>NW_026606246.1:0-302500 GCF_029834395.1 Sorex fumeus
AGATGTTGATGTTGGAGGAGGAGGAGGAGGAGGAGGAGGAAGAGTCGGCTGTGGGGGCTGTGGTCCTTAATGGCCTCTGGAGTGGCAGTTCCTGAGTGCCACCAGGTGTGGTCCCCAAACTGAGTGGGCTCGGGGCCCTGAAGAAGGAGGAGGAGGAGGAGGAAGAAGAGGAGGAGGAGGAGGAGGAGGAGGAGGAGGAGGAGGAGGAGGAGGAGGAGGAAATAGAGGAGCAGAAAGAACAGGAGAAAGGAGGAAGAGGAGAAGGAGGAACAGGAGGAGGAGAAGGAAGAGGAGGAGGAGGAGGAGGAGGAGGAGGAGGAGGAGAGGAGGAGGAGGAGGAAGAGGAGGAGGAGGAAGAGGAGGAAGGAGGAGGAGGAGTCGAGGGCTGGTGGAGGCAGAGCCCAGTGCCGTTGAAGGATGGGTCACCTTCTCCCCAGAGTGGCCGGCCCAGCCCCTGGGGAGCTGGCAACAGCGTCGAGTTCATATTTAAGGACCCCCGAGTGCTCCTGGAGGTGGGCTCCCAGGGAGTGCAGGGGGAGGCCAGGCGGCCACTGAGCACCCTCTCTCCTAGCCCCGCACCCTGGCCCCCCCCGTGCCTCCAATGTCCAACCCCCAGGCCCCACCCGGCCAGGGCGATGGGCTGCAGACGAGTGGGCAGGCGGCCCCGCCAATTCCCCGGCCCGGTGAAGGCCAGAGAGATGTGCAATTACGCCCCGAGTTTTAAAAACACGGTAATCAGGGGAACGGACTGCGGAGGCAGCCGGGTAATTTAAATGATATCCAGCTCGAATATGGAGTGTCTAAATGTTCCCTTGCCGAGATTTATTTCAGCACAGACCTGCCTCACTCATTTATTTAGTTAACTAGCTGCTTATTGGCCGTCCTCCCCGCGGCTCCGTCTCGGTAGGGGCCCTGGGGTCGGCGGAACTGGCCCCTGGTGGAGGTGATGTCAGAAGTCACAGCGCGTGTCTGAGGAGCCTCCTAGAGGTCACGGGGAAACTGAGGCACAGGCAGAGCCAGGAAGTGGCCACTGTCACGGAGCTGGATGCTGGGGAAACTGAGGCACGGGGAGGAGCCAGGACGTGTCCACGGTCACAGAGCTGGAACGCTGGTCTTCAGGCACACTGGCTTGGCCCACGATCCTGCTGAAGGTTTAGCTCCCGGAGTGGGCCCCAGCAGGACGCGCTCTTTTTTTGTTTTTTTCATTTTGGGTCACACCCAGCGATGCTCAGGGGTTCCTCCTGGCTCTGCACTCAGGAATCATTCCTGGAGGTGCTCAGGGGACCCTATGAGATGCTGGGGATCAAACCCGGGTTGGCTGCGTGCAAGGCAAACACCCCCCCGCTGTGCTATCGCTCCAGCCCAGGGCTTACTTACTGCTTTGCCTCCCCGGGTGTGGAAACTCAGGTGTTCCTGCAGCGGCTGAGCACACCCAAGGGCTGGAGCACGCGCAGGAGGTTTGGGTTCGATCCCCGGCACCACAGGGTCCCGAAGCACTGCCGAGAGGGCCACCGAGCTACTCGGAGCAGCCCCCGAGTGCCGCCAAGCTGAGTGGGTTCGAGGCCCTGAAACTCCCCCAGGGCCGGCAAACTGCTGAAAGGAAACTGAGGACCTGGTCACTGTCTTACCCAGAAAAACCAAGGGTCCAGTGAGGACTCACCCCCGCGGGCGGCCGGTTATCGCGAGACTCGGGAGTGGGGGTAGCTGTGGCTGGCATCCTGGGTGCACGCAGGGGCGGCTGCCACGTGGCTCCGCTGTTGCCCCTCTAAGCTGGGCCCGCTGGTGGCCCCGGAAGTTCCTTGTCTTACGGCGAAGTCCCTTGAGGGACTGGCCGTGTCCTCTATGGCCACTCCGGCTGGGCAGCAGTGCTTGCGGGTGGGTGGAATCCGGGTGTCCTGCTCCCTGGGGCTTTGTCCCGCCCCCAGCCAGAGCCTGGCCTTCTGCTTCCAGGACGTCGGACCCTGGTCCCGGCCGGAGCAGCCAACATGTGTGCAAGCTGGTGTCCCGTAGTCTCGGGGCCACAGGAGAGCCCTGTCCCCACACAGGGGAGAAGCCCTGTGGCCAGTGGCCACCCCCCCCCATGGTTCCTACTCTGGAGAAGTGGCATGGGGTGGGGGGGGGGGGGGAAAGGGTGGTCACTCCGGAAGTGGCTGGCCAGGCCCCCGGGGAGGGAGGCCCAGAGCCCGCTGCCCTGAGGGCCCAGCTGCAGAGATGGGCTCCATCCTGGCGCCTCATACGGTCCCCCAAACCTCACCTCCTCCTCCTCCTCCTCCTCCTCCTCCTCCTCCTCCTCCTCCTCCTCCTCCTCCTCCTCCTCCTTTTTCCTTTCCCTCCCTCCCTCCCTCCCTCCCTTCCTTCCTTCCTTCCTTCCTTCCTTCTTTCCTTCCTTCCTTCCTTCCTTCCTTCCTTCCTTCCTTCCTTCCCTTTTTTCTTTCTTCTTTCCTTCACTCTCCTTCCTTCCCTCCCTCCCTTCTTCTTTCTTTCCTTTTCTCTCTCCCTCATTTTCTCCCTCCCTCTTTCTTACCCTCCTCCTTCACCCCTCCCTCCCCCTCCCTTCTTTCTCTCCTCTCCTTCCTCCCTTCCTCCCTCCTCCCTCCCTCCCTTCCCCCCCCCAGCAGCTTTCCCTACAGACTGAGCCGGTGCCCACCAGGCTATGGTTTCTACCCTCTGCACAATCCCACATACCAGGACCCCAGTGGCGCTGTGCCCTGGGTCCCCACTGTCCAGCCAGCTGTACTACCACTGGGGTGCTACAGCCAAGTGTGGGGACCCCCAAGTGAGGTCTGGTCTCCCAAACCTCACCTCCTCTTCCTCCTCCTTCTTTTCCCTTTCTTTCTTTTCTTTCTTTCTTTCTTTCTTTCTTTCTTTCTTTCTTTCTTTCTCCTTCCTCCCTCCCTCCCTCCCTTCTTTTCTTCCTCCCTCCCTCCTTCCTTCCCTTCCTTCCCTTCCTTCCTTCCTCCCTCCCTCCCTCCCTTCTTTCCTTCCTCCCTCTGTCCTTCCTTTCCTTCCTTCCTTCCTTCCTTCCTTCCTTCCTTCCTTCCTTCTTTCCTTCACTCTCTCCTTCCTTCCCTCCCCCCATCTTCCTCCTTCCCTTCCCTCTCTCCCTCATTCTCTCCCAAGTCATGGCAGCAACCACCACAAAGGAAAGGGGGGATGAAATAAAACAGAACAGAGTGAAGGCCTCTCTGATGCCTAGTCTGGGTGCCCTTCATTGGGGGGCAGGTGGTGGCCAGTGCTCTGGCTGACCCCTAGTGAGCTGCAACCCTGGCCAGGGCTCGGGGGCTCCTGGGGGGTCAGCGGCTGCGGGTCCAGGGAGGCATTGGCGTCCCGAGCACGTTGCCAGCCTGCAGAGCAGCCACTGCCCAGACGCCCCTTCCTGCTCACCCCGAGCCCCTCCCCACCTCACTCCTTCCTCCCTGGAGACCCGGACCACCCCTCACCTGCGACCTCCACATGCACGTGGGCTGCCTGGCCCCTCCAAGCCCGGGGAGGGGGGGCCCTTCTGCCCAGTGGGACTGGGGGGCTTGGGGAGTGGCTGTCAGCGTCCACCCAGTGTCTGCCCCGAGTTACCTGCAAGTGATGAATATTCACCACCTGCTGAACAGGGCCCCCCCCACTTCTCCGGTGAGGACCCCAGACCCTTCAGGGCCTGGCCCCTGGGATCCAGGCGAGGTTCCCCCCGCAGGGGCTGGGGGGGTTATTACCACTGGGTGTGGGTTTCAGAGTGTGGGAGGGGCCCCTCCCTGCTGCAGCTGCTGGGGTGGGCGAGTGCCCGGGGCTGCTGGTCAGGGGGCACCGAGACCAGGGCCCAAGTTGGAGCCGCCTCCCTCACACCTGAGGCCAGCTGGCCCTTGGCGGTTGCCATGGCAACAACGGTTCCCCAGCAGTTGGGCAAGGACGGCGGCCGCAGCCTGGGCAGCTGTGAGCGAGAGAGAGACCGTCGCCCAGGTGCCTCCATCTGCGAGGGGTGGGCAGTGCAGCCCCCAGCGGCCCCTCCACCAAGCCAGGGTATTGGCAGGGCTGTAGGGGCGCCGGTCAGCACCAGGACTGTCCCCGGGGCTAGCGGCTCTCCCAGCTGCAAACCCACCAACCAGCGCTCCCAGGGGAACCACGGTGGGTTTTTTTTTGGGGGGGGGTCACATCCAGCAATGCTCAGGGGTGATTCCTGGCTCTGCACTCAGGAATTGCTCCTGGCGGTGCTCGGGGGACCCTATGGGATGCCAGGCATCAAACCCGGGTCAGCCGCATGCAAGGCAAACGCCCTCCCTGCTGGACTACCGCTCCAGCCTGAGTCACAGTTTCTACATCTGTGAAATGGGTGGGATGAAGAGAATTTGCTACTTCTCTCCGAGGAGACAGGAGCTCCTGGCTGAAAAGAGAAAGGACTCCCCGTGGGACCCCCAGACGTGGCCCTGGCTCCACCCG
Organism: Sorex fumeus; assembly: GCF_029834395.1. Lineage (NCBI taxonomy): Eukaryota > Metazoa > Chordata > Mammalia > Eulipotyphla > Soricidae > Sorex > Sorex fumeus. The sequence continues at coordinate 4,426 of NW_026606246.1, forward strand.
GAGCCTCTGGTTTCTCCGCCCCGGGTCCTCAGCTCCTGCATCCATCAAACCAGACCTGCCTGGCCACGAATGGCTGGAAGGGGCCCCCGGCCCCCTGAGCACAGCCCTGAGCCCCCAAAGGGAAGGGACTGTTCCTTGGAGGTGCAGGCTCATGTCCCGCCCTCCTTGGAGGTTATGGACCCGTGGGGTATGGAGTGCTGACATCATCCCTGCCCTGACCCGATGCAACTCCCGTGTGCCCCCATCCCCGGCAGCACCGTGTCCCGCTCACAGGATTTCCAAGACCCCCCAACTCACCCTGTCTCCCGGCTGGCCTTACCCTCCCCGTCACCCACACAGAGCTCCAAAGGTCAAGCCACTGACACTCCAAGGTCACACAAGAGTTCCAGCTCTGGCCAGGTTCTAATTAGCACCTCCAGGGACCTCAGCCGTGTCTCGCCGTGGCCCCCCCACTGCGTCCCCCAACCTTACAGACTTTACTCCTCCCTGCCCAGGGGGCCCAGGCTGAAGCGCCGCTGTGTAGGGGGGTCGACTGCTGCCCCAATTCCAAGACGCCAGCTCAGGGTGCGGGCGGAGTGCCCCCCCGCCTCGGCACCTCTCTCAGACCCCGCTGGGTCATCCTTGTCGCGGGCACTGTTATTTCTCCAGTGGTGGGGGACAGCCCCCCCACCCCATTAAGGGCTCCCGCCACCTCTCAGCCGGCATCTGATTCCCCACCGTCTCCTGCCACACGGCGTTGGGGCGACGGGTGTTGGCGCGGAAGGGAGGGGGGGTGCGCCGTTCGTTCCCGGGGCGGCTGCCGTCTGTCGCTAGACAAACACACGCAGAGCCCCGCGTGCTCGGAAATGGAGCGAGCCGTTAAACACCAGCACGCAACAGAGGCCGGGCCGGTTGGCCGCGTGTCAGGGCTTCCCCGGGCACTGGCAGGGGGCAGCTGGGGGTGCGTGTGCCCTGCCTCTTCACCTGGCATCGGGCACTGCCCCGGGGAGTCAGGGTATGAGAGTGTTGCGGGCTGAGGGGTCCCTGCAGGCCGGCCAGCCCTCCCCAGGCCGTTGCTCGGGGTCCAATCTGGGGGGAAGTCCCAGCCGGGGAGGCACACAGCTGGGACCATCCCCCAACTCTGCCCCTCGGAGGCTGGCAGACCCCGGCCAAGTCACCTGCCTCCTCTGAGTTTCTGACTCATCAAACACCGAGCGGAAGAAACGGAATGAAACAGCAACTACGGGGCCGGAGCAACAGGACAGCGGGAGGGCGTTTGCCTTGCACGCAGCCGACCCAGGTTCGATCCCCGGCATCCCATAGGGTCCCCTTGAGTACCAGCAGGGGTAATTCCTGAGCGCAGAGCCAGGAGGAAGCCCTAAGCATTGCCAGGTCTGACCCAAAAAGCCAAAACAGAAACAAAATGCAGCCTTGGAGGGCTTGGGTGAGAAATGAGCTTGGGTCCAGCATCCCTGTGATGTAAACTTGCGGGGGGCCTGGTTCTGAGCCCCCCCGCCAGCACGCCTGCTCCCAGCTAGCCGCGTTTCCTCCGTCCACAGAGCAAAGTCTGGGCCGGCGACGTTGGAGGCAGTCTCCAGGGACTCGCTGCCTTCTCCTTGGAAAAGCCGCCACCACTTATCTCAGGGAGAGCTGACCGTCCGGCTGGCCATCAGACCTCTTGGTGGCTAAAGGGAGTGATGACGGCGTCAACGAGGACTCGGGGTTCTGGGCTCAGCATCTCATTGCAACAACAACTCCAGAGTTGGCCTGGGGCGGGCCCGCGGGGGATACACACGGGGCAGCTTATGGGGCTGCAGAAAATTCTCTCTGGCCAAGCGGTCGAAGGTGGACACTGGTCTGGCCAGCCCCACGCTCCTGACTCGCTCCGAGGGCCCCCAGCCACAAACCACGCGCGCGTCTGGTAACGCGTGACGCGTCTGGGCGTGGGGAGTGAAAGATCCCAGCAGGGCTCCAAAGTTCTGCGGGGAAAAGCCGAGTATCTCATTAATGCTTTCCCGAAATTGATTATCTGTTGAAGTAATATCCTAGATGTCCTGGGTTCAATAAAATCTGTGTTAAAAATTCATTTCGTTTTGCTTTTCCTTTTTCGCGTGGTCAGAGGAAGATTCGGGATTACATATGCGGCTCCCATCTTTCTTGCTGACCGCCAGGACCTCAGAGCACCGTGACCCGTCCACACGCCCTGCAGAGTCGCATGCCCTGAGCGCCCCCTCTGCCCGCTGCTGGGGCCTTTGCCCACCCGACGCGCCTTCCGAGCCAAAGGGTGCCCCTGCCCTGCGCCCTGCTGCTCTGCCCAAATGCATCCAACCTCCTGCCCCCCCCCCCAAGTCCTGCCTGCCTTTCCGCCCCCGCCCTCCCCCACCCCTCTCTTCCCGCGCCCGCCCTGGGCACCATCCCCTCACCCACCCATCCCTGTGTGTGTGAGTGCATGTGTGTGTGTGTGTGCCCCTGTGTGTGAATGTGCATGGGTCTATGTGAGTGTGTGTGAATACATGTGGGAGCATGTGTGTGTGTGTGTGTGCCTCTATGTGTGAGTGTATGTGCGTGGGTCTGTGTGAGTGTGTGTGAGTGTGTGTGAAGTCATGTGTGAGCGTGTGTGAGCATGTGTGAGTGTGTGTGAGTGCATGTGTGTGTGCCTCTGTGTGTGAGTGTATGAACATGGGTCTGTGTGAACGTGCGTGAGTGTGTGTGTGAGTGCATGTGTGAGTGTGTGTTTCTCTGTGTGAGTGCACTGTGAGCGTGTGTGGGCATGTGTGTGCTTCATGTGTGTGCTTCATGTAAGCGTAGCTCTGTGTGTGCATCTGGGAGTATGGGTGACACGTGTGCATGTGTCTGTGCACAGCATGTGGGTGTGTGTGAGCAGGAGTATGGTGTGTGCATTCATGTGTTTGTGCTGTGAGTGAACATTTGTGTGTGCACTCTGTGTGTGTGTGTGTGTGTGTTGCTGGGATAAAACTCACATAAAAAAAATTAACCACTTCAAAGCTAACCGATCAGGAACCTTTACTATCTTTCATTTGGGGGGTGGGGGGGTCACACCCAGCAATGCTTGGGGTTTTCTTCTGGTTCTGCACTCAGGAATCACTCCTGGCGGTGCTCAGGGGACCCTAGGGGGTGCCAGGGATCGAACCAGGTTGGCTGTGTGCAAGGCAAACACCCTGCCCGCTGTACTCTCTTGCCACCCCCCATTTTATCATTTCACTGTATCTTATTTATCTCGTTTTGGGTGGGGTTGGGGATGAACCCAGGACCCCCCACGGGCGAGGTCTGGGCTCTGTTCCTGAGCTCCCTGCCCCAACTTTTGCCTCTTTCTGCCATTTTATTTTTATTTTAGTTTTGCTTTTTGGTCACACCCAGTAATGCTCAGGGGTTCCTCCTGGCTCTGCACTCAGGAATCACTTCTGGAGGTGCTCGGGGGTCCCTATGGGATGCTGGGGTTCGAACCCGGATTGGCTACGTGCAAGGCAAACGCCCTTCCCGCTGTGCTATCACTCCGATCCCTCCTCTCTCTCCTGTGTCGAACAGGCCTCTCCACTCCCCAGCTTCTCCCATCTCAGGACAGGTGACCCTCCTCTTGCTCTCAGCCTGACCCCGTCCACGCTGGCTCGCCCATGGACACCCCCCCTCCCCGGCTCCCTGGTGCCCGGTTCCCAGGCTGTAGCACAAGCAGCTGGTGCTGCCTCCGTCCCCCACCCCTGCAGGGGGCCCCTCCCGCCAGGGGCAATTCCCATGGGCAGCTGGGCAGTGCTGGGCTCTGAGGGGGGTCCCGACAGCCCTGGCGTGAGCTTTTCAGGCCGGGTCAGTGCTTCCCGCCCGTCCTGCACCGGAACAGCCTTGCACAGCGCGGGGGTCCCTGACCCTGTGTCTGCTCCTCCCATCCCAGAAACGTGGGTGGTCTCAGCCCCTGGGCTGCTGTGATGGCCATTGCTGGGGGCCCTCGTGTCTGTGCTCTCTTGATCCCTGTGTCAATTCCTTGGGGTCGGGGCTGGAGTGATATCACAGCGGGTAGGGCGTTTGTCTTGCACGTGGCCGACCCGGGTTTGATTCTCAGCATCCCATAGGGTCCCCTGAGTACCGCCAGGAGTAATCCCTGGGCATCTCCGGGTGTGACCCAAAAAGCCAAAAAATGATAATTTGGGGTCTCTGTGGAGACATGGGCTCCCCACCTGCCTCCCCTGTGGCCAGAGGGGCGGTCCAGCAGTGCCTCGTCTCATTGATCATCAGAGCAGTCTGGGTCCAGCTCTGATGAGATTTGCCGGATGCAGGGACATCAGCACAGGGAAGGGCGCTTCTGCTGCAGGGAGAGTTCCAAGCCATCAGGGCTGCGCTGGACAAGTAAGAGGCACCTGCCGGCGCACAGCTGACCCGGCCTCCACCCCCAGCACTGCAGAGGGTCCCCCCAGGGCTCCCAGGAGCCACCCCTGAGCACAGAGGCAGGAGTAAGCCCTGAGCACTGCCGGGTGGGCTCGAGCACCCCCTCCCAAATAAACCAACCTAACATGAGAGTTCCCGGTGCTCTGAGGACTGAAATTGCAGAGTGCCACGCCAGCTGCCGTGTCAAGGGGGCCGGGGCGGGGGACACGGGCCCTCCTGGAGGAGGCGACATTGAGACCGAGAACTGAAGGGCGGGTGGAGAGGCCGTGAGAGCCGAGAGCGGCACCTCCGAGACGGGAGCGGGAGGCTGAGGGCCCTTGACGCGGCGCAGGAGCTTCGAGTTCAAGCTCCGGCGCTAATTACCCCGGGAGCATGAAGGGACTTTCCACCCACCTGAGCTGTCAGGCACGCGCAGGGCACAGCCCTGGTGCTGCTGAGCCCCGCAGGGGGAGGGCTGGGTGGGCTTGAGAGGGGGCGGGGCTAGCGTTGCCATGGAAACAGCCTCTGGGCCGCCCAGAAGAGGTGCTGGGTTGAGGGGGCTGGGAGCTCCCCTGTTCTCCCAAGGAAAGCGGGGGGGGGGGGGGGGGGGGGGGGGGTGTTACTCTGAGCGTTTATGCCGCTCAGGGCTTTGGTTTTTCTTTTGCTTGGGGGCCACACCCAGCAATGCTCCGGGCTTCTTGTCTCCTGTGCAGAGCACCGGGATGTATTCAGGGGCTGTATTCGGGGTTGGATCCGAGTTAGCCCCACGCCAGGCCAGCGCCCTGTCCACTGGACTGCGGCCAGCTCAGTCTCCACTCTCAGAGGCTCCTGCGCCCCCAGCCCTGCCCCTCCGGACCCGGCTAGCCCGGAGAGGGGGCACAGGGCAAGTGCCCCTCCGGTCCTGAGCAAACGGAAGCCTGTTTGTCCTAGCTCGACTCTGACCGGGACTGTGGCCTGTCCCTTTAAGAGCTTCGCCCCCCGCCCCCCACAGACACACTCCCCTACCCCCACCCAGCAGTTAACCCAGTTATCAGCTGCCCCACACCTTCAGCTGTGTTTACCTGATTAGGGTCTGTCTCCCTCCCTGCCCCCCCCAGCAAATCCAGGGGCCTGGCGTGTTTGCTCCCCTCAGAGCCTGGCACATAGCAGGGTGCTCGGGTCACTGTTGGCCAGGAGGAGGGGACTCCTATTGTCCAGGCAAGAGGGGCCGGAAGGGCCTGAACCCCCCCCCCACACACACACACACCTGTCCTGCAGCCTTTCTGATGCACACGAGCTTGAAAGCCGCCCCCTCAGCATTTTGGGGTCTCACTGGGGTTTGCAGACATGTCTCGGAGGTGACCAGATGTCCCTGTCCCTGCGACTGTCTGGACGGTCACACCCTGAGGTGTGAAGAGAAGGACTTTGTTATTGGGTTTCTTTTTTTTTTTCTATTTGGGTCACACCAGCGATGCTCAGGGGTTCCTCCAGGCTCTGCACTCAGGAGTTACTCCTGGCGGTGCTAGAGGGACCCTCGGGGATGCAGGGGATTGAACCTGGGTCAGCCGCGTGCAAGGCAAACACCCTCCCCCGCTGTGCTATGGCTCCAGCCCAAGAGAAGGACCTTGTGACCCAGCTTCTGGCCGGCTGCTGGTTCCGGAGAGGGCCTGGGCCACCGGGCTGGAGGCTCCCCGCTCAGCTGTGGGGACTGTTGAGGTCAACCTGGGTCAGTGTCTCCTGAGCCACTACTGTCCCAGGACAGGCGGGAGTCATGGGCGGAAGGGGGGGTATTCCAGGGTGTAGCCCTGCCACCCCCACCCCAGGTCCCCCTCTCGCCCCCACCCCAAGTCAAGAGCCAGACTTGGCACCCCCAGACCCACGACTGTCCCCCACCCCCCCAGACACACACACAGCCGGTCCCTCACTGCGCCCCGCTGAAAGCAGTCCTCGGAGAGGGGGTGACTCTGGGGTGGGGGGTTCCACTCAGGGACGCTGCCCAGACAGGCCCGGCCCCCCACAGCCCTCCCAGGGCCCCTCGGGCACTAGCAGGTGCGGGGTGGAGGGGATAAGCACGTGGCCAGCAGGATGCGGCAGGACCCTGTGTCCTCCAAAACCACGATCCCCTCTCCCATCAGAGCCCCCCAACCACCCTGCACCCCTCCCGTGACTGAGGGGGCCGCCCTGGAGGGACAAATCCGTGGGAAGTTTCCCGGGCCTGGCCGGCCGGCAGGGAACAGGTAGGGAGGGAAAGGCGGAAGTCATTCCCATCCCACAGTGAGGGAAAATAAATTCCTTGGATTCCCCCCCCCTTCTCCCTTACCCCTTCTGGGGGTACCACAGCACAGGCTTCCTTTCTCCCAAAGGCAAGGACTCAGTTTCCCGCTCTATAAGATGGGTGCACAGTCTCACAGCCCATCCCAGCTTGCCTACCTGGTGGAGCCACACCAGGACCGAAGACCCCCAGGGCTCCAGGTCTGTGGAGCATTGCTTGGGGGGGGGGGTCTCCTTTTCCCACCAAAAGAACCACAGCGACGGGCCAAGCTGTAGGACAGCGGGGAGGGCTGTTGCCTGGCATGCGGCTGACCCTGGTTCAATCTCCGGCATCCCAGATGGTCCCCTGAGCACTGCCAGGAGTGATCCCGGAGTGCAGAGCCAGGAGTAATCCATGAGCACCGCCAGGAGGGCCAACTCTCCCCCTCCTCCCCCCCGAAAAAGGGGAAAAAAAGAAAGAGGGGCTGGAGCGAGTGATAGCACAGCAGGTAGGGTGTTTGCTTGCACGTGGCCGACCCAGGTTTGAGTCCCAGCATCCCATAGGGTCCCCTGAGCACTTCCAGGAGTAATTCCTGAGTGCAGAGCCAGGGGAAGCCCTGTGCATTGCCGGGTGTCACCCAAAAAGAAAAAAAATGAAAGAAAGAAAGAAAGAGAGAAAGAAAGAAAGAGAGGGCCATAGAGAACATGGAGGAGAATCTACTCTGTCCCTTGGTTTCTAGGTAGGGAAACTGAGGCCAAGAGAGATGGTGCCCTGGTCAGAGCCACCCAGGAGGAGGGCAGGGGCCCCACCTGCCCAGAGTCAGCTTGACCCTGGTGTGGCGACCCCTGAGTCGGTTGAAGGCTGTGGCTTTGTTGGTTGCCGGCCGTGGGCAGCCCTGGCGTGGAGGCCAGGCTCAGGTCTGTGCCGTCTGGTCAGCCTTGTCCTCTGGGTGTCCACTGGCCCCAGGTCCTGGTGAGCAAGGTGGAAGGGCTCCCTGCCTTCATGCGTGCGTGAGAAAGTGGGGTTCGCGTGGGGGCTGACCACATTCCCCTCTGGTGGTCAGACCCGCTGGATGGAGCCCCCCGGCCTCTGTCCCCGCTGGACCCTCAGCAACACTGGTCACTGCATGCACAGCTGGAATCGGGCACCAGCAAGGTCCTGCACCGTGTCCCGAGGCCCAGAGAGGCAGAGTGACATTCCCAGTGTCACACAGCGGTGGCCAGGGGAAGTGGCTGGACCAACAGGGTCTCTTGGATGCCAGGCGAATGCTCCCAGGCACCTTGAACTGGCTGGGGCTGCTGGCAGGAGGGGGTGGCGGTGTTAGGGGTCTCCTCCCATTCCCAAGGACGACTTTCTCGGCTCCGTGTGTCCACCTCTGAGACTGGACAATGTCTCCTGCAGTCCTGCGCGGGCACCAAAAGGCCTCAGCATCTGCCTCCCCCAAGCCTTCAGGGGGTGAAGCCCATGGGCCAAGATGGCCTGCCATGTGTTGGGGGGCATGACAAAAGTCAGGTGCCCTGGCTCAAGGCGTCCCCATCCCGGTCACTGGTGCTCTCACTCCCCGTCACCCCGTCCTTGTGGGCTCCCCTCGACCCATCTCAAGGAAGGTCCAGCCTGTCTGTGCGAACAGAACTTGCCGGGGTCCCCAGAGCAGGGCGCGGGCCCGGCCGTATCCACCGCCTCCTGGATCTCCTCCCCATCCCCCTCAGTCCCTGATCACATCTCACAGACTCATTCGGTGGGTGCTGAGGGGTCCCTGGCTCCAGCAAGGGTCCTCCTGGCAGGGAGCGGGATGCGGTAGGTATTGGCTGGCCGAAAGCTGCCGGCCAAACGTTCTGAAGGCTGGGGTGGTGAGCCCTAGGTGGACGGAGGGTCTGTGCCAGCTAGTCTCCGGGCAGCAGGGGGTGCTTGGGGGGTCCCTGGCCGTATTGAAATGCGCGGTCAGGTGCTCAGATATTCATGGCTCGGCAGAGGCTTAGCCTAAGAGGCTCGGAGCCCCAGAGGAACGAGCCCCCCAGCCCCCCAGGAGCAGGCCTGCTCACAGCAAGATTACAAGAGCTTGTTAAGCAGACATCTCTCCCGACAGCTGGGCCGCCCGTCCTCTGGGCCCAGATTGGTGGGGGCGGGGAGCCCTGCCCGCTGGGAACCCCAGAAGCCTTGCAGACTGCAGCCAGGCACACCTTTCCCAGCCCACGGCTGCCACCACGGTAACGACCACATGCCACTCACGGTTCACTCGGCACTCGCCACGGGCACTCGGGTGCACCGCCCCCTCCCCGACCCGTCTCCCCCGTAAAGGACATGTTCTCATCCCGTTTCCCAGCCAGCAAGGCCAGGCAGCTCCGCGAGTCACATGGAGGCAGGTGGCAGGACAGCAAGGCCGGCCCCCGGGTCACCTCAGCCCCCGCCACGGAGACAGTGCAAAGGGCTGGAGCCCAGGTCTGCACGGAGGAGTCTTGGGGTTGACCCCAGCACCGCACGGCCCCCCCGACCACTTCCCGACATGACCCCCACAAACCCAGATGAGTTCCTTAGAGGATAATGAGATCGAAAAGCTGTCACCAAGGATCAAATCTTAGAGCAGGCAAGACACCATGGTGGTGGTCCCCGGGGGTCAGAGGTAGGAATTTGGGGCCGGAGAGAGCAGGGAGGGCCCCGTACAGAAGAGAGGGCACTTGCCTCGCATACAGCCGACCCCGGATTAATCCCTGAGCCCGCCAGGAGTGATCCGTGAGCACAGAGGCAGGAGTAAGCCCTGACCCCCGCCAGCTGTGACCCAGGAAACAGAAAGAAGTAGGACGCGTCCCCTTTGGTTTATATAGGTGCCCCGCAATGTGCAGTGCTGTAAAGCATTCTACGAAACCAGTCCACACCCACGCCAGCCGCGTCCCTCTCCGGTGGATAAGCGTCCCCTCCAATGCTTAGGGTCTGTGACCATCACCCGTTTGTGACTCCCTCACTATGGGGTTTCTTCTCTGCCTCTGCATGGTGCTGATGGGACCACGGACGGATGAGGCCAACTGCGTCTTCTCTTTTTTGTGGGAGGGGGAGGGTCACACTCGGTGATGCTCAGGGATTCCTCCTGGCTCTGCACTCAGGAATCACTCCTGGCAGTGCTCGGTGGGGGGCCAGGGATGGAGCCCGGGCCGGCCTCATGCAAGGCAAATGCCCTACTGACCGTGCTGTGGTTCCAGCCCCTTTTGTTTTGAATCCGGGGCAAAAACTGGCCCGGCCACCCCTCCCAAGCGAAAGATTGGGGTCCGAGACCCAGAGTCGGGGAGTCAGCGGCTGAAGAAGGCCACAGAGCAACTGTGACCCCACGGCTGGCCCCTGCCGGCCCACCCACACCCAGTCGGGTGTGTCCACCCCACAAGCTGGCAGGAAATGCAGCTTATTTGGCTCTGCCTGCTTGGATGGCACCGAGGCAAGTGTCCCAGTGCCCCGCAGAGGAGGCCCGACGGGCACAGGGTCCACCTCAGTCAGATCCCAGGTCTGATCTGGAATCACGCAGAGCGGGGGGTCCACGCCCTTGGGCCAGTGCTCAGTGACCTCACCCCACCTGGAGGGCAGTGTCCACACCCACCTTCCTGCCCCGTCCCACGTCTGCCCTGTCCCTGCCCTGTCCCTGCCCCATCCCTGCCCCTCAGCTCTGGGCACCTTCTTCTCTCCAGAGTGGACCAGCGGCAGTTGGACCACGTGCCCTGAGGGGCCGTGGGCGGTGCTCCCCACAGTCCCTCTCCGAGCGACCCCCCCACCCCGTCCCTGCCTGCAGGGGACCGCTCTGAGCTGGGGGACCCGGGGAGGTGAACAGGACATGAAGGTCTGGAGCGCCTGGTCTCGCCTCTGATCTCTGGGAAAGCAGGTCCCTCAGCTCCAGGGCCGGCTGGGCGAGCGGCCAGCAAGTCAGGCGGGACTCTGGCCCGGTCACCAGCTGGGTTTGCCAAGTCAGGAGAGAGGGACGGAGGCACAATCGTGGCTTAAGGCACCCAGTGGCCGCCCCACAGCACCTGGTGGACTGGAGGGGTGAGGGGGGGAGCTTCATTCCCACTCTTGTGGCCTCTGGCCTGGCTGCCCCCCGCCAGGGGGTCTCCCACCTGCGTGACCGTCTTATCCGGTAGGAGGGGGGCCGACCCACTGGCCACTCCGACCCTCAGAGTGATAATCCACCTTTAATGTGGCCGGAGGACGGAGCTTTGAACAGGAACCAGCCTCGGTTGCCCTGCCGTCCCCCGCCGTCCCCCCCAATCCCCGCCTTTCATAGGCCGGACGGGGTTGCCAAATCCGCCCCAGGGACCTAATGTGATTGTCTCGCTCCCGAGGCTCTGCAGGGAAGCCTGTGCGCCGCTTCCGGACGGCCAGTTTCCAGAGCCCCACGGGGGCACAGTGTGTGTGTGTGTGTGTGTGTGTGTGTGTGTGTGTGTCGGGGTGTGTGTGCATGTGTTGTGTGTGTATGTGTGTTGGTGTGTGTATTAATTGGTGTGTATGTGTTGGTATGTGTGTTGGGGTGTGTGTTGGGGTATTGGTGCATGTGTGTTGGGGTGTGTGTTGGTGTCTGTGCATGTTGGTGTGTTTGTGTTGGTGTGTATGTGTTGGTGTGTGTTGGGGTGTGTGTTGGGGTGTTTGTTGGCGTGTGCATGTTGGAGTGTGTGTTGAAGTATGTGTTGGTGTGTGTGTGTTGGGGTGTGTGTTAGTGTGTGTTGGGGTGTGTGTTGGGGTGTGTGTTGGGGTGTGTGTATTGGGGTGTGTTGGTGTGTGTATGTTGGTGTATGTGTTGGTGTGTATGTGTTGGTGTGTATGTGTTGAGTTGTGTGTTGGTGTGTGTTAATGTGTGTTGGTGTGTGTATGTTGGTGTGTGTGTTGGTGCGTCTATTGGTGTGTATGTGTTTGTGTGTGTTGGTGTGTGCATGTTGGGGTGTTTGTTGGTGTGTGCAAGTTGGAGTGTATGTTGAGGTATGTGCTGGTGTGTGTGTTGGGGTGTGTGTTGGGGAGTGTTAGTGTGTGTGTGTGTGTGTGTGTTGGTGGGGAGGTAGGGAGACGAGACCACGGAATCCGGTCTGTGTCTGGATGGAACAGAGGCAGGCCAGTGAGGCCAGGGTGCCCTTGCCTGCTCCTGCCCCTTCTGGGACCCCTCCCTGGTCAGTGTGGCCACCATGGCCCCTCTTTGTACAGCCCCATGTGTGGACACTGAGGATCGGGCCAGCAGCTGTCCCACGGTGCCCCTGGCTCTGAGACTGGAACCATCTGAGTGTCTTCCTCCCTGACTCTGGGCCTCCCCACTGGGCCACCTCAAGCCAGTTGATTGGCCTCTCTGAGCCTCTGTCCTGGCTGGGGGGGTGAGGTGAGGAGGGCCAGGTTCCTGGGCGGCCAGCGGGAAGGGCAGTGGGCACGCACAAGGCCCCCAGCCATGGAAGAAAGGAACCCCCTGACGTCAGACACTCCTGCCCCTCTCTTGTTTTGTTCTGCCTTTGGACCACACCCAGCAGTGCTCAGGGCTTACTCTTGCCTCTGTGCTCAGGGATCCCTCCCAGAGGGCTCGGGACCCTAAGGGGTGCCGGGGATTGAACCTGGGTCGGCCATGTGCAAGGCGAGCGCCCTGCCCACTGCACTTCCTCCCACCGCATTCCCGCCTTTCCTCATCGCCCCCTCATCCTCTCTCTTCCCAGTCTCCGCTCTTGCAGCTTCTCGTGGGCACAGAAGGTCCTCCCTGGACCCGCCTCTCCGCAGACCCTTTTCAAGAACGGGATGTGCCAGGCGGGCGAGGGCTTGGCATGGCCACTGCGCCCGTGACAGCAGAGGAGAGGTGATAAATTCCCACTGTGGCCGGCAGTGACTCCGCTTTAAGCTCCCTCTCATCCAGGGTCATTAATTTAGCGCCTCGACTGGGATTTGGCTCATCTGTGGCCAGACTGACACTCGCCGGATGCTCAGAGCCGCAGGTCTGTGTAGACACCCACTGGCTCCTGCCGGCCAGGACGCCCGCACCCCCACACCGCCCCTCTCTCTGTGTCAGGACGAGACTGTCTTCACCCCCTCCCAGACACACTGCCAGGGAAATCAAAAGCCTGATGGCAGGGCCGGAGCAATAATGAAGTGGGGAGGGCGTTTGCCTTGCACACGGCTGACCTGGGTTCGATCCCCGGCATCCCATAGGGTCCCCCAAGCACCGCCGGGAGTAATTCTTGAGTGCAGAGCCAGGAGGAACCCCTGAGCATCACCGGATGTGACCCAAAAAGCAAAATGTTTAATAAAAAACACACATAAAAAATAGCCTGATGGGGCTGGAGAGATAGCACAGAGGGTAGGGCCTTTGCCTTGCACGCGGCCGACCCGGGTTCGATTCCCAGCATCCCATATGGTCCCCTGAGCACCACCAGGAGTAATTCCTGAGTGCAGAGCCAGAAGTAACCCCTGAGCATCACCGGATGTGACCCAAAAAGCAAAATGTTTAATAAAAAACAAAACACACAAAAAATAGCCTGATGGCCCCCTTGGAAGGAAATGCAGAGGCATCAGGTGGGGCTGGCGAGTGTCCCCCCATCAGATGCAGGTCCCCGGCCCAGTGTGCTCACAGGAAGCCCCTTGACATCACGGCTCGTCCCTCCAGCCCCCTCGCCCATGACAGCTCTGGAGCTTGCTGTCTTAGGGGGCTGCAGTGAAGTGAATTTGGTGTGTTGCCCTGTCGCTGGTGGCTCTTGGTCCTAAGCACCGCATTCACAGCTCTGACAGGCGATGCTTTCCCGGGGGAGAGGGGTGGGATTTCACTCTTCACTAGTAATTTTGGGGGCTTGGGCTACACCTGGTTGTGCCTTGTGCTCAGGGATCACTCCTGGAGGGGCTTGGGTGCTGGAATATGGGGTGCTGGGGATTGAACGCAGGTCGGCCAAGTGCAAGGCAAACACCTTCCCTGCTGTACTGGTTTTGATTTTTGGGTTTTTTTTTGCGTTTGGGGTCACACCCGGTGATGCTCAGGGGTTCCTTCTGGCTTATGCACTCAGGAATTACTCCTAGTGGTTCTTGGGAGTCGAACCTATGGGATACTGGGAGTCGAATCTGGGTCAGCCACGTGCAAGGCAAACGCCCTCCCCACAGTGCTATCGCTCCAGCCCCCTGATTTTTTTTAAAAAATGGAATGTAAGCTCATTGGACAGTGCTCCCTGGGGAGTTGGGCGTGGGATGGCCACTGCTGCTGTTCTTCGGAGCACACGGCCCACCCTTGGCCACTCCACAGGACACTGGACCGTCTGTGTGACCACAGCCCTCCCATCCCCTCATCACTCTCTCCCATTCCAGTCACTTCTGAAACCCTTGGGTCAAGTATCCCCCATTTGCTGCTGGGGGACTTTTCCTTCTGCACGCAGGCCCTCAGACAGAGAGGTTTGAGGGCTGAAGAGAGTACAGGTGCACACAGCAGACCTGGGTTCCGTCCCCGGCACTGCAAATGGTCCCCTAGCACCACCAGGACTGATCCCTGAGCACAGAGCCAGGAGTACGCCCTGAGCACTGCTGGCCGTGGCCCCAAACCCCAAAGCCAAACAGACTTTTTTTTTTTAAAAAAGACTCTTGGGGCTGGAGCGATAGCACAGCGGGTAGGGTGTTTGCCTTGCACACGGCCGACCCAGGTTCGATTTCCAGCATCCCATATGATCCCCTGAGCACCGCCATGAGTAACTCCTGAGTGCAGAGCCAGGAGTAATTCCTATGCATCACCGGGTGTGACCCAAAAAAGCAAAAATAATAATATTAATAATAAAATAAAAAAATTTAAAAAAACTCTTGTTCGGAAGTAACGACTGAGAGCCCAGCCCCCTTAAGGCTGGCTGTCAACAGCTTCCGCCAAAGGCCACAGAACATTCAGCCTCCGTCTAATCTGCCTTTGGGCCCAGGGAAAGCCTCGAGAGCCTGTGTCTCTCTCCTCCCTGGCGCTCCAAGTCACAAAAGGGTTAACATCCATCTCCTGCGTTCCCCGATACACCCCACCCTGGGTTCCCATGGATAATCACCAGCGTCCCCTGAGCAATGACCTTGTCCCCACTGGGGGGGCCATCGAGAGACAGATATAAACACCTCAAAGTTCCCAGCTAGTTCCCTTAATTGGCACCTTTCTGTTCTGCTCTAAATTAATCAAAGCCAGTCCGATATTAATACTGTAGGGGGAATTAAAATCATGCAACGCATTAAAGATGTAATTTAAAATTAATAACTCATAATTATTTATCATGGCGTATCAGTGGAGCTATGAATTTTCCCTGCTAACCCAGTGCACATTCTTCTGCCTCTGCTTTTAATAGCATCTGGACTATTACTGAGTCCAGCCCCAGATCCCACAGACACCCAACCTAAGGGACGTAATTCATTTAATTTAATTTTGGGGGGCTTAATTGTGGTAAATCACTACTTAAGAAAAGACATCTATTTGAAAGGACAAATTGGGATAATTTAATAAAAAGCTGGAGGGAGGGAGCCCAAAGATGTAATGATGCGCTCCGGGTGGGCGCTGAGAAGTCCTTCTCTCTTCATTTGTTCAGGGACAAGAGGGGCAGTTGCAAATGCCTTGGGAACAATAACAACTTGCAAAAGGCGTGGCAGACAATGAGAACAACCCCACTGGTTGTTTGGAGGGGATAGAACAAAAGGCCAGTAACTTCTGGCGCTAGTAGAATACTACACAGCCCTGAAAAGGAGGGGCCAATCTGGGGTGTGTCTGCAGCATCTGTGAAGCTAAAGCAGTATTAGTAGGTACCTAGCCTGCTACAGTAGCCAGACACATACAATCAGATAAAGAGGTTCCCTGAGTAGAGAGGGAAGAAGCCAGACTCACTGGCTGGGGACAAGATCTTATAGCCAGGGGCCAGAGAGATACTACAGTCGGCTGGGTGCTTGTCCTGCACACAGCTGACCCATATTCAGTCCCAACACCCAATATGGTCCCCTGAGCCCCCCAGTTGTGATCCCTGAGCACAAAACCAGGGCTAAGTCTTGAGCATCACTGGGTATTTCCCCCCCCCCCCACAGCAAAATAAATTAAAAAATTTAAAAATAACTCAAAAGATTTGGGGGTTTAGCTGATAGGATAGCTGGGGGGAGAGGGAGGAGGGTTTCTTCTCTTGACCTTTTGTAGCTTTGGGTTTTATTGACTTCTTTGTTGTTATTGTTTTGGTTTGGAGCGTGCGTGGTCTTAAAACAAAACAAGCATAGATCGTCCTGACCCCGCGCCTGGCTGTCTTCACGGAGGAACTCAGAGTGGGGCGGGTTGAGTTTCCCTCCCCACCCCAGCAGAACCCCAGCAGCCAGAAACCTCCAGAACCCAACCACAGCCATGTTCAAGGCCACTCTCCACAGGCTCGGACAAGTTTCACCTATAAGTTTCACCTGCAGAAAAACTCAGGTAAGTTGGACCCGTGACTGAGATCTCCTAGTGGAACTGGCCTCCTCGTCCCAGCTCCCCAGTAACTTGGGAATCAAACCCGGGTCGGCTGCATGCAAGGCAAATGCCCTCCCCGCTGTACTATCACTCCAGCCTCCTACCCACATTTTTTAAAAAGAGGATTTAATCCAAGAGTGTAGCCAGTTCATCACAGACACACCAAGCACAATCATGTAGTAACTTGGCAGTCACGCCCACAAACTGCCTCCAGTGCCATATAATCTCATCAACGGCCAAGATCCAGAGACCCTGAAATAAAGCTCCTGGAAGAGAGAGACACAGAACATCCTGGAGTGTGGCCACATTTGTGGCCGTGTGACTTCTTATCCTCTAGGCCACTGGTACACCAAAAGTAGCACACATGTGTTTGGGTTTAACATACATGCCTGTAATCTCTTATACAAGGGCTTAAATGGGCTTAAATAGCTCCAGGATGAAATACAACATTCTCCACACACTTTCCTCTTATGGTGGTGCAAAGGTGCATGGTGGTGGTATTGATGTTTGAATATTATCTGTAATGAACTATTGTGAACAACTTTATAAAAATAGGGGGAAAAAGCAACCTGGAGGTTCCTCTCTCCTGGCTGTCTCTTCCTACATGCAGGTAAAGGAAAACATCACCAGGGCATGATTGTGCTTGGTGTGTCTGTGATGAACTGGCTACACTCTTGGATTAAATCCTTTTTTTAAAAAATGGGGGTAGGAGGCTGGAGTGATAGTACAGCGGGAAGGGCATTTGCCTTGCATGCAGCCGACCCGGGTTTGATTCCCAGCATCCCATATGGTCCTCTGACCACTGGCAGGAGTAATTCCTGAGTGCAGAGCCAGGAGTAACCCCTGAGCATTGCTAGGTGTGACCCAAAAAGCAAAAAAAAAGTGGGGGTAGGGGGCTGGAGCGATAGCACAGCGGGTAGGGCATTTGCCTTGCACATGGCCAATTGGGGTTTGATTCCCAGCATCCTAATATAGTTCCCTGAGCACCGCCAGGTCTAATTCCTGTGTGCAGAGCCAGATGTAGCCCCTGTGCATCGCCGGGTGTGATCCAAAAAGCCAAGTAAAAAAAATGGGGGTAGGAGAGCTATTGAACACATAAGATACTGACCATCCCAGGCACCCCATATGATCCTCCCCTCTCCGCACCAAGCCCTGCCCAAAGAGATCCCTGAGCCAGGAGTAAGACCTGCTAGGTGTGGTCCCCCAAACCACAACAAAACCAAACCCAAAAGTGCAATTCAGGAGCAGCAAAGACCCTCAGTAGTCCAGGTCTAAGTAACAGAGGCGAGGCACCCCCCTTGCCCTGAGACCCGCCTCCGTGTCCAGCCCCATCTCGGTCTCTCGGCCCAGCACTGTTCTCTTCTCATTCAACAGGCTTCACCTGGCTCAGACAGAGGGTCAGGGACAAATTAAAAATGAAGGAACAGGGGCTGGAGCAATAGCACAGCGGGTAGGGCATTTGCCTTGCATGCGGCCGACCCGGGTTCGAATCCCAGCATCCCATATGGTCCCCCGAACACCGCCAGGAGTAATTTCTGAGTGCATGAGCCGGGAGTAACCCCTGTGCATTGCCGGGTGTGACCCAAAAAGAAAAAAATCACTTAATCACTTAACTTCCCGTTAGTCGTCGATTTGCTCGAGCGGGCGCCAGTAACGTCTCCATTTGTCCCTGTCGCGTGCTAGTGTAGCCCAATGGCATCTCTTCGCTCCGGGAACATGAAGGGCCTCAAACCGATCGTTCATGATCTTGACGAAGAAGTCTGACCATCTGGTAGGTGGGCGGCCACGCGGTCTTTTGACATCCCGTGGAATCCAATCAGTAACAGCTCTAGTCCAACGGTCGTCTTTAAATCTCATTACGTGACCAGCCCATCTGATTTTCGACACCTTGGCAAATGAGACAGCGTCCCTGATCCTTGATCGTCGATGGATGTCAGAACTCCGGATTCGTTCTCTCATTTGAGTGAAACGTGATATTCCAAGCATAGCTCTTTCTATTCTTCTTTGGGAGACCTGAATAGCATTCTCATCCTGTTTGCGTAGGGCCCAGGTCTCTGAGGCATATGTTAATGCAGGAAGAACAGTGGAATCAAAGAGATGTGCCCGGAGCCGGAGGTGTATTCGATATGCCAAAACCAGTAACTACAACTGGTCTCATTCACCTGACCCTGAAGGCTTCACCGACATGGCAGCACTGAGAAGGATGAGAAAGGAGAGGCCGACAAAATCTCAAGGCCGACCTAGGTTGCCACAACGAAGGAAGACAAAAATTATCGTCTGTACTTTCAATGCACGTACGCTAGCATCAGATGCATCCATCGAGGACCTGATGGTACAAGCGCGAATGATCAAGTACGACATCATTGGTTTGACCGAGACAAGAAGACACGAATCTCACCATGCCGTTTTCGACACTGGAGAAGAATTGTTCCTCGGAACATGCGATAAAAGAGGTGTTGGAGGCGTCGGTGTCCTTGTCAACACAAACTTGGCCATGAGCATTGATTCATTTGAATGCCTAACAACCCGAATCAGACGTTTACATTTGAATAGATGTGGCTCACTGCCTGCAGTTTCTATCTTCGTTGTCTACGCACCAACATCTCATTATGATGAAAGAGAAATCGAGAAGTTCTACATGGAGCTAGAGAAGTTCTATAAAGAAGACCACACCTTCTACAAGATCATTGTGGGTGATTTTAATGCCAAGATAGGACCGAGAAGATCAGCTGAAGAACTTCACATCGGGACCCATGGCCTAGAATGGAACGAACAGGGTGAGAGACTGTCAGAGTTCATCATGTCGACCAAGACCATCCATGGTAACTCACAGTTCCAGAAGGCAGAATCTAAACGATGGACATGGGAGTCTCCCGGTGGACGATTCCACAACGAAATAGACCACATCATATTCAATCGACGGTTTTGCCTGACTGATGTCGCTGTTGTCCCAAAATTTCGAACGGGATCGGACCACCGTCTCCTTCGTGCAAAAAGAAAAAAAAGAAAGAAAAATGAAGGAACAGGAGCTGGAGCGATAGCACAGTGGGTAGGGCATTTGCCTTGTATGCGGCCGACCCAGGTTTGAATCCCAGCATCCCATATGGTCCCCTGAGCACCGCCAGGAGTAATTCCTGAGTGCAGAGCCAGGAGTAACTCCTGAGCATCACCGGGTGTGACCCAAAAAGCAAAAAAAAAAAATTTTTTTTTGAAAAAAAAATGAAGGAACAGAAGTTTGTTCACCCTCCCGGCCGGGAGGACCCTCCAACCTCTGGCGAGGCCCTGGCAGAGACTAAGGGGGAATTTGAAGTTGTCTTGGGCAGGAATGGGGACAGCGACTGGTGGGCCCCGTGTGCTTGCTCTGGCCTTCCGCTGTCTGTGGGGGGGTCGTGTGCGGAGACACAGAGTGCAGCCTGGTGGCCTCCTGTCGCCATGTGGGCCATCAGTCCTGTCTCCCGCGCTGTGGGGGCAGGAACATCTTGGATTCTGGGAATGTCACTATTTCGTCCACCAGCTGCCATTCGGCCCCCAGCAAACCTTACAGCATTCCCTCATATGTGGATCTTACGGCCTGCTGTGGAACTTCCGGGGGTGACACTGAGACTCAGGTCCGGGCGAATGACTGCAGACGGGTACACACTTGAGGACCCAGCCGTGGCGCTGTAGATGAGGACCTTGACCTTGTCCCTCACTCTCTGAGTAATATTCCTTTGGATGCATCACACCCGAATGATTACAGTCACCCTCAGTGGATGCCAGGGATACTCCAGTCTCCATTGCTGTGAATAAAAGTATCAGACACTCGCAGCTGCTCAGGGCCGACTCCTGATCCGTCCTGGTGGAGCTTGGGGACCGTATGCAGTGCCAGGGATTGAACCCGGGCCGACCTGTGCAAGACAAGTGCCCTACCTACTGGATTATTTCCCTGCCTCTCCCTCCCTCCCTCCCTCCCTCCCTCCCTCCCTCCCTTTTCTCTCTCTTATTTTTTCCCTCCCTCCTTCTCTTCCATCCATCCTTCCTTCCTTCCTTCCTTCCTTCCTTCCTTCCTTCCTTCCTTCCTTCCTTCTCTCTCTTCTTTTTCCCCCTTCCCTCCCTCCCTTCCTCCCTTCCTTCCTTCCTCCCCCTCTTTTCTTTTTCCCTCCTTTCTTCCCTCCCTCAATCCTTTCCTTCCTCCTCCTCCTCCCCTCCCCACCCTTCCCCTCCCCTTTCTTCTCCTCGCCTCCCTTTCACCAAAAAATGATATTGTTATGGCACAGCTGTGAGTGCTCAGGAACTATTCCTGGCTCTGTGCTCAGGAATCACTCCAGGCGGTGTCCAGGCAACCAGTGGGATGCTGGGGTTTGAACCCGGGTTGGCTCCCTGCAAGGCAAGCACCCTCCCCACTGTGCTATCTCTCTAGTCCCTCAAGAGATGATTTTGCTTGTGGGTGGAAAGTTCTGAAAGATGCCCTCTCTTCCTGCATTTAAGATGAACTTTGCTGTTCCAAGCTAAGAAAATGATGATTGTAAAAAATTCCCTGTAAGCACACTGATAAGATGCCATCCTGTGCCATCCTGTGCGTATTCTCTGCCCCTTCCCCCCCCACCCCTAGCCCCCCATTGCTTGAGTCGGAGAAAAGTCACAGTGAGTTTGCAGTGCTTCCCTATCAAAATAGGCTCTTGGACCCCTGAACTTTGTCTAACGCTGGCCTAACATGGCCCCAACAGTGTTGATCACTGGTGTAATGAAGACCTCCTTGTTCCCCCACCATGGATGGTCTTCATGCACTTGGTTAAGTGAACACTCATTACAAGAATACAACCTTCTGATCCCACTTCTTGGCACCTACCTGCCAAACACAAAAACATTAATTTGGGGGCTGGAGCAATAGCACAGCGGGTAGGGCATTTACCTTGCACGCGGCCAACTCGGGTTCGATTCCCAGCATCCTATATGGTCCCCTGAGCACCGCCAGGAGTGATTCCTGAGTGCAGCTGGGTGTGACCCAAAAAGCAAAAAAAAAATTAATTTGATGTCTGTTCATTGCAAATGGAGACGTTACTGGCGCCCGCTCGAGCAAATCGACGACTAATGGGAAGTTAAGTGATTAAGTGATTAAGTGAAGTTCATTGCAGTGCTTAGTACAAGAGCCGGGGTATAGAAACCACCTCCTATTCAGTGACAGACATGCAAAGAAGCCAGTTACACAGTGGAATACTATGCAGCTTGAGGAACAGAAAGAAATCATGCAGTTGGCCTTGACATGGATGGAATGGAAGGGCCTCATGCTAAGCGAAATAAGTCAGAAGGAGAAGAAGCCTCCAAGCCGTGTGCGCTCTCACACACACACCTCGCTCACCTGTTCCCACCCTGGAGAAGCCCTTGTTCTCTCTGGAACACACACTTTCCCCTTTCTCTCCCCATCACCTTTCTAAATAGTAAAGTAAAAGTAAAGGCCCTCCCGTTGATCGTCGATTTGCTCGAGCGGGCCCAGTAACGTCTCCATTGGAGACTTTGTTGTTACTGTGTCTGGCATATCGAATACTCTCGGTAGCTTGCCGGGCTCTCCGAGAGGGGCGGAGGAATCGAACTCGGGTCGGCCATGTTGGCTGCGTGCAAGGCAAACGCCCTACCGCTGTGCTATCGCTCCAGCCCTTCCTTTGCTCACCTATTCCCACCCTGGAGAAGCCCTTGTTCTCTCTGGAACACACACTTTTCCCTTTCTTTCCCCATCACCTTTCTAAATAAGTTTCAATAAAAAATATTTTGCTTTACACAGACACACACACACACACACACACAGGATGATATTACTTGCCTGTGGGATATAAAGACCACAAGAAAATAGACAGTCTTGAACAATGGCCAACCTTTAGCTTACAAAACGGATTATCAAGTAGCGGAGAGAGGGGAGTGATGAAAAGGAATGAAAATTGGAGAGGACCCAGGGAGAGCGATGGAGGGTCCTGGGCACTTTGGTGATTGTAGGGTGCAATGGTCTCAGTACCACCAACCTTCGCACTAACAATAACCATGTTACCTAAACTAGAAGAAAAAATGAAAACCAAACAGAATTCCAATTTTGAGGATGGGGGTGTGGAACTCGGGGAGGGGCATAGCACGTGAGAGGTTTGGTCGCTGATACCCTGTGTCCCCCTGGAACACTGCTGGGTGTGGCCCTTGCAACAACTAACAGCAATAAAACACTTTGTTTTTAATTATTTTATTTAATTTTTTTAAATTAATTTACAGTGGGGGCAGGGGCGATAGCAAAGTGGGTAGTGCGTTTGCCTTGCACACGGCCGACCCGGGTTCGATTCCCAGCTATCCCATATGGTCCCCTGAGCACCGCCAGGGATAATTCCTGAGTGCAGAGCCAGGAGTGACCCCTGTGCATTGCTGGGTGTGACTCAAAAGGCAAAAAAAAAAAATCTACGGTGAGATACACAAAGTTGTCCATGATTGGGTTTCAGTCATACAATGCTCCAACACCCCTCCCTTCACCAGTGCACATTTCCCACCACCAATGTAAAACACTTCTTTCCAGCTACAATTCCCCACCAAAAACCGAGCTGGATCATGCCCACTAGTAATGCTTTCCCTGAACCGCAGAAGCAGAATCTCAGGGCGTCTTCCTCAGGTTTGATAGAGATTTCACTTACAATCCCACCTCTGTGAGTAGGGAAAAAAAAAAAGACTCCAAGGACACATCCCACACGATAATACAGGTGATAATAGTGGAATCATAATATCATAATAATAGACTCAGAGAGTCTAATAAAGGCCCAAGGTAAAGAAAAGACCACGCAGGATTCCAGGCACGCAGGGGAAATTTCCTGCGGATGAATTCGGGGCTCTGAGCCCCGCCGGGCAGCACCTACACCACCCAGGAAAGGTCAGCGTCTTACGAAGGGGAAAGAATTCTGCTAAGAGCAGGAAGCTGCATCCTCAAAGGCCACCGGCCACTCTCTGGGGACGCGTTTGCAGCAAATCCGAGGGATGGGGTTTCGTGGTCAGAATCCTGGTTCGGTGAGGGCAACGCTCTCCGGACATCCGGAGCCCTGTCGGTCCGTGGCTTCGGCCTCGGAAATGTGCGAGGGCTCCAGCCCCACTTGGGGTGGGGGGTGACCTGGGGAGCCCCCTGGCCGGGTAGGGATTTTTCCAGGCACCCCGGGCGTGGCGGGCGAGATTCAGCACCTCGCCCCCCTCTCCCCGCCCTGTGCCATTCTCTCCGTGCCATTGTCTTTGCGTGGTTTCCATGGGCTCCGAGCTGGCAGGAGCCCAGACGGCCTTGGGGCTGCGGGCTGAGCACTGACATTGGAAAGCACTGCTCCAGGTCCAGTCTTTGTTTGCAAACAATGCTCTCTGGGCTGTGGAGCATTCCTTGCCCTTGACGAGGTGGCGTGAGCTCCTCGGTTCTTCCTCGGGAAAATTCAGGATTGCAAAAGCTAAGTGGGGCGTTCGGATTGCCCCCCGCCCCCAATTGGCCAGAGGTGGCCAGCTGCCCAGCAAGCACTCCAGTTTGGAGACCGTCTGCCCATCTTCATTCTTGGCAGAGCGGTCCCTCTGCCTAGGAGCAGGCCAGTATGTTCCAGCCAATCAGAGCACTTTATTTTTTGGCTTCTGTCTGATTGGTTGGGTAGAGGTGTGCACGTGACCCGATGGGGCCAATGACATCCCAGCCCTGTACCTTCGTCTGGGAGAGAGATGCTCTTCCATTCCCCAGTGGTTCACCTGGAGGGATGTCAGCCTGATGGCTTCCGTGGCTGTTTTATTTATTGTGTTGTCGTATTTTGGCCGTGCTCAGGGACTACTCCCAGATCTGTGCTCAGGGGATCATGTGGTTCCGAGGATCTAATCTGCCTTTCCAGCCAGTTGAGTCAACTCTCCTGCTCCTTGACGGCTATTCTTTCAACTGCACGAAGAGAGCATGCTGAGAATGAGGCCAACACTATGGAAAGCAGAGCCCGGAAGTGGGGAGATACAGATTTTTAGAGGGCATCAGTGGGGCTCCTGGATCCAACCATGCCTGAAGCCTGAATTTTTGATGTTGCCTCCTAATCCATGTCTTCTGTGCTTAAACCTCTTCAGTGGAGGTTCCTGTCACTCGCAACTAAAAAGGGTTCTGCCCTATCAATCTTTCTGTCACAGGTTGACAGAGTCAAGGTGGGAGAAAGATAAGGAAGTCAGAAAACTTAAGCTCTATCTTTGACAGTCTCAGGGCTTTCAGGAGGAATCAGCTGCGTCCGTGGCTTGCCCACGCAGGGAATGTCCTCCTCTTGCTCCCTGTGGGGTCTCAGGCTTCTGGAAGCAGAACTCAGGGTTTCTCCAGGCCGCTTCACATTGCTCTGAGGGCCGGAAAGTGGCAGAGCAGTGAGAGAGGGGAGCGGGCAGGCACAGTGCCGCAGCCTCTCAGCTCTTGCTTCCCCTCTCATGCTGCAGTCGGCCTCAGTGCTGAGCCCCTCCTAGGAACCCCCTCCTAGATGCTCATTTAATATTCCTTGAATGACTTTCCTGGTGAGTGACCTGCAGGCACAAGGCACCCAGACTATGCCTGGGAATACCAATGGCTCAGTCGAAGGAGGAGTGGGGTTGGTTTGCTGCTTCCCAGAGCCTCAGGACTACCCACACCAAGCCCCGGGGGCCCCTGCAGCCTGAGGTGGCAGCTGGAGGCTCACAGGCCCCTCTGTCATGGGATCTCTTAAGCAGAGCTGACGTGCTCAGCCTCTCAGGACCCATTGACTGTGTCTAGAGGTGGAGAAATCAATATAAAGATCGGCTTGGCAGGGAAGGGAGCCCCTGTCTCACCAACGAGGCAGGCACAGTGGGGGTAGCAGTGGGGAGGGCCTGTGCCATGGGTGGTGGGTGCACCCCCCAACCAGCTTGTCTCATGGCCTCTTGAGCAATGGGGTAGGTGAATGAATGGACAGATGGAAAGATGGATGGGTGGATGGATGGATGGACAAATGGATAGATGGAGGATGGACAGGCAGTGGATGGATGGTGTGTGAATGGATGGACAGATGGATGGATGGATGGATATGTGGATAGATGGATATATGGATAGATGGAGGATGAAAGATGGATGGACAGGTGGTGGGTGGATGGTGTATAAGTGGATGGACAGATGGATGGATGGACAGATGGATAGACGGTGGAAGGGTGGTGGATAGATGAATGGGTGGATGGATGGGCAGACAGATGGATGGATGGTGGATAGACAAATGGACATATGGTGGATGGTGGATGGATGGGTGGGTGGAAGGGCAGATGGGTGGGTGATGAGTGGATGAGGACACATGGATGGATGGTGGATGGAAGGCAGGGAGGATACCCGTCCCTAGCCTCCTTCAGGGGAGCAGCCTGGCCAGCTTCATGGAGGCAGCTGGTTAAGAGCTGGGGTGGTGGGGACGGAGCACTAGTATGGTGGGTATGGTACTTTCTGTGCATGCAGCCAACCTGGGTTCTATCCCCAGCATCCCATAAGATCCCCTGAGCACCGCCAGGAGTGATCCTAAACTCAGAGGCAGGAATAAACCCTGAACATCCCTGGGTGAGGCCCTCAAACAAACTAAGAGCTGAGGCGTGTGTGACTGGGGTGGGGGGGCTACACAGCCCTGAGAGTCTGATCCCCCTTCCCCAAGGGGGTGTGACTGTTTGAGGTGCCATAGAGGCTGTGTGGGCATCAGAATAGAGAGGCTGGAGGAGACGCCAAGAGGAGAACGAGGAGACAGGGAAGAAGACTGAGGAGCTGGTGAGGAAAGGCTGCCAGGGGCCTGGGTGGGGTCGCCAAGTCCTGGAGCTCCAGGAAGGGTGTTGCCCAGTGCTCCTGCCGGAGCCCTCCCTTGAACGAACAGCAGCAGCAAACTGCCCCGCAATGCTCACTGTCACCATGGCCAGTGTCCCTCAGCCAGGGGTGGGGCTGGGTTCCTGCCGAGTTCCCTTGACCGCCCCCTCCATGCCCCCCAGGCTCAGCGCAGGGTCCCAGCTCCCAAGCCTGTCCTGTCCGCCTTTACTTCACTTGGGTTCTGCCCCTCCCCCCTGCCCCACGTTTCTTCACCCTCCTGTCTCTGTGGGGCCACACGTGGCCGTGACAGGGGCTCCGAACCTCGGAGACTTGCCCGGGGCTCTCGGCCAGCGAGCAGGCAGCAGAGTTGGGGCTGAGCTGGTCTGCAGGACTCTCATGTGTTTGCTTGGTCTCTTATGTCAGGGGGTGGGGGTAGATGTCGGGGACAGTGGATGGTGCCTCGCCACAAGCGACCTCCGCCCTCCCAGGAAAGGATTTAGGGGTTCCTGGAACAGTGCCAGGCTGCTCCCTCTGCCAGGGTTCCCCCAGCCCACACTCACACCTCCCAAGGCTGCTTCCAGCCCAGACTAGACGTGGCCGCCTCTCCGTGAGCCTGGGGTCCAGTGCGGGCCACGAAGCCATAACCACAGGGGCTCAGCGCAGCGGAAAATGCCACCGTGAGACATTGCCTGAGCCTGTGAGACATTGTCTTATTTCCTGCACTGACCTGGGTGGCCTCTGGTTTCTGTTCCTCCTCTTCCTCCACAGGGAGAAACTGAGTCACACAGCAGCGATAAGACTGGCTCAAGGTCACACACACACACACACACACACACACACACACACACACAAACGAGTTTCCCTTAATTCCCTGGATCTCTCCAAAGGTGGCAGCCAGCCCCCCACCCCCAAAAGCGCGGCCACCCGCGTGTGGTTTATGACCCCCGGAAGCCCCTCGGAAGTGACTTGTCAGCGTGGCCCTGGGCCCCAGGCACTGGGCTGGTCCCGCTCGGGCCAGGCGGCCGTGGTCGATGGAGCATGTGTTGCCCCGATACTCCATCTCATTAGGCTTCGTTTTCATCTCCCGGCTTCCTGGCAGCCTTCAAATTATCCCATAAAATTTATTTACTATTTCATGAATACATAAGCAGCAGGCAGGCACAAGCTTTTTATATATTTACACTGTATATATTTCACGGGAGACTTATAGCTGTCTCTAAGGCAGGCGGGCGGGGGCGCGGGGAGCAGACGGAGCCGGCAGCTGGCAGCAGGGGGAGGCGGAGGAGGCGCGAGCGGCGGGCAGGGAGGCGGCTCCCACAATGGGTGCCCGGGGCCACCGCCAGCCGGGCCAGCCGACTCGGAGCTGCCCGGCACGGGACGGAGTGGGGAGCCCACCTCGGGGAGCGCACCCTGGGCAGGGTCCCGGCTGGCACCCGATGTGCGGGTCGCTTCTGGGATATGAGGCTTCAGCTGGGAGCAGTCTGCCCAGTGGGTGCTGGGGGTCACAGGGCAAAGGTGACCTGGGTAAGAGGCGACCCCGTCCTTCTCCCAAGGGAGCCCCTCTTGCCCCAGAAACTCATCCTGACCTGCAGATAGCCTGAACCTGATGCCATTACACAGCTGGTCTGTCCCCTTCATACTCTGAGTCCTGATCCCACCGTACACCAGCCCTGACCCCACACACTGACCCTGACCCCAGACCTGATCCTGACCCCGTACACTGACCCTGACCACTTACACTGACCCTGACCCCCATCCACTGACCCTGAGCCCCAGACACTGACCCTGACCCCCTACACTGACCCTGACCCCCAGACACTGACCCTGACCCCCAGACACTGACCCTGACCCCCTACACTGACCCTGACCCCCAGACACTCACCCTGACCCCCAGACACTGACCCTGACCCCCTGACACTGACCCTGACCCCTGACACTGACCCTGACCCCAGACACTGACCCTGACACCCAGACACTGACCCTGACCCCCTGACACTGACCCTGACCCCCAGACACTGACCCTGACCCCCAGACACTGACCCTTACACCCAGACACTGACCCTGACCCCCAGACACTGACCCTGACCCCCTGACACTGACCCTGACCCCAGACACTGACCCTGACCCCCAGACACTGACCCTGACCCCAGACACTGACCCTGACCCCCAGACACTGACCCTGACCCCAGACACTGACCCTGACCCCCATACACTGGCCTGACCCTGTCCGCTGAGCCCTGAACCCACCACATACCAGCCCTGATGTCTTGTCCACTGAGCCCTGACCCTAATGGACCCCAATACATTACTGACCCTAAACCCGGCTAAGCCCCAGGTCAAGTCCAAGGTGCCATCGCGGCTTCAGATGGAGTTTGAGCCTCGATGCTAGTCCCAGAGCACCCCCCAGTTCCTGCCCAATGAGCCCTAACGCTGCCTCACAGCCTAATCGGAGCCCCCCAGCCCACCCCCACCCCCACTCCCAAGCCCCATGCAGAGAACTCTCCACCGTGGAGCGCTCGCCACTAACGGAAATAATAATTATAATTGCTTATTGATCTCCTGTGCACCCACCCTCCACCAGCGCTGGGTCCGGTCACTGTTCAGCACACTCAGAAATCTCCCTCGCGCCTGCGCCCGCCTCACACCCGGCTCAACAGACGCTCGATAATGCACCGAGCACGGCTGCCCACCGCCTCGTCCCGGCTGGCCACCGCCTCACTCGCCCGTCCCCAGTGACGGTGCCACGAGCCAGTTTGTCATGAACTGAGGAATGAATCCTGGAAGAGAAGGAAAATGAAAGGAGCTTCGCTTCCGGCTGCCAGTGACAGGCCCCCCCTCACCTCCCTGTGAGTCTCCCAGCACGAGCCAGGCGCTCCCCAGGGCCCACCCTGACCCCGCGGCTCTCACGAGGTCTGGTTGCTGCTGAGGCTGGTCCACGGGCCGTGCTCAGACACCAGGAGTCCAGCTGGGGGCTGACAACTTTCACCTGCAGAATAAGGGAAGGTCAAGAGCAGAGCAATGGACCAGGCCGGCAAGAGCAGGTGCTTGGAGCCCAGCGTGGACATGTAGTGCTGTGTGACCTTAAGAGAGTGATTCCACCTCTCTGGTCCTCTGTTTCCTCCTCTTTAGAAGGTCTGGATGCTGGGGCACCCGGTGTGGGTGACTTGTGATGATGTCACTGAGGAAATAAATCAGAGAGCTCGTGCACAGGGATGTTGGGGAGGGGGGTACTAAATGCTCCTCTTCTCCCTCATCACCCCTCCTCCTCTCCCCTCCTTTCGATCTCTTCCTTCTTCCTCCTTTCCTTCCTTCCTTCCTTCCTTTCATCCTTCCTTCCTTCTTTCCATTCCCTCCCTCCCTCCCATCCGCCCTCCCTCCCTCCCTCCCTTCCTTCCTTCCTTCTTTCCTTCCTTCCTTTCTTCCCTCCCTCCTTTTCTTCTCCCTCCCTCCCTCCCTCTCTCCCTCCCTCCCTCCCTCCCTCCTTCCTTTCTTCCTTCCCTTTTTTCTTCCCACCCTCCCTCCCTCCTTCCTTCCTTCCTTCCTTCCTTCCTTCCTTTCTTCCCTCCCTCCTTTTCTTCTCCCTCCCTCCCTCCCTCTCTCCCTCCCTCCCTCCCTCCCTCCTTCCTTTCTTCCTTCCCTTTTTTCTTCCCACCCTCCCTCCCTCCTTCCTTCCTTCCTTCCTTCCTTCCTTCCTTCCTTCCTTCCCTCCCTCCCTTTCTTCTCCCTCCCTCCCTCCTTCCCTCCTTCCTTTCTTCCTTCCCTTTTTTCTTCCCACCCTCCCTCCCTCCTTCCTTCCTTCCTTCCTTCCTTCCCTCCCTTTCTTCTCCCTCCCTCCCTCCTTCCTTCCTTCCTTCCTTCCTTCCCTCCCTTTCTTCTCCCTCCCTCCCTCCTTCCCTCCTTCCTTTCTTCCTTCCCTTTTTTCTTCCCACCCTCCCTCCCTCCTTCCTTCCTTCCTTCCTTCCTTCCTTCCTTCCTTCCTTCCTTCCTTCCCTCCCTCCCTTTCTTCTCCCTCCCTCCCTCCTTCCCTCCTTCCTTTCTTCCTTCCCTTTTTTCTTCCCACCCTCCCTCCCTCCTTCCTTCCTTCCTTCCTTCCTTCCCTCCCTTTCTTCTCCCTCCCTCCCTCCTTCCCTCCTTCCTTTCTTCCTTCCCTTTTTTCTTCCCACCCTCCCTCCCTCCTTCCTTCCTTCCTTCCTTCCTTCCTTCCTTCCCTCCCTCCCTTTCTTCTCCTTCCCTCTCTCCCTCCCTCCCTTCCTTCCTTCTTTCCTTCCTTCCTTCCTTCCCTCCCTCCCTTTCTTCTCCCTCCCTCCCTCCTTCCCTCCTTCCTTTCTTCCTTCCCTTTTTTCTTCCCTCCCTCCCTCCCTCCCTCCCTCCCTCCCTCTCTCCCTCCCTCTCTTCCTTCCTTCTTTCCTTCCTTCCTTCTTTCCTTCCTTCCTTCCTTCCTTCCTTCCTTCCTTCCTTCCTTCCTTCCCTCCCTTTCTTCTCCCTCCCTCCCTCCCTCCCTCCTTCCTTTCTTCCTTCCCTTTTTTCTTCCCTCCCTCCTTCCCTCCCTCCTTCTTTCCTTCTTTCCTCCCTCCCTCTCTTTACAGGCACCACCTTCACACGCACCATGGGCCCTTTACATGCACCTGCATGGCTCCCACCCCCCTCCCTGGGTTTCTCTGAACACAAATCAGGTCAAGGAAACAGGTTCCTGAATTCTCAGATCACAGCGCAGAGGACAGAGCTGGGGGCTGGACCCTCTGGTTCCGCTTTTCCGGCCTCCCTCCTCATTTGTTCCTTCTGGCTGTGGCCGGCTTCACTTTGCTGGGGGTGGGGGGTCATAGGCTGGGGGCGGGGACTCAGTCCTCACCCGGAGCAGAGGAAGGGGCTGCCACCTGCTGGAGCCGACAACGCGGGCGCGGCTGGGTCCTAAGCAGTTGAGCGGTTAACTGCAGAGGAAGAGAGGGCGGTGGGAGGGGTGGAGAGAGGTGAGCCCGGGAAAGCGCCACCAGGACCTGGGGGTCCCACACTTCTCAGAACAAGAACAGAACCCCCTCCC
This sequence comes from Sorex fumeus, assembly GCF_029834395.1. Lineage (NCBI taxonomy): Eukaryota > Metazoa > Chordata > Mammalia > Eulipotyphla > Soricidae > Sorex > Sorex fumeus. The sequence continues at coordinate 35,234 of NW_026606246.1, forward strand.
CCGCATCCTCACTCCAAGCGTGGGCTCCTGCTTAGGGGGTGATCCCGGAATAACCTCCAGTGCGGAGAGGGGGACACGCCACCAATGTCGCAGAGCCTGACAGCTGAAGTAGACCAGCTCTGTGGGGGCGGGGAGGCCCCTTCACAAAGTGGGGTCAAAGGTTATAGGTCGTGAATATCTGGGGGTCCCCCACCAAAGCACCTCACACACCTGGGATCCCTCTGGGAAAAGTGCAGCTTTTCTCTCTTACAGAGGTGCCGTGTGTGTGTGTGTGTGTGTGTGTATGTGTGTGTGTGTGTGTGTGTGTGTGTGTGTCCTGATCCAGAGGGGTGAGAACCTGGAGAGCTGTCCCCCGAGTTGAGAATCTGGAAGTCTAGAAGGAGAAAGCTGGACTGGATGTCAGGGCTCCCCTCCCCCGTCAGGAGAGACGCAGAGGAGAGGTGGGGAGGGTGGGCCTTTGGCGTGGACCCCGCCTGCCTGAGCGTGAGACGCTTTGTTTGGCTTTCTGGCAAATGCATCCTTTAAAGCGATGCTTCGTCTTTCGTAATGAACCTTTCTCCCAGTTCTGATAGAAACGGTGTTTGAAAGTGGCTTTATTTGAGGGTTTGGTGATGGTGATGGAGACGAGGAAGGCAAGCTCTTTCCCAACGCTTTGGCTGTCTTAAAGTCTTCTCTCCTTCCACCACCCTCTACCTGTCTATTCATCCATCACCCACCCATCCATCACCCCTCCATCCATCATCCATCCATCCATCATCCATCCATCCTCCCAGCCACCCAGTCATTCACCCACCCCATCCATCCACCCATCCACCCATCCATCCATCATCCACCAACCATTCACTGTCCGTCACCCATCCACCCATCCACCCATCCATCCATCCATCATCCACTCATCTAACAAAAGTGTTCCCTCACTCAGTCATCAGTGACGGCACACCTAGTGAGCACCTCCTGAGTGCTGGAAGCAAGGGTCCCGACTGTGAGCTCTGCTGAGGAATCCCCGCATTGGGGGGTTGATATGCCGGCAGTTCATCAACAACTCAACACTCAGCACCGTTAGCTCAGCCACCGACAAGGGCCACACTCAGGACCAATAACTGCTGGTCAGCTGGACAGGACAAGCCTCGGTGGCTTGGGGTTTGTAGCGAGGGCGGGAGGGCGACAGGGGAGTACAGCACCCAAGACCCAGATGACGATGAGCAACTCTTCCCTGAAGATGTGGTTGACCAAAGAATACAAAGAATTTCAGCACGAAACCCTGCACAATCTATTTTATTTATTTATTTATTTATTTATTTATTTTTCTTTTGGGGTCACACCGGCGATGCACAGGGGTCACTTCTGGCTCTGCACCACATGGGACCACATGGGATGCTGGGAATCGAACCCAGGCCGGCCACGTGTGAGGCAAACGACCTCCCCGCTGCGCTATCGATTGCTCCAGCCCGCACAATCTGTTTTAGACCCGGAGATATTCCTAGTTGGGCCACGCTCGCCTCTCTAAGTGTCAGGAAGAAGGGACCAGGTCCCTGATAACTCTGGGGTGGTCATCAAAAGCCAAGCGTTGACCATCGCTGATGACCACAAGATCCTCATTTGTAGAACGAGGCGTGGGGGTAGGGGCTATGCTTTCTGGTCCCCTAGTTTTAAGGATGAATCGCATGACCCAGGGGCTGGAATCGATCCTCTGAAAACCAGGGGATCCAAGGTCTAGGGGGACCCAAGCAACTTGGCCTGTCCATGCCTCACCGTCCCCACCTCTCATGCAAACCTCTCTCCTGCGCCTCACAGGCCAAGCATTCTGGACCGGGCTCGAGTTCTGTAAGGCCCAGTTCCCTGGGGAACTTTTTAATTGCAGATTCGGGGTGGGGGGAGGGGGGGACAGGGTGAGACTCAGACTTTCTCCCCAATCCTCGGGTGCCTGTCCACGCTGCTGGCCACAGTCCACCTCCGCAAGTGGCCAGGAGGCAGTGGACCGAACACACAGCGCGTGGCGGACACGGAGGAGCAAAGTGACCGTAGATGGGATTTTTGATTTCAGGAAAGCCATTAACCCCGCGTTTCATTGCCCCCCCCCCCATCCGCCCCCATCGCGTGTTTGTGAAGCACCCAACACACAGTCCGGCAGGCCGACATTAATAGATGTGAGTTCGCTCCTTTGAAACCCCGAGTGCCGGGCTGGGGTGTGATGGACTTTGAGGCCCATCTATAATTGGATGCAATCCCCATGAGGCCCGAGCCGGGAGGGGGGCGGGGCGCGGGCAGGCCGGATGGAGAGGGGGAAATGTTAATTCCTCGCTCTCTAGCTCGGGACATGTTTGATCAAGCCCGCATCAAACGGCGCATTTGCAACAAGACAAAACCCAGCCTGGGGAGACAAGAGCCAGTTTGAATCGGGAGCTCTCCCCACCGCCACCGCCCCTACCCCAGTTCCCCACCCCCCTTCAGAGTAGACACGTGCAAATGCTCCCTTTGAACCACAGAAGCTGACACAGGGGACAATGCTACCTGTCATGGGGACTCAGAGAGGAGAGGTTTCATTTAGGAAACGGGAGCAGAGACCCGAAAGAAAGAGGGTGAATGAGGGCTGGAGCGATAGCACAGCGGGAAGGGCGTTTGCCTTGCACATGGCCGACCCGGGTTCGAGTCCCAGCATCCTATATGGTCCCCTGAGCACCGCCAGGAGTAATTCCTGAGTGAAGAGCCAGGAGTAACCCCTGTGCATTGCCAGGTGTGACCCAAAAAGAAAAAGAAAGAAAGAAAGAAAGAAAGAAAGGGTGAACAAGGACTGGAGTTATAGTACAGCGAGTAGGGCCTTTGCCTTGCACACGGCCAACCGGGTTCGATTCCCAGCATCCCATATGGTCCCCTGAGCACCACCAGGAGTAATTCTGAGTGCGGGGCCAGGAGTATACCCTGAGCACTACTGGGTGTGACCCAAAAAGAAAAAAGAGAGAGAGAAAGATAAAAAGAAAGAGGGTGAACAAGGAAGAAAGAGGGGAGATGGGGAGGATGTCTAATCACCCATCACCCCTAAAAACTCAAGGCCACCTTGTAAACAGAGCCTCCGAGTTCCGCCTTCTAGCCGACCCCTTGTAACATGGGGAGGAGGCCGTAAGGGACTCTCATTTTAGCTCTTCCCTTCCGGCTGGGGGAACTGAGACTCAGCTAGGGCTGAGCTCGCTAGCTGTGGAGGGGAGGCAGAGGACCAGGAAGGGAGCAACACTTCTAGTGCTCCTGGGCGGTGTGGATGGAGCTGGTCCACGGGCCACACTGGGCAGCGCGGGGACACTGAGTCAGACATTCAGGAGACACATGCTGGGAAAGCAATCCGCGGCTGCCCTCGAGCTGCACGGTCTATTTTTGCTGCTGGGAAGTGTCGGGTGTTTCTGGGGTTGAGAAATCCTGGGTGTGAAGTCACTGCATGAATAAGTGTGAATGTTGTTGTTAGAGAGAGCAGTGCATGGCTGTGTGTGTGCGCGCTGGTGGGTGGATGGATGATGGGCAGTGAATGGCTGGTGGAGCGAATCGGTAGGTGGATGGTGGGTGGGTAGATGGTGGGTGGGTGGGTGGATAGATGGATGAATGGTGGGTGGGTAGAGAGATGGATACATGGATTCATGGTGGAGTGGGTGGTTCGGCGGATTGTTGGATGGATGGATGGTTAATGGATGAAGGATGGATGGATGGTGGGTGAGTGGGTGGGTAAATGAATTGATGAATGGGTGGATGGATGGATAGATAGATAGATGGTGGATGGGAAAATGGCTAGATAGCCAGGTGCATATATGGACAATGACACGTGATGAGACAAAGACCAGATGAGTCTAAACATGGACCCATTGGGATTTGGGCCCCAAACAAACAAGCGAGTCTAACATCTTGAGCTCAGTATGGGTTGGAACATTCCTGCCCTCCTTCCCAGTACCCCTGAGCACAAGGTACCACTTGTGGCACATGAACACCAGCAGGGGGCATGAAATCAACCCAGTTCTTGGGGTTGGAGCGATAACACAGCGGGGAAGGTGTTTTACTTACACGTGGCTGACCCGGGTTCGATTTCCAGCGTCCCATAGGGTCCCCCGAGCACTGCCAGGAGCAATTTCTGAGTGCATGAGCCACGAGTAACCCCTGTGCATCGCTGGGTGTGACCCAAAAAGCATAAAAACAAAACAAAAACAAAAAATCAGCCCAGTTCCCAGTGTGGATGTGATGGTACAGCTCCTGTTGGCTGTGTGAGTCAGAGAAGAGTTTTCCAGTTGGGTCACCCTATCTGTCCCTGGCTGCGTCCTGGTCTCACTGGTCCTCAATGACCCTATGAACATGTGGTCCCCAGATTTAACAAACACAAACCAGGCAGCTGAGACTTTCAGACAGACAACACCGCTGAAGGAGGATAAGTCTGAATGGCCAGCCCACAAAAAAATATCGGGACATATTTATACCAAGAGAAAATAGTTCCTGTGTCTATCTGAAACCCAAATCTGGTTGGGCTTCCTGTATTGTGTCTGTTGGATCTTCTTGGGTGGCTTTGGAAAGTACCAATGCCTGGGCCCCACCTCCCAGAGTTTTGAGCCCCCATTACCATCAGTGGGGAGCTCAGAGCGCGCAGAGGGTTTTAATGAGCAGCAAAACATTCTTTTTTTTTTTTTTAGCGGGCAGAGGTCTTCTTGGACCATATCCAGTGGTGCTCAGGGGACCAAATTTGGTGTCTGGGATCAAAGCAAAGTTGGGCCACATGCAAGGCAAGTGCCTTAACCCCCGTTCTGTCTCCCTGGTCCTGAATGCCACTGATCTTTGTTTATCCAGCAACACGTAGGGGTCACCCTGGTTCTGCACTCAGGGATCACTCTTGGTGGTGTTTGGGGGAAACCTACGGGATGCTGGGGATCTAACCTCAATTGACTGCATGTGAAGCAAGTGCTTTATCCTCTGTACTACCACTCTGGTCCCGAGCGCCACTGATTTGAAAGAACAGAAGACCCTAAGCTGGTGGAAAGAGCTGGTTCCACGCTGCCACTGTCACCTGGGCCGAGCTGTGACCAGGGAAGTCGAGGATCTCCTGCACTGCAATGAGTGACGTGCATTGGGCACTAAGCACACCCAGAGACCTTCTGGCCCCCTGCCAGGTCAGTGGTCCTGAGTTGGTCGGCCCAGCCTGCTACACAAAAAGTTATCAAGGAAGTAGGAGTGAGGGACTGGAATGATAGCCCCGCAGGGAGGGCGTTTGCCTTACATGTGGCAGACCCAGGTTCGATTCCCAGCATCCCACATGGTCCCCCGAGCACCGCCAGGAGTAATTCCTGAGTGCAGAGCCAGGAGTAACCCCTGAGCATTGAAGGGTGTGACCCAAAAAGCCAAGAAAAGAAAAAGAAAGAAGCAGGTGTGAGATCCCAAGCAACAGGTCAACCCTTTGGTCAAATATCTGGTGCTTGTTGCTATGGTGGCTACTTATTGGGCCCTTATTCTTCGCGCTCAACACAGAATGCTCCCCCCATGCTCACACACCCTCCCTGTGATTGTGTATCCTGATGTTCTGTGTTTCCATCAAAAAGAAAGACACAGAGATCCAGAGGATCAGGTCTTTTGCCTCAGGTCCACGGGCCCTTTGATCCACCCTGGACATTGGGGACATTGGGCACCTGCGTGTGAGTGGTAGAAAGGAAATCTAAAGCTTCCACACGTCAGTGGGTGGGTGGGGGGAGTTGTCCTTCCTGGCCCTGGCCAGCTCTGCAACAACGACAGCCACACTGAAAGTCCAGGTCTCCTGGGCCGGAAGGATGGATGGTACGTCACCTTCACCTCAAACTCCAGCCTTTGAAGGTCCAGAAGACCTATAGGAAGGCTGCCTTAACCCCCCAGGGTCTGGAGGAAGGAAGGGATCCTGGGAAAGGGGGAGGCAGCAGATGACAGGACTGTGGGGAAGGAGGGACTCCATGGCAAAGACCCCAAGGGTGGGAGGCGAGCTCAGCCCTGTCTTCGGTGCCATCAGAGTCCCCCGTCACTGGCCACTCCCTCCACCTCCCCTACTCTCCCTCTCTCTTCTATCACCTCTCCCCTGCCCAAGCACCTTGAAGTCATTTTCACAACTCCTGTGGCACCAGGTGTGACTCCCCCCCTCCCCCTCATTCCAGCCCCCCCCCCAAGTCCCCCATCACCTTGTCTGTCACTCTCCAAACTGCTGATTAAGAGCACCGAATCCAGGACAGAGCCATAACACAGTGGGGAGGGCACTTGCCTTGTACCCGGCTGACCAGGGTTTGATTCCCGGCACCCCATATGGTCTCCTGAGCTCTACCAAGAGTGAGCCCTGAACATCGCCAGGTATGATTCCCAAAGCAAAAGTAAATAAAAATTTAAAATAACTGAATAGTGCTCGCTTCAGCAGCACATAATACTAAAATTGGAACGATACAGAGAAGATTAGCATGGCCCCTGCGCAAGGATGACACGCAAATTTGTGAAGCGTTCCATATTTTTAAAAATTCTTAAAAAAAATAAAATAACTGAATAGTTTGGAAGGTTCATTTGTTTCCTGTGGCTTCTGCACCCCTGAGTTCCCCTGCCTTTTTTTAAATTTTATTTTCACAAATCATCTTGAGATACAGTTACAGACTTACAAGCTTTTGTGATTACGTTTCAGTCATATAATGTTCAAGTACCCATCCATCCACCAGTGCCCGTTCTCCACCACCAATGCTCCGAGTATCCCTCCCGCCACCCCTACTCCATCCATCCCCCACCCTGTCTCTGTGGCAGGCACCTTCCCTCTTTCTCTGTCTCTCTGTCTCTCTCTCTGTCTCTCTGTCTCTGTCTCTGTCTCTGTCTCTGTCTCTGTCTCTCTCTCTCTCTCTCTCTCTCTCTCTCTCTCGGTGTTATGGTTTGCAATACAGGGATACAAGTACTAAGCAGCCATCATGTTTGGTCCATAGTCTACTTTCATTATGCTTCTCACATCCCGAACAAGCCCTCCAATCATTTTTTTTCTTTTTGGGTCACACCTGGCGATGCACAGGGGTTACTCCTGGCTCTTCACTCAGGAGTTACTCCTGGCGGTGCTCAGGGGACCATATGGGATGCTGGGAATCGAACCCGGGTCGGCCACGTGCAAGGCAAACGCCCTACCCGCTGTGCTATCGCTCCAGCCCCCTCCAATCTTTAAGGCTCACACATTTACCTTCGCCAACTGATTTCCCAACAAACGCTGACTCTGTTTCTGCTGATATAACATTGTTGAAAAGCTCCTGGGTTTCCTATGTCTATTATGAGTGTTTCCTCCCTCAATCAAGAGGCTCACCACAGACCTTTCCAGAATAATCGTATCTCTATTACAATTTCTGTGGTGGTGGTTGAAGAAAAGGAAAAGTCATACATGAAAGTCCTTCAAAGAATCCTCGATACGACTTCTCGTTGCCTCTTTTAAGGGACTTAGAAAAATTCTACCCAACTATATCTTTGATTTTTTTTCCCCAGGGCATGTTTTCCTGACAATCACGATCATGATCATCCTGTTGTTCGTCGATTGCCTCGAGCAGGCCCCAGTAACGTCTCTTGCATCCTAGCCCTGAGATTTTAAAAAGTGCCATATTCAAGGGTCTTCCAGGGTTAGGAGAATGAGACCCTTCATTGTTACTGGTATTTGGCATATTGGGTACGCCCGGGGAGTTTGCCAGACTCTGCCGTGTGGGCAGGTTACATTTGGTAGCCTGCCAGATTGTCCAAAGTAAGAATGAGATAATAAGATGCTTCCGGGAGCTGGGTTTTATAGTCTCTGGGTCTTGGCCATTGATGGGATTACACGGCGGCAGGGGGCCAGTTGGTGGGTGTGACCCCCACCTACTGGAAGATAAAGGATCTGGGTGAAGGATGCTCAGCCCCAAATCGAGCAGGCTTGGAGATCTCAGCTCCGGTACCCGCATGCCTTTGTTCCTCTGCCGGTACCTTCATGCGTGTGGAGAGTGGTCTCAGCATGGTGGTGGCTGGTTCTGGAGGTCTTCGGCTGCCGGAGCTCTGCTCGGGGTGGGGAGGGAAACTCAACCCACCCCCCTCCAAGGGGCCCCGGTGAGGACAGCCAGGCGCGGGGGCAGGAGACTCTGCCTCCTGACAATCGATATCCCCATTAGCATCATTTGAGATCAAGATAGGCAGAGAATTCGCCAAATCAAATCAGGGCCCATTTTATTTTGTCTGCTTATGATTTTTGGGTCACACCCAGCATTGCTCAGGGGTTACTCCTGGCTCTGTACTCAGGAATCATTCCTGACGGTGCTTGGGGGACCATATGGGATGCCAGGGATTGAACCTGGGTTGGCCCCGTGCAAGGCAAATGCTCTCCCCACTGTACTATTGCTCCAGCCCCTGGGACCCATTTTATCTAGCAGTTCTCTCTGCATCTGTGTCTTCCTGCTCGGATTTTACTCGAAGCGGCCGGAGGGAGCCACCTGCTTCCCGCAATGCCTCTCTGAGAAGTCACCCCAGCTTCTACCAGCCAATTTCAACACTTGCAATTTCTGCTTTTCACATAACACAGTTCACTCAGACTCTCTGCAGCTCCACCACAAGGACCCACCTTCCTCCAGTTTCCAAAACCTTGTTCCTCATTTCCTCCCCAGCTCTCAGCAACGGCGTCTCGGGCACTTGGATGTCGACGCTGCGAGAGACCCACAAAGACTGACAGTCTCCAAGATGCTACGGAATTTCCCCTCCGGCTCTTCACTTTCTCCTGAGCCTGTGCCAGTCATGAAGCTGGAAATACCCATTTTCCTACCAAGTCCGCTGAAGGCAATGGAAGCTTTTCCTGCCATGCACTTCAACTTTTTTTCTAGCAACTAGCCATCCCTCAATTCCAGTCACTTCCCTGTTTGGGAAGATACTATTTTCCTTTTGCTTAACACCAGTAGCCATGACTGGTAGCAAAACCTGCATTCATTTCCGTTTACTGTTGTCAAAGATGACCACAAAATTCCACATTGCACACCACCTAAATTCATTTTCTTAAGTTCTGGTAGTCATGATTCTACAGCAGAGAGGTGGGAGTGATAATACAGCGAGAAGGGTGCTTGCCTTGCATGGGGCAGACCTGGGTTTGATCCCCGGTATCCTCGAGCACTGCCAGGAGTAATTCTGAAGTGCAAAGCCAGGAGCAAGCCCTGAGTATCACCAGGTGTGACCCAAAGACAAACACAAACCAAAGACGTCTAACCACAGATTCACGGGACTCAAGTCAAGGGATGTCTGCAAAACCAGCTGTCCTGGCAGCCACAGGCACAATTCTGTCCACTGTCCCTTCCAGCTTCCAGAAGCTTCCATGGCCCTTGTTCACTCAGCTGCTTCATTTCCATCTCTCCTCCTATTGTCACCCCTAAACTGACCCTCCTGGTTCTGTCTCCAAAAGGCCAGCATGATTACCCCGTGCCTACCTAAACCAGTGGGGCGATCTGGTAACAACGCCCTTTAGTATTCGGAGAAAACACAGCTGCCATGTGGATACCCTCTGGGGCGCAGTTTACAACTGCCCATCACAGCTGTCCTACTAGAGGGTGGGCAGGAGGGAGGCAGAGAGAAGCCAAAGCAAGGAAGAAGACGAGGAGCAGGGTGAAAGAGAGGGAGGAAGGACTCCTTATGAAGGAAAAAGAAAGAAAGAAAAAAAAGACAGTCCAGTGGGGAGAGCGTTTGCCTTGTACGCAGCCGACCCAGGTTCAATTCCCGGAGCCCCCAGCACCATCAGGAGAAATTCCCGAGTGCAGAGCCAGGAGTAAGCCCTGAGCACTGCTGAGTGTGGTCCTCAAACAAAAACAAACAATGCCCAGAAACCCAACCGAGCTAAAACCAGCAAGAACCATATCAACCCATTCACTCAAAAGTAGATGCATCTATGTTCACTCAGAAGAAATACATGAAGGTCGGCAAAAAGTAGAGAATAAAAGGATGGCGGAATTTCACCTCTTTCCCATTCTCATTGGGGGGTCTGATGGTTCCATGGAGGGTGTGGTCCTGCCCAGACCCTGAAGCACTGGAGGTTCCCCAGGCCACCCTCCACTCCCCATCCCCGCCACTGTCCCCAAGGCCCTTCAAGGCTGCAACTCCACTGATAATGTTTGGGCATCCTCTGAAGCCTGAGGTCAGGTTCAGCTGCTTGCGAGGGATGTACCCCAGCCCCGTCCTATCCCTCTTCTCCCTTCTGTGTTTAGATATTGCTTTAAAAAAATCAGCAAATACTGTTTATGTCACTTTAAAATGATAATGCTATTCCACAACTGACCTTTAAAAAAAATTAACTGATAGGATAGAGTGACAGTGTTAGCCAGAGGTAGGGTCCTGGCCTTGCATGCCACCAACATGGGTTCAATTCCCAGCATCGCATATGGTCTCCCGAGCTTGGCCAGAAGTGATGCCTGAGTGCAGAGCCAGGAGTAAGCCCTGAGCATGGCTGGGTGCAGCTCAAACACCAAAATAATAGTAATTCATGGGAAAAACAAAGATTCAGCGCCCAACTCCTGAGAGAGGAGCAGATTGGGTCGTCTTGGGTGGCCCTTGTCCAGTGAGTTTGGGAGGTGAGCCCGACTGCCTCCAGCTCATCCCCCTGAGCCCATAAACAAGGGACAATTTCCAGAGATGCCGGTGTACATAGGGCAGACAACTCAGGAAACGCCAACGGCTTCACGAGAAAGATTGTTATGTGGAAGAACGCCACGTGTGGGTGACGAGTCTGCCCATCTTTTTTTGTTTTGTTTTGTTTTGTTGGGTCACACCCGGAGATGCACATGGGTTCCTCCTGGCTCTGCACTCAGGAATTACTCCTGGAAGTGCTCGGGGGACCATATGGGATGCTGGGAATCGAACCTGGATCAGCCGCGTGCAAGGCAAACGCCCTACCCACTGTGCTATCGCTCCAGCCCCGAGTCTGCCCATTTTGCATTTCCAATTTTTATTTCCAACCATCAGCCACCGTGAGTTGGCGGAAATTCCCGGCCGCTGCTGGACACTGATGTCATTTCAGGTCTGTCTCCCCGGTGAGAGACACGGCCACGGCGACAGCGGCTGGTTTCTGCTGACCCGACACTCTTTCTACTTCAGTGCACCTCTTTTTTGCCCAGTGCCCTTCCGGGGGGTCCGAGGGAAAGAGCAAGGTCGCCTTCACTCCCGGCAGCTGGCCTGCTGGAGAAATTGCATCCCTCCTGTTTTTTTTGGGGGGGGGGTAAGGGAGATACTCATTTCAAATAAGATCTTTTAATTGCTGAACACCCCAGCATATCTGAGAAACATCTTGGTTTCCAAAAGGAATCTTTGATGATTTTTTAAAAAAAACAATGTTGGTGTGAAAGTGGACAGCCCTGAATTCCCAGGGTGTGGGGTAGGCGTTACCCTTGGGTTTGGGGGGTTTGGGGTATTCCTGAAAGGCCCAGATGATGGAGGAAGCAGCTCCAGACCCACTGGAAATGGCCGAGGGCAGAGGAAGAGAGGAAGAGGAAAACGGAGGGAGGGAAGGAGAGATCAGAGACAGAGACAGAGACAGACAGAGACAGAAAGACACAGAGAGACAGAGACAGAGAGGTGGAGAAGAACACAGGGGGCCGATGGGTGACCTCTGAGGTCAGGTCTCCTGGGAAGGAGCCTTGCAGGCTGAGTGGCAGCCCAGGCCGGGGACCCCAAGTTCTGCCCCGGGGCCCAGGTGCACGGGGGTCTCATTCCCAGCCGGCCGCCTCACCTCCCCCACTCTTGGGCGCCTCAGACCATCTCTCGGAGTCGCATTCTTGTCCTCTGCAAAGTGGGGCTGGACATGCAAACCCCCCACAACCAGTCTCTTCTGTGGGGGTGACCCGGGTCCACCGGTCATGGGGCCCACAGAGCTGAGCCCTGAATTGGACGCGCCCCAGAGCTGCAGCTGGATCTGGGTCCTGGGGCTGGGCCAGAGCAGAAAGGCAGGAGAGGCGCCCCGGGACAAGCCACAACGGGTGACAGGAGCAGAGGGGCAGAGGGGGAAGGGGGGTCACAGGGGACCCGGGGCCCCATCTCGGTGCACTCACCTTTGCCTCCAGCTTCTCAGCCATTCTCAGTGACCCCCTGGACCCCCTCCCCACCCTCACCCCATTGGCCAGAGCCCTCCATGCTGGGAACAGCTGGCTCTGCCGTCCGCTGGGGCCATCTGTCACTCCCAGGCCTCCTCCACACTGTCCGCTCCTCCTCCCACCCTGCGGCTCCCTGCTGGCCCCTCCTCTGTCCTCCCCCCGAGAGGACAGCGCGGCCGGGGGAGGCTGGCACTGTCAAACCCCGTCTACCTCTGGAGCCTCCTTCATAACAAAAACAGATAAAACTGAAGTTACAAAGAGGCCGACGGACGCCTGACGAGATGCTCTCTCCGCCTCCGGGACAAAGCCAGCAGCTTAAGAAATTGGGAGGTGCTCCCTTATCTATCTGAGGATCCTCCCAGGTTGGGAGAAGCATGCTGAAAGTAGACTCTAGACCAAACATGATTGCCACTCAATGCCTCTTTTGCAAACCACAACACTCAAAAGGAGAGAGAGAACAAAAGGGAATGCCCTGCCACAGAGGCAGGGTGGGATGGGAGGGATGGGGGGGGGGGATACTGGGATCCGTGGTGGTGGGAAATGGGCACTGGTGGAGGGATGGGTACTTGATCATTGTATAATTGAAACCCAAGCACAAAAATTTGTAAGTCTACAACTGTTCCTCGTGTTGTCTCACTAATAAAAATTTAAAAACAAAAAAGAAATTGGGAGGTGGGGCTGGAGCGATAGCACAGCGGGGAGGGCGTTTGCCTTGCACACGGCCGACCCAGGTTCAATCCCCGGCATCCCATATGGTCCCCCGAGCACCGCCAGAGTGATTCCTGAGTGCAGAGCCAGAAGGAACCCCTGAGCATAGCTGAGTATGACCCAAAAAGCGAATAAAAAGGAAAGAAAGAAATTGGGGCGTGGGTTTGGTTCTGGCTTTCCTGAACTCTCACAAGCCCTGGCCCCACAGCCTTCCCAGAGCATCCAGGCGAGGGCCACCCCCTTAATCTTCCTGCCATCACCCCCGGCCCCTTTTCTGGCCCTCTCGGTGCTAAGCATGTGGCTCAGAACTTTCTGGACCTTCTCAACTCATTTGAGGTTGGGGCGACTGTTGTCTCGGGCCTCTGGTTTGGCAGAGGGGACCGAGGACAGGCAGAGTGGTGGGCTCTGAACCAGCATCTCCACCTGCACGTCAGACGGAGCTCCAGGCAGCCCCAGGACAGCATCTTGGGGGGAGTCTGGGGAGCATGGGAAAGGGGTGTCTGTCCCCCGATCCTCCCAACCCTTCTGCAGGCTGGTGGTATTCCGGGTCGCAAGGATCCGTCTCCTTCCACCAGCAGCAGCTCAGGGCTGAGGGACCCATGATGGGTCTTGGGTCCCTGACGCCATGTGTTTTGGGTTGGGCCGGCGCGGGGCTGGGGTTCATGATGACACCTCATGTCTCTGCCACTTTTCTCTCACTGACTCGGAGGAGCTGAATTTAAGCACAAACAAGGCGCATCACAGCACCGTATTTACCCCCCGGTCCCAATCAAAGGTGGGTTTGGAAAGAGAATCTGTTCCCAGTCTCTGCCCGCCCTCTGCTGACATCAGACAGCGTCACCAGAAGATTCCAGTAGCAGAGCCGACCCCAGAGCCACCTGCTTGCTCTTCTTCATCTCTGTGGCCCCCGCCTGCGGGGTCTGGACAGATCGTGGGCGCCGACGTGTTCTGAGACAAGCCCTGCGCCCTCATGTGGCTTTCACTAGAGTCTGTTGTTCTGATGATGCGTTTAGTGTTCATGAAGCTCCTTGGTCTCTTCCCGGGTTCGTGGGAGACCTTCCCCCTTATCCTGGGCAGACCAGCACTTGAAGGGGCCAGGCCAGTGGTCTCGGGCTCCCGAGGAGACCTTCAGTGGGGGTGGCAGGTTGGGGTTTACGACCTTCCGCGGTGGTCCTCGGAGCAGGGACCCCACAATGCAAGGCTGCGCCAGCCGTGTGCTTGGGGAACCGCGGGGCTCCCGGCATGCAAAGACCGTTGAACTGCTCCTGGGCAAGTGTCCTCCGCTGGCCAGGTGTAGATCCCGTGGGCGGAGCTGGATAACCCGACCCTCACCACCGCTCGGCTGTTGTCCAGGTCCCTAAAGCCTGTGGATTGTCCGTGAAGGACCCTGAGTTGGGGAAACAGTGCTGGGCCGTTGGCTCCAACGTTCTCACAGCGTTCTCTGAGAGGAATCGGACCAGGGAAATGGACAGAACAGACTGAGGACGGGGAGGGGCTAGGAGCCCAGGGCCACCCCAGAAGGCAGACAGACAAACAGAGTCTTCTAGAACCATGAGAAGGAATGGCCCGTCCACACCTTGCTTTAACGAACTGGGGGCCTCCCAAGCTGGTCGGGCAGTGCACGTGTGTTGCTCCGAGTCACCAGATTTGTCCCAGCAGCAACAGGAAACTCCCAGGACCCCTTATCCCCTCTGCCTTTCCCAGCCTCTGGCTAAACACAAGCTAGAAATCTATTTTCTTCTGCCAGATGGATGAGCAGGACCAAGCACAAGTAATCTCAGCACTGCTGAAGAAAACAGGGGGTCGGTTTCCTAAGCCCTTCGCAGCTGGGGGGGCATTGGGTGGGGCACTGTGTCACTCAGTGATACAGAGTATCACTTGTGAAAGGCAGGAGGGAGGGACTGTTTCTATCACCCCCACTTCACAGGAAGGAAAGCCAAGGCTTGCATTCTAAAATGTGCCCAAGACCTCGCCACCAGGAAGTCACAGGATTGGGGCTCACATCCACGTCTCCGTGGTCCCAACGGCACACACAGCATCCCTGGGCTTGCGCCTGCGCAAAAAAGTCTTTTCCTGGAGCCAAAGAGATAGTAGAGTCGGTGGGGCACTTGCCTTGTACACGGCTGACCAGGGTTCGATTCCCGGCATCCCATATGGTCCCCTGAGCATCGCCAGGGATGGTTCCTGAGAAGCAGGAGGCAGAGCCAGGAGCATCACTGGGTGTGGTCCCAAACCCAAAAGCCCTTTCCTGCCTGTGTGGATGGGCGGGGTGGGGGGAGGGCATCTCTTTCCAGCCGACCCGTCCCTCTTGCTTCTTCTTTCTCCCAAGTCTCCACAAAAAGCTCCTTTCTCTTTCCCTGGGCCGTTTTACGTAGCTCAGACAGGCTGGCAGTTCTGAAAAGAACTTGATTTCGTTTTGGCTTTCCCTCAGCTTTGGAGCCAAGAAAATAGAAATTGCAAAAACACAGACAAGTTCTCAGACCGCAGATTTGTGATCCTGAGAATTCCCGCCAGCCAGAGTGGGCAGGCATTGCTGTGGGCACCCGCTGGTCTTTCTGCTTCAGCTCCTCACCCCTCTGCTGGGCCTCAGCTTGTCTCCGAGGCTCGGGGGAGGCTTACCTTAAACTAACAGTGAATGATCTAACTTTCAGAGAACACTGGGGGCTTTTTTCTTCATGCCTTCTTATGGGAAAAGCCCCCCAGCTGGGGCCGGAGCAATAGTACAGCATGTAGGGTGCTTGCTACTGACCTGGCTTGCGGCTGACCTGGGTTCAACCCCTCACATCCCATATTGCCCCCAACCCCTACCCCCCAGCACTGCCAGGAGTGGTCCTTGAGTGCAGAGCCAGGAGTAAGCCCTGAGCATTGTTGGATGTGCCACCAAAACAAACAAACAAACAAACAAACAAACAAGAACTCAGTTTTCTTTTGGTGAGGGGAAAACAGCTTACACCCTCTCTGGCCAGGTGAGTGATGGAGCCTGAAAGGCACAAGTGACCCCAGCAGCTGGATGAGAGCCCCGCCCCCCACTTCACGCCCTGATTGGTTCAGCAGAACACACATGACCAAGATGAGCCAATCAGAGCTGAGGAGCAGGATTCCTTTGTGGCTGCTGGCACCCTGGTTAAGAACCATTCTCTCTTCCGCTAAGGCTGGTACCCACAGCGGTTGGAGCCGGCCTTTGCCAGAATGTGAAGAGAGTCTACTTGAGGATGAAGCCAACGCGAAGAGAAGTCAACTTTCAGCGTGCAGTGCACACAGTAAAACAAACAAACACAAAAACAGATGCCGGAGATATTGTTGGAGGACCTGGGTCTATCTATACCTGAAATCCCCCCCCCCCCCCATAGAATGGTGAGCCTTTCCAACAATGAGAAAAGGATTTTTTTTTAACTTTAGCCACTTTAATATGGGGTCTATTCCTCCTGGATCAGCCCATGTAAGAGCTAACACTTACTGAGCACTGACTAACCTTTGGGTTCCCCCCAAGTGAAGCTGCAAATAAGGACTTGGGTGCAGATCATTTGTTTCACAAGTGAGCTCAGAAGCAGGAGTGAGGGAGTGGGTGAGTGATTCAGGGAAAGAGGAAAGTTCTAGAAAGGCAAGGGGGTATCACTGCAGCTGCTGCTGCAGAGATCAGATACTTGGTTTCTCCAAGGGCTTCCAGAAGCATCTCTTGAAGGCTGGGAGGCAGAGCATGAAGCCACTGACCTCTGCCCTCCACTGTGAGACAGGTTGATTCCAGGTGCAATGTGGTGGCAGAGAACTGTGGAACTGTGTGTCAGGTGGCAGAGAGGAATGAAGATTTCAGGCAGATTAAGATGGCTCCCAGCTGACCTTAAATCAGGGAGATGACCCAGGTGGGTCCAATGCGGCATCGACATAAGGACTAATCACAGAGTTGGACCTGATACCATGGTGCCGACTTTGAAGGTGGAGGAAGGAGCCATGAACCAAGGAGTGTAGGCGACTTGCTTCTAAGGGTTGCAGGAGACCAGGGAGTGATTCTCCTCTGGAGCCTTCTCAAAGGAACGCAGCCCTCCACGGGACCCACGATACCCAAGTGGCCATCAGGTCTCGAACCCTGGAAGTAGCTAAGTGGATGTGGTTTGTGGTTGTTTGCCACAGCAGCCCTGGGACCCAGAGGCACAGCCCAGTCCTGAGTGTCTGGCTGCCACCGACTCTGCATGGATTCCTACAGCCTTGGACTCAGAGAGAGGTGACACAGCCTTTGGTCTGAGCAGGTGCAGTGCACACAGACCTGGGCTCCCTGCCCCCCACCCCGTGGACTTGCACTGAATTGGAGGATGGACAAAAGGGCAGGACCTGAGGGACAGAGGCAGCTGCACAAACAATGCCCCTGTGCCTGGCACGAAGCGGAGTGTGCCACATGGAACTGCCCCCTCACGCCTCCTTTAAAGCCTTCTTTAAAGGGCTACCTGTTTCCTGTGCAAATTCCCTGCACCCCAAATTCCCTGTCCTACTGGGAACTGCAATCCAAGGATTCCATGGGGGCCCAGAGATGTCGAATGACCCACACATTCCCATAAACGGTCCCGTTGCCCCTCCCTGTCCCACATTTGGTCATAGTCCAACCAACACCATGTAACAAATATATCCATTAACAATAAACCAATAGGTTATTGAAATAGGATGGGACGAAGTCCTACTCTCTGGACCTGCGGAGACCTCAGCCAGAGGGCAGGTATCACTAATCTATCCCAGCACTCATTCACCCACCCCTAGACAGCAGTCTTGCCCCCAGCAAGCATCACTAATCTATCCCAGAAATCATGCACGCCCCAGACAGAAGCTCTGCTCACAGCAGACATCACTAATCTATCTCAGCACTCATGCACACCCCAGGCAGCAGCCCTGCCCCCAGCAGGCATCACTAATCTATCCCAGCACTCAAGCACTCCCCACCACCACCAGACTGCAGCCCTGCCCACGACAGGCATCACTAATGATCACAGCACTCGTGCTCATCTCTGCAGACCTGCCCCTACCCTCTTTCTCAGCACAGTGCCCTGGAGGGAATAGCTGGTGTGATAGGGGCAGAAAACCAGGTGGTTCTTGAGCGACTACAAGTTGAGTCGCCAACCCCTTTAATACTAAAGCCTCCAACTGTTCCCCAAAAGGAGAAAAGGAAATAATGCTGGGCAAACAACTGTATTTAATGGAAATGTTGCTTATGAGGTTCCAAATTGTCCCCCATATCCCGCTCACCCCAAAGATTTGCCTCTTTCCTTGGGTCTTCTTGCTGGTTGTATGTGCAGTGTCAGGAACTGTTTGATCGTATAGTGGGTAATGTGTGTTCCTTGCACACAGCTGACCTGGGTTTAATCTCCAGCACCACATAATACAGGGCACCAAGCCCTGTCAGGAGTGATCCCTGAGCACACAGCCAGGAGTCAGCCCTGAGCACAGCCGGGTGTGACCACCACCCCTGTAGCTCAGTGATCTAGAACTTTCCTTGTCGTGTGTGAGGCCCACGTTCAATTCTCTGCACTGCACACAAGAACAATTTCTGGCACTATTATGCATCTGCCAGGTGCTGGGTGCTGCCGCAGAACATTCCTGAACATTCCCATGCTGAGGGGTTGAGCCCTTCTTTGTCAGTGAGAAAACTGATGCTCACAGACCTTAGATGCCTCTTGCTTTCCTGCTTGTCCACCCCTCAAAAGGAAGGGCAGGGCCCCCTTAAAAGGACAAAATAAATTCAAACTGCTTAGAAGGAGCAACAGAGTCCAAGGATTGGACTCGAAGAGCCCCGACACTCCCAAAGCAAAGACTGGGGTGCGCGGGGATCCTTCCTTCTTATAGTTGTTTGTACAGAGGTTAAGTAAAGAGATTGCATGATAAGCTTTCAGTACCTGTACTGCAAACCGTAATGCAGAGAGAGAGAGAGAGAGAGAGAGAGAGAGAGAGAGAGAGAGAGAGCGCCTGCTATAGAGGCAGATGGGATGGGGGGGAAACTAGGTGTTGGGAAATGTACACTGGTTGGGTGTTGAAACATTGTATGACTGAAACCCAACCATGAACATGAACAACTTTGTAACTGCATCTCACTGTGATTCAATAACAAAAAAAAAACAGTGTGGGGTGGGGGGAGGTTGGGGGGGAGAATCCCCAAAAGGGCACTTGCCTTGCACTGAGCTGACCCAGTTTTGATTTGACCCCCAAGCACCACCAGGAGGGACCACTGAGCACTGCTGAGTGTGTGTGGCCCAAGCCAACCCTTTTCTTCCCCAGATAACGGTCCACACGCCTCCCTCATGCTGCGCGGGGGTCGTCCTCATGGAGCTCATGCTCTCCTGGGTGGGAGAGTCCCTAAGGACCTGTAGAGGTGGGGAGGGGCGGTCAGCATCTCTCGGGGGCGCAGGGAGGCGTATCCCTGGGGGGTCTCTCTCTCACCAGCGCCCGCTTCCCTCTCTACAAACCTCCATCCCGGGGCTTCTCCCAGTGGGACCAGCCGTGTCCTCGCTGCTGATGGCCCAAGGTCCCTTCGCTCCAAGACCTTCCCCTGCACCCCCAGGTGCGTCTCCAGGTGCCGGCTGCGCGTGCGCGCTCCCCGCCTTCCTGAGACCCGTGTGCAGCGCAGAGCCGGCCGAGCGAGGGGCTTCCCTTCTGCAGGTCCCGCGAGCTCTGTTCTCGGGGCGCCCAAAGCCGGGGGCTACAGGCCACGCGCTAGCAGGTGTCTCGACCGGAAGGCCCCTGGGGGTGATGGACCGGGTTCAAGTTCAAAGGCGAGGCAGGAGCCGGGAACCAGCGCCAGGAGGCCGGGAGAGGGGCACGGAGGGCGCACACTCAGCCCCGCGGAGGGGCTGCCCCTCGCCGGGCGGCTGGACGGGGGCGGAGTTTCGTGCCACGTTAGCCTCAAACCTTGACATGTTCCCATGCGGGCCACAGAGGCAGCGGGGGGCGAAAAGGAAACCACGTTGGTGAAACGCGTCATCTTCAGGCCAATCGGACTCTGACATCTGGGCGCAGAGGTGGAGAAACTGAGGCAGCCAGCCTGGCCTGTTCCGGACAGAACCGGAGGTCTGTCTCTCCCGCCCAGGGGGGAGAACCGAGGGGCAGGGGTCCCCTCCATCCCCGCGTGCTTCCTGTCGGGTTGCCCACCGGCCTCTGTGCCTGTTTCTCTGCCATTCTCCGTCTCTCTTTGTTCCCCCTCTGGCCGGCTCTTTCCCTACCCCTCGGCGCCTGGTTTCTGGGTCCCACTGTCTGGTTCGGGGCGGGATCGTCTCTCCCGGTCCCTGCCCACCCTTGCCTTCCTCTTCCTCTGCCATCTGTTCTTTCAGCATCTCCTGTCTCAGCGCCCCCCCCCCCCAGCCTCCTCCCCCAGACCCCCCCCAGGCCCTCCTCTCCTGCCCTCCAAGGTCCCTCTGGCCACCCTGGAAAGGTTACTGTAAACGGGAACGAAGCCGAGGGCAAAAGTAATCAACCCCCCGGCTGACCTCGGCTCTGGCGCCCCACGCCGGGGTCCCCGCGGCGCCCCCTCCCCCGCCGCCACCCGGCCCCCTCCCTGCCCACCCCCAGGTCCCCTTGCTGACAAAAGGCCTATCTTCTCTCTGCCTAAATGATTTAAATTCTAATCAAACATCATTTATAGTACATCTCGGAGCCGTCTCCTGGGAGCTGCTCCCACACGAGATGTTGCCATGGCAACCGGGGGGTCTTGTTTCAGAAATGTCAGATTGTATTATTGTCTTCACACTTCTCTGATAACCTAGTGTCTCCCTCGCTCTCCCCCGCTCCCCGCTCACACCAGCAGCCCCAGGATCTTCCTCCTCTCCGGCTCGCGGCCTCCCTACCTTCCATTCACCGCATCCCGCCCCCCAGGCCCTTCCCCGGACCCCCATCTTCTCTGACCCCGGGAGAAAATGGCCTGATCGATTTCCTCCCCACTCCTCACCGGCCCGCGCCCCTCCGGTGTTCCTGGCCCTGGGGCCGCCCCGCTTTGGGAGAGGCGTCGCCCCCACCCCCACCCCTCCACCCCACCCCCACCCCCAGCTCCGGCAGATACTCTGCCACCTCTAGGGGTTTTCTGGAGTGTTCTGGTGTCATTTTATTTTGCTAGATATGAAAATGAGACATAGATTTTTCCCGTCGATGTGTGTGTGAAGTTCTAATCTGGCTTTTCAGAATTTTTTTTTTCCTTTGGGGAGGCGGGTGGCGATGGAGGGGTGGAGGGGGAGAGCGGAAGAAACCCAGCTCCCAACAGGACCCAAAGGGAAGGGAAGAGCCAGGGCACAGGTGTGTGGCGTGGCCTGGGCATGCGGCGTGTGTGTGCGTGTCTTCTCACATGCGTCCCGTGTGTGTGCATGCATGTTTATTTGCATGAATTTTCCCACGTTCCTGTTTGCATGCCCGGGGATCTGCATGTATGTGTCAAGACGTGCCCATGTGAGCACGTAGGTGTGTCTGTGTGTGATGTGTCTGTATGTGTGCACCGGTGTATTTGCATGTAGGTCGATTCTATGCCCTCGTGTGTGCATGCAGGTATATTTAAATACATGTGTGCATGCCTGTGTATTAGCCTGCTCCTGTCTTCCCGTGTTTAGGTGTGTGCATGCAGGCATAATTGTGTGGATATGTTGTGAGCTGGAAGATGCCTATTTTAGGGTTGGGGATCCAGTGAAGAGGCCCAAAGACCCACTTCCTGCCTCTGTTCTCCCTCATTTCTTTCTGAATATAACTGACTATAGACTTCACCTTCCATTAAAACCCCTCCTCCCATGGGGCCAGAGTGATCATCCAGCGGGTAGGTCATTTGCCCCTCTCAACCAACCCTGGTTCGATCCTCAGCATCCCATATGGTCCCCTGAGCACTTCCAGGAGTAAATTCCTGAGTGCAGAGCCCAGAGTTACCCCTGAGCATCGCCAGGTGTGACCCAAAAAGCAAAACACAAAAAAAAACACACAAAAAAATGAAAAAAAAAAGCCAGGAGTGAGCACTGAGCTGGGTCGAGTTCCTAAGCATCAATGGGTGTGCCCCCACCCCCGCCCCCCAATCCTCTCCCCCTGTGATGTGGGGATGGCATGAACCCTGCTGGCCACACCCTGCCATCTCCTCCCTCCTCAGATGCACACAGGGGGCTGCGTGTGGGAGCCACCCTCCCTGCCAGCCCAGAGACCGGCGATGCCCACAGTGCCAGGCCCTGCTGGGTCCTTCGCGAGAGCGATGCCCTCCAATCCCCACAATGGTGTGGGGAGACTCTGCCCTTAGCCCTGTTTATAGGTGGGGAAACTGAGGCTCTGAAAAGGGGTGTGAGCACGGGTGAAGCCCATCAACAGCAGCAGCAGGACCCTCGGGCTCTGAGGCTTGGGGGGAGGGGCAGAGACCACCTGCCGGTCTGCCCCCAGGAGGGCAGACAGAGCGAGGACCCAGGGCCGAAGTGTCTTTCTCCACCATCTCCCAGTGAGGCCTGAGGGCGGAGAGGCTGTGAGGTCACGTGGTCCCGGTGCCTGTTTCCACCGGTTGATCTGGAGTCACGCCCAGCAGGGGTGCAGCAGCTCTGCCCGTCTTGGTGTGTCCTGGTTTTGGTTCTGGTTTTGGGAGGGCCACACCTGGCGATGCTCAGGGGTTACTCCTGGCTCTGCATCCAGGAATCACTGCTGGCGGGGCTTGGGATGCCGGGGATCGAACCCAGGTCAGACACATCCAAGGCAAACGCCCTACCTCTTGTACTACGACTCTGGCCCACCAATCTAGCGCTGTTCTGGGCTCAGAACGTTGCCTTCTGGGGCTGGCGCGATAGCACAGCAGGGAGGGCGTTTTCCTTGCACGTGGCTGACTCGGGTTCGATTCCCAAGCATCCCTTATGGTCCCCTGAGCACTGCCAGGGGTAATTCCTGAATGCAGAGCCAGGAGGAGCCCCTGTGCATTGCCGGGTGTGACGCCAAAAAAGAAAAAAAAAGGGGGGGGAAAGAAGATTCCCTTCCTTGTCCTGTTTATAGGTGGGGCATCTGCCGCCTCTCATCTGGGTGGAAGCACAGAACTGCCTGGATGGTCCCCAGCACGATCCCCACAGTCTCAGGGGGAGGGAGCACCCTCTGCTCACTGCAAACCCCAGGCTGCCAGGCCCAGAGCCTCCTGGGGCATGAGGCTCCTTTCTCCTTAACAGCCAGACCAGGCCCTGGGCTGGGGCGAACCAAACCCTTAAGAGATGCTGGGGTCCCCCACCCCACTGCCCATCGCCCTCTCTCCTGGGAAGCGCAGTCTGGACCACACCTGGCACTCTGCCCCCTGCACCAGCACCCACGTCTGTTCTCCGTGTCTGAGGTGGGAGCCACACGCGTTTGGTGTGTCCCTGGGCCCCATGGCACTGCAGCTCAGAGACAAGATGCTGTCTGTCTGTCCGTCTGTCTCCGAACCGCACCCCACCTCCATGTCTTTATCTCATTCCCCCATCTCTGTCCCCAGCCCCGTGTCCCTGCCGCCCGTTGCCCTGTCCCCGTCCGGCCCGGGAGGAGGAAACCGCCGTGTTTGTCCAGCGTGCCGGGTGCATTGATCTGCCGCCGGATAAATCCTGGCGTGGTAATGAACCCGCCGCGCGTTCTCAAAGCACACAGCAGCCCTGGCCCCAGCGGTTAATATTTAACTGAATAAGGGCCATAAATATGGAAAATGGGACTTTTAATTAAATAAGCAGCTTTTAAAAGGGCCCTTGGGCGGGAGAGGCTTTTGTTTAAATATGATTGATGTGACTTGTCCTTTGGCTGCAGCTCGCTCCTGACTCTGCCCGCGTTAGCGCTCGGCCGGGGCCCGGGTGACAGGCAGGGACCGGGCACAGCAGGACGGAGGTGCCCCTACCCCGAGCCCGGGGGCTGAGGGGACCACCCACCGCTCCCTGCCTCGCCGTCAGGCAAAGCAAGCATCTCCGGGAGGAACGGGAATGTGGGGCAGCTCCCAGACCCGAGGGTTAAGCCGCCCCCCCGCAGAGCGGTGCCCCCCCCAGCCCTCTTCACGACACTCTTTCTCTCTCTGTGCAGGCCTGACCTCAGAGCACAGTCCTCTCCCCACCGCCTCAGCCAGGACCTTGCCCAGAGAGGTTGAGGAACCAGACGGAGGTTGCCCAGCGAGGGCGCGCTGCCAGGAGTTGAACCCGCAACTCTGCCCCCGGCGTACTCATCCAGTTCCTTATGTGTCCAGGCCTGGTAGAAGTAGCCGACCTGACATTCTATTTTTTTTAATTATTATTATTATTATTGCTTTTGGGGTCACACCTGGCGATGCATAGGGGTTACTCCTGGCTCTGCACGCAGGAATTACCCCTGGCAGTGCTCAGGGGACCATGTGGGATGCTGGGAATCGAACCCGGGTCGGCCACGTGCAAGGCAAACGCCCTACCTGCTGTGCTATTGCTCCAGCCCCCGACCTGGCATTCTTGTCTGCCTCGGTTCCAGCAGCGCCGAGCTAAGACGGAATTTCCCTCTGCGGCCGATGCTCCAGCCGGGCCGAGGGCGTAGAGATGGGGCGGGTGGCCACTGGTTTCCCCATTTCTCCAGACCTTCCTCCCACCCGCGGCACTTCTTTAGTGGCAGAAATCCTTATTCCCACGCCCGGTCTGCCTCTTCCAGGAAGCCATCCAAGATAGGTTCTGTTTGCCTAGATCGCCCAGTGCCGGCCACACAGACCCAGTCCCAGCCTTCTGTGTTGTGTCCTGCGACATGTGTGCACACGTCATCAGGCACCATCCGCTGGCTCAGACCTATAACCTAACTCCTGCCTTTGGGGGCCGGCGTCTCCCCGCCCCCCTTGATCGTGTGTGTATTTCCTAGACCCACCCCCCAGCACCAGAGTGGAACACGCCCCCTGCAAGTCAGAGCTTTCTAGAGGCAACTCCTAGAAGCTGCCCAGCCGGCACAGACTCGATTCCAATTGTTTTGATTCTCTCCTTCCCCCCCCCCCCCCCCCATCTCTGGGACGGCGCTTGGCTGCGAATCACACATTTCACTAGTGGGGCTGCGATGACTCTGCTTACAGTGCTCATGAGGGGGCGGGCCACACCCTGTTCTCTGCACGTGGGGTGAGGCGGGGGCTGAACTCGAGGCCTTCTGCCTGGCAGGCGGGGCCGGGCGGTGAACGCGCCTCTTCCTTCTCCTGCGATAACAGCAAAGATCAGAGAGCCTGGATCCTTTGGGCGCTTCCTCCCTCTCTCTGAGCGCCATCCAGGAGCCTCAGGGGTTCACTGGGGCTCAGGACCTCCTCCCCCTGCAGCCCAGAAGAGCAGGGTCCCAGGGACTGAAGGAAAGTCGCTTCACCCAGAGAGGCCGGTGCTTCTCCGGGACAAAGGGCTGGGGGTGGGCTGTGGGGCGCGTGGGAGAAACAAGAGGGGAATCACTCGGGCGCAAACCTCTCCTTGGGTGGAAAATTCAGAGTCAAGCCCCCCAAGACCAGCCAGAGGACAGTCGCTTACACCCCTCCCAGCAACCGAGGGCGGGGCGGGGAGCAGCCACATGCCCCGCCCGGCCTGTTGCCATGGCAACCCCTGATGGGCGTGTCCCGTTGGGATCTGCTCCGGGGACTCACTTCCCACCGGCAGATCTGCCATGAGCATCTCTCCCAGTGGCCGGGGGCTCAGGAAGAGGAAAGAGGAGGACCCGAGCAGAGATCAAGCGAGGTCATGCCCTTCCGGCGTCAAAAGCGATTAGAGCACTGTTCTCGGAGGGCTGGGGCCGAAATGCGCCTGGGTCCCCAAGCGGGCGGGGGTCAGAGGCCACCAGCTGGCTCCTTTGTGTGTCAATACCAGCACGAGAGTCCCCTAATGGGGTGGGTCAGCTTGCGGGCGCCCCCGGGATGCACAGCAGGTGAAGGCAAGGGACCAGGGGTCCCTGGCCCGGGGCTGGGCGCTCCACGGCGGTCAACCCGTTCATTATCTGGCTCTTCCCGCTAATCTTGCTAATCGAGGAGAGTCCAGCGGCAGTGGCCGCGCGCATCGAGTGCCTATTAAATTCAGGCTTGGTCAGGCACTTAATTAATGAAACTGTCTCTGGCTTCCTGTCTCCACTGGAGTTAGGCTGCCGCAGCTAAGGAAACTGAGGCAGAGGCTGGGGGAGCCCCACCGGCCCTGAGGCCTGGAGTTCAAGTGCAGGCACGGGGACTTGGATGCGCCAGCTGCCTCCTCCCGTTTGGTTGTTGGGGGAAGCTAGAATCCGAGAGAGCGGAGCTGGGTGAAGCCACAAGGCCAGCAGCCAGGCGCCCCCGGCGGCCCCTCTGTTCCCAACTGCGCCTGCGTCATCGGAGTCCCCTCGTCCTGGGGTTCTTGGAAGGACCCTTCTGCCAGCCGTCATCCCCGCCTTCCAGGTCTTGGGATCCAGGGATGGCTCCTCCGCCATCTGGCTTGAGGCTGAGAATACGGAGACCAGCATCACCTTCCTTGGTCCCAGGTCCAGCAGCGGCATGGACACTCACACGGGCGTCAAGACACCCCGTTCAGCAGAGCCAGTGCACAAACCCCGCTGCCTCCAGCAGCACTTAGCATACCACACACTGCTCCAAACCTGCTGTGTGCGGGTGTTGGGAACTGAGCGCCAAACAGGATCCTCCAGATCACGCTGGTGGGGGGTAGGACGGGGGTACTTAACCAGAGTCCTCATGCCTGCAGTGACCCCCAGACTGTCCCACAGCACCAGAGGAAAGATGTGAAGCGTGTGAAGGGTGAAACAGCAGGAATTAGAGAGGCTATTTTTGGACCGGGGCTGGAGCAATAGCACAGTGGGTAGGGCGTTTGCTTTGCATGCGGTTGACCCGGGTTCGATTCCTCCGTCCTTATCAGAGAGCCCGGCAAGCTGCCGAGAGTATCCTGCCTGCACGGCAGAGCCTGGCAAGCTCCCCATAGCGTATTCGATATGCCAAAAACAGTAACAACAAGTCTCACAATGGAGACGTTACTGGTGCCTGCTCGAGCACATCGACGAACAACGGGAGGTCGGTGCTACAGTGCTACAGATTTTTGAATGGGGGGGGGGGGGTCGGGGGAGGGGGCGGTGACCCACACCAGGCGATGCTCAGCCGCTATTCCTGACTCTGCACTCAGGGATCATTCCTGGCTGGGCTTGAGGGAGCATAATTGGTTCCGGGGAATGAACTTGGGTCGCTTGCAAGCCAGGCAAGCGCCCTCCCCGCTGTACTGTCACTTTGGTTTCTGGAACTAGTCGCTCCTGAATGGGGCATCAGGAAGATGAGGCGGTGCCAAGTTGGCACAGAGGGAAAGGAGGGCGTTTGGGGTGGAATGGTGTAGGCAAAGGGTGGCACATTTTCCCAGGCATGGAAGCTGCCATCCCAGGGAGACAGATGAGGGGAGTGAAGCTAGAATGATGGGGAGCCGCGCCTACCTATCCCAGGGGGGTCTGAGGCAGTGCCACGAGGCCGCTGGTCTTCCACGCTGTGACCAGACATCTGAAGGAAAGAATGCCTCTGGGGAAAGGAAGGCAGCTGGCTCTGCTCCCCGTGCGGATGTTTAGGCGGCCACGGAGAACTCCAATCCAAACTGACTTAAGGAAAAAGGAAGCTTGAGGTCTCATGGAACAAATCCCAAGAACGGATGGCTTCAGGCTCAGCTGGATCCAGAGGCTCGTATGCCACGGGGGCATCATTCCTGCTTGTGGGTGCTGACTTCCTTCTGTACACCCGCTCTGCCACGGCTCCTGCGGGCACACCACGAATAACAAGAACAAATTCCCCCTTTTCTCATCACTCCCAGGGAGTGTGTGTGTGTGTGTGGTGGGGGGGAATGGGAAAATCCTTGACTGAACGCTCATTGGACCAAATCGGTCACGTGCCCACACACCTGAGCCAATCGGTATTGCCAGGGAGGTTGAGCTATTCTGATTGGTCTCCTCTGGGTTTCGTGTCTGTCCTGGACCAATCAGTGATCTCCGGCGATGAAAGCCTTTGCCCCACGGACCAAGACAGGTGGAAGGTGGTGATGCTGGTACCCGCCTTTGGAGAAAGAGAAACCCTCGCGGCTGGACCCCTCCAGAAGAACAGGATAGGAGACCCCAAAATGGTTTTTAAAAACAAGCCGGGTCTCACCTGCACAGGGGACTTTCGTAAAGGGTACTTAACCTAACCAGCCTTCCAGACCTGAGCTCCGTGCCCCGCCCCCCAGACCCCGGGACTCAGTTTCCATCCTCTCCTGCACTCGGGGACCCCCCTGCCCCTCCCGAAATGGTCATTTTCAGATCGCTCCCCCAGATCTCCACTGGGCCCTGGAGATGGTCACCCCAGCCTTAGCGTCAGCGAAGGGCGTGCAAATCTCTGGCGGTGTTGGAACACTAAATGCTTGAGACAACTGTATAATGACCAACTTGGTAAATCACGGTGTTTTTAATAAAAAAAAAAGTTTTTTTCCCAAAGGGCATGCAAAGGAATTAATGTAGTCGTGCACACGGGCCCCGGTTCGTTCTCTGTTGGCGACTTTGAGGCTCTTTATCACACCCACTCTGCAGATTGCGGCCGAGAAAGGGGCCAGATTTAGGCCATCTGGGGTGCGGTGCGACGAGGCAAGGCCAGAGTGGGGCCACCAGGTCCTTGTGCTGTCCTCCCCGCTCCGCAACATCGTGTGACATCATTCGCTGAGGGTCCCTGATAGCTGCTCCGGCCAGTGCATGGACTCGAGGGGTGCCTCTGCCCCCTCATTTCATCACTTTGCTCAATAGATTCCTTTGCCATTTCTCTGCTGCCACTGGCGAACAGAGGGACCGTCCTGGCAATGAATAATCGTCCTCCACAGCACCCAGGAGAACCCCCAGATGCCCCGGATGAGCCTGCAGGCCAGAGAGAGAGTCAGGGGTCACCCCCTTGGACAACTTTGACACCCGCAGAGGCACCCCCATGGGGCTGTGGGCTGTGTGTGGGGGGGGAGGGGGAACAGACTCAGGTAGGGGGGGGGTCACTGCTCAGAGCCACAGTGAGGAGATCAGAGCCGGGATGTGACCTTGGGACTCAAGTATCCAATCCATGCAGCCAACCCCAGTTCAATCCCCAGCGCCCTGTATCACCCCCTGAACACCACCAAGATTCCACAGAGCCAGGAATAGTCCATGAGCACCGCTGGGTGTCACGCAAGCCCCCCCAACCCCCAAAGGGATCAATTCCATGGTCAGTGGAGGCCTCGAGTTCAATTCCCAATATCACATGTCACCCCAACACTATGGCAGCAGGGAGCCCCGGCAGGTCTCCGAGCAGCGACCAGGCTGCCTTGAACTGAGTATCACTAGGAGGGAACAGCCGCCACCGATGAGAGCGTCCCTCCTTCACCCCCTTCCTGCACCTCGGCACCCCGGATGGGCCAACAGGTGCTTGGGGATAGATGTTGCTCCGGTCTCCAACAGTGAGAAGCACACACTCCCTCCCATTTCAGACACCTGATTTGTCGAACCCTTGACCCCCACCTATAACTCCAAATTGCAGATGAGAAAAATCACTCATTCATTCATTCATTCATTCTTTTAGTTCCTTCGTAGAACACGCCCCTCCCACCCACCCATGATCTTAGTGACTTGCTTTCTAGGTATGTTGGATGCCCTTTGCACCTGCCAGGCCTTGGTAGCGGTGGCCCTGCCTTCCCCCCTCGCACCACCCAGGAGCCCCCCTCTCAGTCAGAGTAGTGGGGGCTGGAACATCTGCTCAAGGCCATCTGGCTGCTGGTGAAATCTGCTGGGCCTTGGTCGCTCTGCTTGGTGGCCCTTCAGGGCTTTACGTTCTCACCCCAGGTCCAAGACAGTCCTTCCTACACGCCCCACGCAGTGGACACGGCCTGCTGGACAGACTGCAAAGGTGAGGGGACCTCTAGGAGGTGCAGGCTCTCGGCCGAGCGGATCACGGGCCATCTGATGCGGTTCCCAGCCCTGGCGGCTTCCAGCTGCCCTATCGTGGTCCTGGGGCCGTGCAGGGGCCAGCTCTAATGTCCCCGAACTGCCTGACATTTGGGCTTCCTCTCTGCGGGAAGTGCGCTAATTACTCCCGCTGCTGCCAAGGTCCCACTTAACTGTCGCTTGGATTTTATGGAGTTCCGGGGCCTCATCACTGAGTGAGTCCCCACACCGCGGTGGCAGAGGGCACGCAGGCACCACCCCACGCCTCACCCAGGAAATGCTATTTTGTCCAAGTGCCCCCGCAAAGGTCTCCCCTTCACAGTGGGGAAACTGAGGCAGCCACGTCCGGCGTGAAAGCAGGCACGGGCAAGGGACTGAGCTCTGGTGACCTCACGAGACCTGCCTTCCACACACCTGCAGGGGGCATCGGCCACCCCCCCTCTCTCTGGAGGACCATGGCGGTGATCCTTAGCTACAGACTCGGTCTTGCTCCCAGGGACCCCAGAGGAGTGGGCGGGTCCCTGGGCATTGTGCACGGCCTCTCTGCCAGCCTTCGCTCCAGTGCGCTCTCTTCGTCTTCACTCGCCCTGCGACGTGGGCACTAGCAAGGGTGCCGCCTGGTGGGACACACAGACCAGAGAGGGTAAGTCAGCCACCCAGAGCCACATGGGACGGGACTGACAATGTCTCCAAACTCAAGCTCGTCTCTCTGGTGCCCAGCTGCGGGGCAGGAAAAGGAAGGAAGAGCCGCCTGTTATAAAGAGGGGGGAGGTGTGGCTGTAGTTCTGCTCTGGAATGCAGCCGGGAGCAGCAGCCTCGAGTTCAGGGCCTGCGGGGGTTGTGGTGGGGACTCAGTGGCTGGGGCAAATGCAGTGGCCTTGGGTGCAGTGGCTGCAGGGGATGTGCTGTGACCCCGTGCAGTGGCCGCCCGGGAATGCAGTGGCCCTGGATGGCCGAGACTTGGGCAAAGCTCATTGGAGCTTCTTAGCCAGAGCTTTCCCCTGGGACGGACGGACACCGGGCTCGGCCCCTTTGTGTCCCGGTCTGCTTCCACTCCACCCCCTGCCTGGCCCCCAATCCCAGCGGCTTCTGACGCGCACTAAGCCCCCCGCCCACCCTGTCTGGCACGCCCGGGTGCTCGGCCCTGGGCGGGGAGAGCAGGATTAGCCCCACAGAGGCAGGTCACGGAATTAAACTTGCACAGAGGCACATGGAGAAGCTCCGGGCTGGGCACCGGCTGCTCCCTCCCATGGGTGAGTCGGGCGGGGCCCGTGCACATCTGCACCTGCCTGTGTCCAGCGTGGCCCTGGCCCCTCAATGGCCCAGACCAGTCGTGTCCACGTTATCCAGCAGCCAGAGAACAGCCAGGCAGGAAACAGACTCAGAAAAATCGGGGCCATAGAGGAGGAATGGGTCGAGGAGGGGGGCATTTTGCAAGTGGGGTGGTCCCAGGGTGAGGGGACAGGGCGGAATGGACAGAAGTCGTCCTCAGCCACTGGGCAGCGTCATAAATCGAGGGCACGTCCATCAAACGGGATTCAGAGAAAAACCACCTTCCTGGAGACCCAGCCTTTGCAGCCAAACCCCCACCCCCGACGCACACACACCCACTGCCCCAGGTCTCTGCTCTGAACCTCAAGGGGCGGGAAGCTGCTGCACAGACCAGGCCTGGGCTAGCCTGCTGGAAGCTTCTGGAAGCCTCTGGAAGGGAAGCCGCGAGCGGCCACTCCAAGGATGGAGGCAGTGGGGAACCAGAATCTCAGAGTCTACTTTTGCCTTTTTAAGTTTTTAAAGCAACAAAAGGGTTTTGAAGCATAGGAGGTGGAGGTAGGGGCATTGGGGGGGGTGGGATTCACTCTTTCCTCCTTTACTCTCTATTGGAAAAATGTCTTTTGTTTTTATTATTATGTTTTGTCTTGGGGCGGTCTTCCTGCAGGTGTGCGGAAGGCAGGTCTCGTGAGGTCACCTGGCTCTGAGCTCAGGGATCACTCCTGGCGGTGCTCGGCAGGACCATATGGGGTGCTGGGGATGGAACCCGGGTCAGCCGAGTGAAAGGTAAGTGCCCTACATGCTTTACTCTCACTCTGGCCCCTGTTTTTATTATTTTGATGCTGGAGCCTCCCGAGGAAACTTAGGGCCCCTCCTGCCGATTCTTGGCCTGGTGACTCAAAGGTGGGATCCAGGTGCTGCGAAGGACTTGAGCCTTTCGGGGGGGGGCAGCGGAAAAGGGGCTCCAGGGACCAGGTATGGTGCTGGGGATCAAACTCCGGTGGCCACATGCAGGGCCAGTACCCTAACCCCTAGGCCATCTCTCTGGCCCCAGAGGAAGTCCCCTGTTTAGAGGTCTGAGTTCTGATCAGGTAGAAGACGCGACTTTTACCTAAACCACCCGCAGACTCCTGCCTGTCAGACCTGTCAGACCCGAGTGTCCTCTCTGGGCCAAGGGTTCTCAGCAAGGCACCCGCCCCAATGAGCGTGAGTGCCCCCAGACCCTTTCTAAAAGCAGCACCCGGACGGGGCTTCCTTCCACACCCTGGGTTGTCCCCAGCTCCCAGCTCTGTGCACAGCTGTTGTCTCTCTTCCTTCGGCTCCCGATGGCCATTAGCTTCGGCCTCCCGAGCCGGCCTGCGTGATTGAAAGGCTGCCCGGGGCAGGAGAGATGGCCTTGATTGATTGGTCATGTCTGCCAGGGAACAGGCAGGGAGGCACAGCTGCCCCCGCCCCAACCCGGCTCGCTCGCTCCGGGGGCGTCTCAAGGTCCCAGCGCAGCCTGGGAGCCCGGCTTGAAGGTCGCCGCCAAGCTGCCCCAGCGGGAGAGAGGACAGCGTCCACCAGGGGGACCTTCTGAGAGCCACGCGCAGAGGGGCTCGGACCGAGGACAGGGCTGCGGTGACCACCAGCGGCAGGGACTTGGGGGTCTGGGCTGGACAGGAGGCCTCTGGACACACCCCAATCATGAGATTCACACAGAATGGGGGGATGGGGGTCATTTCAGGCTGGTGGCACGGATGACGTGGCGGGGGGGAGGTTCCCGCAAGGCCAGACCGTGAAAGCAGCCTCATGGCAGCCCTGGGACGTGTCTCTGCTGTGGTTTGAGGGTGTTCGCCTCCCTCTAAGGCAGGTGAGGCAGGAGCCTCCCTGTTCCCCAGGTGTCCCCAGGGTGTGTCAGTCCCGCAGGACAGACGGCCTTAAAGCCCGGCTCCTTCCTCTTGGTGCCCGAGACTGCTGGGCCTGCCCCGTCCACCCCCTGCCCCGTGGACACCAACAGGCCACATGCCCGGGGGTCGGGGTGGCGGAATTAAGGGGTCGAGGCAAGAGTTGGGCAGACCCATGTCATCATCTCACCAGGCGAGACCCTCTGGGGAGTCTGACCCCCAGCAACTATGTGAGGAGGTACCACCGCCCACTCTGCAGATGGAGAAACTGAGGCCCGCTGAGGGTAAGGCCACAGGACCCGGCAGCTGCCATGTGGCTGGGTGCTGGCGGGCTTGTCTCTGGCCCCAAAGGTTTTTCAGGCACACACGGCGGATGGGGGCTGGGGAGCAGAACCCTGTGGCCAGTGGTGGAGTCAGAATACTGGGTCCCCAAAACCACCCGAGGGGGGCAATGTTCTTATCCCCACTGCACGGAGGGGGAAACTGAGGCACAGGCAGTTCACAAATCCACCCCCCCATACACACTCACACACACACACACACACACACACACACACCAGGACTGGGCTTGGATTCGAGTCCAACCCCGGCTCCCAGACTTCACCGGCTTTGGGGGTCAGGAAGTCCCACTTTGTCAGTTCTTGGTCTGGGGTTTCCAGAATGTTCCTGTTTGTCATCTGCCTGCACAAGGGGCAGTGGACGGAGCAGCGTGTGGCACGCCCGGGTTCTCGGTAGGGAAACTGAGGCCTGCCCAGGCCCCTCCCTCCGCAGCCCCTCCCTGGCTCCTTGATCGGAGCCTGGCGGGCGAGGGGACGGGAGATGGATCTGGACCAGCCTCATTTCCATCCCCGCCCGCGCCCCGCCCCTCCCCCGCGCCCGCCGCTGCAGACGATGACAGCGCGAATACCCGTGACCCAGAGAAATTATCTTCCCTTCTCTTTCACCGCATAATTTTCTGCCCTCTCGTCTGGACAAGCCTGGGTGATTTTTAGCTACAAAAAAAAAAAAGTGGGGGGGGGGGGAATTATCATTCGGGGAAAAAAAAGAAGGTGGCTCCAACTCGCACAGACAGGCTGTCTGCGGGTGAAAATGAGAATCTCCCGGTGTGTGAACTCGGGGGTCCCGGGAGGGCCACCACCCCCGCGGGAAGGCTGGGGCCGGAGGGTGAGGCGCGTGGCCCTGCAGCTTGCGGGGGTGGGAGCCCCGCGGGAGTTTCCTGGAGGCGCCCCGTGCCCCCCTTCAGTGGCTGTGGATCACCGGGCCACGGCAGCAGTCTCGGCCGCCTGAGACCCGCAGTGTTTCAGAGTGGGGCTTTCTAGAAATTTCTCTCCCCACCCCCTTACACTCACATACACACAGGCACACATGCATACACATATGTGCACACACAAACATATTCCATCACACATGCACAAACATACATATGTGGACACAAATACACATTCACGTATACACACACCCTCATACACTCACGCACACACTCACAAACTCACACACGCTCATACACACACTCTGACACAAATACCCACACATTCATACACACACTCACAAACTCACACTCACTCATAAACTCACACTCATACACTCACAAACTCACGCTCACACTCATACACACACTCACACTCACAGACTCACACACACCCTCACACAATGCACACACACACACACACACACGCGTTGAAAAGCTGCTACCATTGGGGTCTGAGTAAGAGCGTCTTTATCAGACTGAGCTGGTTTAATCCTGGCTGTGCTGTGTGACTTTGAATGAGTGGCTTCACCTCTCTGTTCACCACCCCTGTTGCCATGTGGGTAAAGTGCGGGGTGACTAAGATAAGCACCGAGACTAAGATAAGCACTAAGATAAGCGCCTGCGTCCCTGAGAGCAAGCCCCCCTGACTACTAGCCGCTGGAGGCTGACTGCGTGGGAAGATGAGGGCCTTGTTTTGTCTTCCCCCGTGACCAAATCCCCCAGACTGACCAGACTCTCGCACCGAACGCCAGCACAGGCCTTAGCTGGGGGGATTCTGTGACCTGCAGACACGAGAGAGGACAGCTCCACCCCCAGCTCAAAAGACGTGCCAGAGCTTCTTCCAAACATGCTGTGCTTTCCAGAAAATACGGTAGGACACAAACTTGTGATGCGCTTTCCAAAAGATACTGTGTCCATGGTACCTGAGTTTATTATTTCTCTGGGAAGTAGATTATTTTATTTTATTTATATTTTTGCTTTTTGGGTCACACCCAGCGATGCACAGGGGTTACTCCTGGTTCATGCACTCAGGAATTACTCCTGGCCGTGCTCGGGGGACCATATGGGATGCTGGGAATTGAACCCGGGTCGGCTGCGTGCAAGGCAAACGCCCTACCCACTGTGCTATCACTCCAGCCCCTAGATTATTTTTTAAAATGTCTCCATTTTACTCTCCAAACAACACCGATGAGGTCACCCCTCGACCCAGCAGAACGCAGAGGCGAGGTTCTCTTCGATCTAAGAGCAAAGAACCCCCCTTTGCCCATGCCCAAACCTGACGGGCAGAGCCTCAGGGCCACCGGGCGGAGAAGCTTCTGATCTGATGGGCTTGGTGGCAGCATGAGGCTGGAGCACTTGGGAGCGGGGGAAGCAGGGCAGTGAGGGGTCAGCCTGGCTGGACAGCGGTCAGGACGGCTGTCTAATGCCGCCGTGGACTTTTCCGGGAGCACAGAGAGAGCAGCACAGCTGACCCCGGCCCCCAAGACCCTTGTGTGGGGTGTCCATAAGGCACTGCAGGGATTGCGACCCATTCCCCACTTCTCGGGGCTGGAGAGAGAGTTCTGCAGGTAAGCCGCTGGCCTTGCACACCGCCGGGTGTGACCCCCAACTTTGAGAAAGCAAAACAAAGACATTTTCTCAGCCGCCTCAAGGACTGCGCCTGCATCCCTGATGCCACGAGGAGACAGGAGGTGTCCGACTCTCCTGAGCAGGGCAGTGGGCACCATGGGGAGTGGGTCTGCAGGACTGTGTCCCCTGCCTGAGACCACTTGGAGCAGGAAGGGGTGTTGGTTAGGGCGCTCCCAGAGGGGAGGTTCAACTCTGCCAGCAGGGGGCGCCCTTCTCTCCAACCAGCCACACGCAGCGAATTCCTTCCCTGGGGCTCCGCGTGGAGGACGGTCAGATTATCGGCTGGAATTGGGCGGAAAATTGGGGCGTTGCAAGCAGCAAACCCGTGAAGACACGAGGAGAGAAAGGGGGCGAAGAGGAACGCTGTGGGCGGCACTGGACTTCTCCCATCTGCGGGTTAGACCCAGGGCAAATACTGCCCCATCCATCACAAAACCCAGGAAAGAGGCCTGTCGAGGTGCTCCCGGGAGCACCCAGGAAGCCGAACGCCCAGGGTGCCCCGGGAGAAGGCGACTGAAAGGAAATTCCCAGATCACCCAGCAAAGGTGGTCAGCCATACAAAAATCGCTTGGTCTTTGCAAGGGAGGGGTGCTCCCTAGCGGTGCTCAGGGGAACTGGGGGCCACTTCAGCCATTTCTCACCCCAGGCTGGCGGGTCAATGCTCGGGGCTGAGGGCGCAGTGCCTCCCGGCCCCTGAGTCACGCCCAGCACTGCTGCAGGACCATGCAGTGCTGAGGCCTGGGTCTCTGGGGCCTGGGTCTCTGCCTCGGACCCGGGGTGTCGCCGCTGAGCGTCTCTCCATGTCGCCCCCGTCTGGTGGGTGTGGCGTCTTGTGAGTCAGGAGAGGCGCCTAGCCGGGAGCTGCTTCTCCTGGGGCAGCTGCCTCCTGCAAGTGGCCAAGGTTCAGCCATCTCGGGAGGGCACAGGGGAGGGTGCCCTCCTCGCCGTGCTCCGGAAGCACCGACGCCCCGTTTCTGTGCCCCTCTCGGGAACCGCACGGAGGCTTCAGGGCAGAGGGCGCGGGGTCCCGCTAAGGGGCACCAGCTCCTGTTTCCGAGTCCGGAGACCCACCTTGGCCAGCCCCTTGCGTCGTTCATCCTCGGGGACGGGGGTCCCGGCACATTCCTCCCTGCGTAGGGGATTTCCTCTTTCCCACACCCGCCCTTGAGGGTCTCCCCGGGCGAGAAGGAAACCCCCGGCCACTGTGGGATCCCACTGCAAGGCCGAGCTCCGTGTGGCAAAAGCTTAGGTGGCCTCTTGGGAGGAGACGGAACAGCGAACCAACGTTCTTTTGCTCTTTTCCTGACGCGGTGTGAAGCGTTTGTCGTCTTGACCATTTCCCTCTTTCCTTTTCCGTGAACGAGGTATTGTCACCTGACTTACGCATCCTGGAAATCCACCCCCCCCACGCCGCGTGTGTGTGTAAATGTGTGAGTGTGTGTTTGAGTGTGAGTAGGTGAGTGTGTGTGTGTGTGTGTGTGCGTGCGTGAGTTTGTATGTGTGTGTCTTTGAGCGTGTGTGTGTGCGTGTGTGCATGAGTATGTGTGAGTGTGTGTGAGTGTGTATGTACGTGTGTGTTTGTGTGTGTGTTTGTGTGAGTGTGTCTGAGTGTGTGTGTTTGTGCGACTTTGTGTGTGTGTGTCTTTTGAGTGTATGTGCGTGTGTGTGTGTACGTGTGTGTTTGTATGTGTGAGTGTGTGCTTGAGTGTGTGTTTGAGTGTGTATTTGTGTGTTTGTGTGACTGTGTGTGTATGTGTGAGTGTGTGTGTGACCTGGCCCTTCCCCATCAAGGCTCGAGCACCCACAGATCAACCCCAGAGAGCAGTTTTCCTGTTGAGGCTGCTGTCTGCCTCTGGGTGAGGAGAGGCTTGTAGGTAGGACAGGACGCTCACCTGCCTTGGTTCTGTTCCCGAGTTCCTCCCTACAAGCATGGACCAAGACGGAAACACTCCCTCCGTCCAACAGGGCTCCACCCGCTCCCGCTCCACGCCTGACCCCGGTCCGCCTTCACCCTTCACCCCGTGCCAGCCCAAGTAACAACCACGAACTCGCTGGTCTGAGGCGACTGGGATGGTTCTCCCACAGCGATTGTCGCTCCTCGAGTCAGGCGATTCTCACGGTGACAGAATGGCTGCCTCTGCTCCAGGCATCAACGACATCCCAGGAGCCTCCAGAGGTGGGGAAAAGAGAAGGCCTGTAGCTTTATTTATTTTTATTATGTTTCCCCAACCAGGAGAAGATAAACTTTGCTGAAAAGATCGATGGTCTTGGAGGCTTGCAGCGTCCGTGAAGAGCCTGGGAAACCCCATTTTTCTGACTACGAACGACACATCTTCCTCTCACGGCCCTCTGCTTCATTTGTGAAGGGAGGGTGGGTCGTCTGCCCGACTCAGAATCTGCAGCACATTCTTCAGTACAGTGCTCCAGGAGCAAAGTCCGGGTGCCCCGCCCTGCCTTAAAGGTCCTTCCCTGGCAAGTGTCTCTCCCTCCACCCCACCCCCGCCAGCTCCGCCTCACGACCTCGGGCCCCCACTGGAACGGTGAATGCTTTTATCCCTGGATCTTTGTTGGTTTGCGGAAGCGTCAGAGGTAAGAACTTCCCATCCGAGCATTACCGGCACTGAACCGGGGATCCTGACGTTGGCTCTCAGCTTGTTTGTTTTTGGGTCACACCCAGCGATGCTCAGGGGTCACTCCTGGCTCTGCACTCCGGAGTCACTTCTGGCGGTGCTCGGGGACCATACGGGATGCTGGGAATCGAACCCGGGTCGACTGCATACAAGGCAAGCGCCCTTCCTATTGTGCTATCGCTTGGCCCCAGAAACCCCGTTTGGATGCACGAATCAGGGACGGGAAGGAGGGCCACGATGCCGGGAGTCCCGGAGCTGTGCCCGGCAGTCGGCCGGCCCGGAACAGCAGTCAGTGCGTGTGCACCCCACGAGGAGTGCTCCCAACAAATCCGGAAGGAAAGAGACGAAATTTTTATTTGCTTTTATTTGGGGGAGGGACCCACACCCAGCTGTGCCCGAGGGTCTCTCCTGGCAGTTCTGGGGGAAAGTGCCTGACTGAACCCAGGGCTCTGGTTCCCGGACCCCATCCCGGGCGTGAAGGCAGAGGAACGCTGAGACCGTGAGACTGTCTCACCCTCCCGCTGCACGCCTGGCTGGGCTGGGGTGCCAAGGCTGGGGATGCTGACAGGTAACAGCTCACCCCAAAACAGGTCACCCCATCACAGCTCACCCCAAGTTCTGCTTCTCCTCCTGGTGTGTTGTGGGGGTTGCTGCAGGCCAGACCTAGGTCTCTGGGGACACCCTCTGGCCTGAGACCCTCCCTGGCTGGCTGAGGGGCCTTGATGCCCGTGTGGCCCCTGGCTCCTCACCTGTCCCCTCCTACCTGGGCCCTCCCCTTTGGGGTCTCGCCATGCACGGCCCCTCTGCAGCCGTGGCCCAGCGCCTTGCGTGGCCTC
The DNA here is from genome assembly GCF_029834395.1 of Sorex fumeus. Lineage (NCBI taxonomy): Eukaryota > Metazoa > Chordata > Mammalia > Eulipotyphla > Soricidae > Sorex > Sorex fumeus. The sequence goes on from NW_026606246.1 coordinate 74,339, forward strand.
CAGCCCACCTGCTCCCCGCCCCCACCCTCCCATCACCGCTCGTGGGGCTTCGCTCCCCGCTGGCCCGTGGCTCTGTCGCAGTGGCCACCAGGACCCACCCAGAGCTCTGCGGGCCTCTCCTCTGTCCCTGCGTCTGGTGAGGGGGCTTCGGATAGGGGGACCCTACAGGGGTGCCTATGCCTTTGTCCCTGGAACATTCTGGATTCGGAGGAAACCAGGTTCACGTGCAGGAGGGTGAGTCTATCCGGGAGCATCCTCCAAGCTGCTTCTAGAACCTTCTGGGTATAAAGCCCGATGCCCCTTCTCTCCCTCCTTCCGACGCACCAGGCAGCGGCGACACCCTCCACGCAGGTCTCTTCCCCGGGGACCCCTCCCCACCCCCATCCTGCTGGGGTGCCTCCCTGGGGCCCAGGTGAAGAGCCTGGAGGTAGGTGTCACCAGGGGGTCCCCGGGAGTGCTCTCCCCTATAGGAGCGAGCTCAGGACGGGGATCTGTGTCGGGCTGGAGGGAGGAGGGAGAATTCCCCCCCCATCCCCGCCCTGTTTCCAGGCAACAGCTGTGGGCTGCCAGACCCGCCCCTCCCCGGGCGGCGAGGGTCCCGCGGGGAGAGGGGCAGCGGGGGACATTTTATCAGCCGAGTACACGTGTAACCAGAAACGGGGCTGAAAAGCGAAGCCTGGTTTACCTGAATGGGGGCGCGGGCGGGGGCTGGAGGGGGCTTATCTGTGCGGGGTCAGCCGTGGGGACACGGCCTGTGGGGGGTGGGAGGGGTGCATTGGGGGAGGCGGCGTGAAACCCCAAGGCGTCTGCTTTGCATAGGGCAGAATTCAGAATTCATCTCCACGCAGAAGGTGGATGAAAAAGAAGCAGGAACGTTGCAGAGGACGGCTCAGGGGCCTTGTCCAGAGCGGGGGCAGGGAGCTGGCCCCCCAGCGCCGAGCCTGCCCCTGAGGGGCGGGAGGTTGGGGGTGGGTGGGTCATGCTGGGGTGCAGAGCCCACCGCCCAGCAGGGTCGAGAAGGTCAAGGGCTGGGGCTGGAGCCATAGCACAGCAGGTACGGCGTTTGTCTTGCACGCGGCCGACCTGGGTTCGATTCCCAGCATCCCATATGGTCCCCCGAGCACCGCCAGGAGTAATTCCTGAGTGCAGACCCGGGAGTAACCCCTGAGTATCGCCCGGTGTGACTCAAAAAGCAAAATAATAATAAAATTTTTTAAAAAATTAAAAAAAAAAAGGTCAAGGGCTCAGGGATGGGAGGAAGGTCCCATCTCCAGTCTCCCCACCCCCCCACCCACCCAAGGGAGTGCCCCTCTCCGGGAGTGAACACTAAAGCCATCCCCACCCCGCCAAGGGAGAATGGGCCTGGAGTGCAGCCTGCAGGGTGGGCACACAGCGGATGGGGCACTGGCCTGACAACCTCCCGCCCCGCGTACCCCCCGGGCACCTCCAAGAGCGACTCTTCAAATAGGGAGAGCCGGGGGGGGGGGGTGAGAGCCGTACGTGAGAGCCCAAGGCCAGCCCCAGAGTCTTCCAGGGAGGGACCCAAGGAGAGGCAAAGGCTCTGGGGCCGGCTCAGGTGTGGCGGCGCAGCCCCGCGGGGGCCAGCAGGGGGCGCCACACCAGCACCAGTGAGAACGATCCTGGATTTCAGCGTGAGTCACAGCCCTGCCCCCAGCACCCGGGCCACGGGGGACTGCTGGGCCTTGGGTCTGCGGCACCCACTGACGGGCCAGGGGAGATGCAGCCCACCTGTGGTCGGGGCAGGAGGGGGCGTTCCTCCGGGGAGGGTCCTCGAGCCGCCAGGCTCTCCAGATGCGGTTCCCGAAACCCCCCTCAAGTTTGTAGGATGATTAAAGTGAAGAGAGGAGCAGTGGGGAGATGGGGAGGGGGAGAGAGGGAAAGAGAAAGAGGAGAGAGAGAGATGGAGGGAGACGAGGGGATAAACAGAAAGATGGAGACTGGGATGGTGGAGAGAGGGAAAGAGAAGGAAAGAAAGGGAGAGAGAGGGAGAGAGAGACGGAGGGAGGGGGAGAGAGAAGGAGAGAGAAAGAGGGAGAGAGAGAGAGAGAGGGAGAGAGAGAGGAAGAAAGAGAGGGAGAGAGGGAGAGAGAGAGGGAGAGAGAGGTGAGAAACGCAAGAACCCATCTGGGCAATGCATCGCATTGAAATTGCCCCGCATTAAAAATTCACCAGCCAGTGAATTTTCAAGGGATTTGTAGTAATTAGATGACAAAATGCTGGCAAATCTCAGGCTTGCCAAAGATGTTACTCAGGGGTCAAAGACTCGCCTCTTTCGGCTGGGTAATTTGTAAGTGTCAATCACTGCAGTCATCAGAGAGCGCCGGCTCCTAGAGCCGCATTCTAACGAAGAAGCGGCTCCGCTGCCGGACCCCGCGGCCGCCCCGCCGGCCCACGCAGGCCAGCACAGCCCCCGACTTCTCACAGGATTCGGTTCTCCCCGCTTCCCCCCACCTCTTTTTTTTTTTTGCAGACCGACCACGAGCAGCCCCTCCCCCGTTGTGAAGGAACGGGCATCGGAACTGCAGAGAAGGGTCGGGCAGGGGTGCTGGGAGAGGGCTGGATGGGGTGCTGGGTGAGGGTGAGGGGTGCTGGGTCTGGGTGCTGGGTCAGAGTGCTGGGTCAGGGTCAGGATGCTGGGTAAGGGTGAGGGGTGCTGGGTGAGGGTGCTGGGTGAGGGTGAGGGTGAGGGGTGCTGGGTCAGGGGTGTCAGGGCGGGGCTCGGAGGTCTCACCCGTGATGGGGTGCTGCCGGCCTGGCTGTGCTCTGACTGAGGGCCGAGGGTCCAGCCTTCTCCCCTGGAGCGAAGCCTGGCCCCGGGTTCGAGGGACCCCAGCGCTGCTGGGACAGTGGGGGGTGAAGCGGGTGGGGGCCAAAGGAGCCTTTGTGGGGGGACCCTGGCGGGAAGCCCTGGGCCAGGAGCAAGGCAGCGGGGGCAGAGGGATGCTCATCCCCTGAGGGATGGTGGGGGCGGGGGGTTACGGCCTGACACTGCCGGACGGGGCTGGGGGCTGGCGGGTTTGCGCCCCCCAGGCAGGACTCCACAGCCACCCTGGACGCTGCCCAGTCAGCTGGCCAGTGGGGGTGGGTCCTGAGCGGAGACTGCCCACCTGGCCCTGCCCCAGCCTGGACCTCCGGCAGCTCCCGCCTGACCGCTGACCGTAGGAGTCCCAGGCTGGATGTGGGGGGCCCTCAAAGCACACATGTGTGGGGTCCCGGCGTGGAGGCAGGACAGACCAGCGGGCAGCAACACCTGTGTGGGGGGCCCTGGGGCAGCCCCCACCTTTGGGACCACCGTGCCCGGCTCTGGAGAACAGCCTAGGAACCCCCACGCCGAGGGCCCTGGGGTGCGCCTGAGCTGGGGAGTCGGGCAGGCGACAGGAGCACCCTCAGCCCAGCAGCACCCAGGGGCGTGTTGGGGGCACTTGTGCTGCTGCCTTGGAGGGTCCCGAGGCAGGCCCTGAGCCAGGCCCCGAAGGGAGCAGCTTTGCCCGAGGAGACCCGGACAGCCGCGGCCCAGGCCGGGTGAGCGTGGAAGGGACCTGGGCGACTGTCTGGTCAGCAGGGGCTGGAACTCACTTCCTCCCAGGGCCCCAGGGGTCTCACAAGGGGGTTGGGCGGGCGGCCGTCCGCCTCCAACCAGGCCGGGACTTTGTCTTCCAGCCTCTCGGAGGTTCCCGGGACTGGAGACCTCCCAGTGTTCCCTGACGGCCAGGGGCCGAGTCCCCGGAAGCCCCCAGGCCAGAGGCCCACACCCTCACTGCCTGCCCACCCCTCGCAGTCCCTGGAGACGGAACTCAGAGTCAAACCAGAGCTGCCGCCACCCCCTTCTCTGAGGGCACCAGCAAAGGGGGCATCTGGTCTCTCCCAAGGACCCCAAACCCCAGGGGAAGGAGACCAGGAAGAGTCCGATGGCTGAAAACAGGGGAGGGGGTTAGGGGTCTGGCTCAGCAAGAGAGCAAGTGGGAGGCCCGGTTGGGTTCCCCATACCACACACACACACACACACAAACACACACACGTATACACAGAGACACACACATGCACACACAAACACAGACATACAGACACAGATACACATGTACACACACAGACACATCTGCACACACATGTATACACAGAGACACACAAGCACACAGACACAAAAGCACACGTAAACACACATGCACACACACAGATGTACAAGCACATATGCACACAAAATCACACAAACACACATGCACACACAAACACATGCACACACTCAAACACATGCACACACACATGCACACAAAAACACAAACACACATAAAGACACACACAAGCACCGAGACCCAAACACACAGGCACACATACATATACACACACAGACATACACACACAGACACAAAACAGAAACCCATAAATACACAGACACATACTACAGACACACAAACATACACACAGACACACACACGGACACACAAACACACACGCTTGCATCTGTGGGGTGCAGGGGTGGGCGGAGCATGTGGTCTGACGCGGGCCCACAGCTCAGGGTCTGCAGCTAGGCTGGGGACGGACGGGGGGAGTCAGGGCCAGCTCGGCTGAGTGGCCCCTGCCCAGGCCCCACTGGCCCCACTGGGCTCCGGGCCCCGTCCCCCTGCACGGCTGCCCATCCGGGCTTCGCGGTGCCTTGGTTGCTGGCTCTGCCCCACAGCAGAAGGGAGCTGGGCCCTGCGCCGCGTCCTGGTTGGGGTGCTGGGTCCAGCCCAGGGCCTGGCGTCATCCGCTCGGCCGTCCAGCCCCTGCTCAGAGGGTCCCTCACTCTCTTGGGCTGGGGGGAGGGGCGGGCCTCAGAAACCCCCCTATGGGCCAGGCTGGACATGGCAGGCGTAGCAGGCGCCAGTGGCCACCTGGCCTGTGGTCAGGACGGGGAGGGCCCTGCAGGGTGTGTCCCCAGGGGACTCCCAGGGTGGCCGCACCCCTCTCCCCTCCTCTGCGCCGCCCCCCGCCCTGCTCCCTGGGGTGGCCGCAGCCCTCCCCGCCCGTGTGCCTGCGCCACCCCACCGCGTTCCAATTCCAGTCACATCGTGCCCACACCTGCCCGCCACCGCCGCTCTCCGCGAGGACCCAGTTTGGGGTGAAAGCCTTGCTTATTAGTCAATCTGGATCCCACTTACTGTGAATTACCAGGCCTGATTGATATTCATGAGCGGGCCCAGCCTCAGCCAGCCCCAACTGCAGCCTCGGGGAGGCGGCTGCGCGCAGGGCCCCCCGCCACGGGGGACTGGAGTTGGGGACGGGGGCGGGGGTGTCCCCCGGCTCTGGCCGGCCCCACCCCCTGCGGACAGCCGCTCCCCCCACCCCAGCACCCCAGGAGGCCCCGCCCCCTCTGCGGCCCCTGTCCCTCTGGCTGGGCCTCTCAGACACAGTGTGGCTGCAGGGACCCCCGTGGGGCCAACGCCCTGGGGTCCTCTGGGTCGTCGGAACCCCAAGCCCCCTCACCCCCAAGAGGCTGGGCACGTCTCTTGCTCTTTGGGGCGACTTGGCTGCAGTTTCAGGCTCAAACTGAGGAGGAGCGCGGGGCGGGTGAAACTCCCCCCCGGGCGTGGGCTCAGCTCAAGGGTCCCAGGGACCCCCTCAACACGCCCCCGAGACCCGCCCGGCTGTCCCCCCATCAGATGAGGCTGGAAGCCGCTGGCTCTGTTGTCAAGAACCTCAGCAGACGTCAATCTGGGCAGAGCTGCTTCTGCCCAGCCCTGAACCCCAAAACAACGAGGTGCCAGCTGGTCGGTACCATGTGCCCCCGATTCCTGGGTGCAGGGCCAAGCGGGGGGCTGGGAATCCACGCTGAGACGAAGCCGAAGCCCGAGAGCCCACAGCGAGCCGCCGGCACCTCCAGACTCTGGCTCAGCTTGGCGGGTCCCGGGGGGATTCTTAGTCCATGGAGCCCTATTCCCGCCCCTTCTCGGGGCTCCCCCAGGCCCCAGAGCCCCCCTTATCCCCCGGCACCCACCTTGCCCAGCGTCCCCCGGAACAGCCCGTGAATTCTCGGGGACCCTCGCGTCTGTTTCGGGGCTAGCATAGACTAGGAGTGTCCAGGGCGGAGGACGGAGGCACAGTGGCCCCGTGACTGTCACGGTCATAGCGGGGCCTCTCGTCTGGACAGTCGCCTGCGGTCCCCACCAGGATGGAGGTCGCAGGACCACCTGACCACACGCCCGGGGCTGTGCGTGGCTGCACCAGGTCCCCCGGCCAGCGGCCACAGACCTCACGTGTCCTGTTCACGGAGTTGGGTTGGTGAGAGCCCCCCCAGCGCCAAAGATGCAGGTGGGCATGTGGGACCTCAGGCCGTCCCCGAGGGGGACACCAGTCAGCAGAGTCTATATGTGTGCACGGGGACTGTCCTGCCCCGCACGTCCACACCTGAAGGAGGCTCACGCTGGCCCTGACGGGGCCATTGAGGTGAGAGCCCGTGGGGCCAGTGGGCAGCGTCCAGGCCCAGGGGTGTCCTGCCAACGGGAGGGATCACGGCAGGGATGGTCCCTCACCCTTACCAGGCTGCCCAGGTGATGACGGGGCTGCATCTCATTGGTGCTCCTCGCCTCTGGGGCCGCCCGGTGCCCACTGGGGATTTGTCCAAGTGGCTGGCTGGACCCTCACAGGGTGGAGTGAAAGAGGCCAGTGTCCCGAGGGCCAGAAAATCCTGGGGGGCTGGGCAGTCACACCCCTGAGTTGGAACCTGGGAGGCAGCTGGGCCCCAACTCCCACCCTGGGTCCCAGTGCTCCCTGAGCACCGTCGCAGGGACTCTGCCCTTCTCGGATGGAGGGGTGATGCTTTCATCCCCAAAGCCAAGGGGCCGGGAGTGGTCTCAGACTGACCAGCTATAGAGCCCACCATAAGGCTCTGGCCGGTCTCGGGTCAGTGTCGCTGGTCAGTGTCACTCTGGTCAATGTCAGGTCAGTGTCATTCTGGCCAGTTTCAGGTCAGTGTCAGCACTCTCAGTGTGACGTTGCTGTCATGTCCTGGGCGTGGAGTCCTGCAGGGTCAGGCAGACACACGCACGCGGGCAGCCATACTGTGGCAGGGAAGGTTTTGGGGACCCAGGTGAGGGGAGGTGGCGGATCGTCCCAGAGAAGCAGGTGCCACTCCGCCAGGGACAGGTCAGCACCCCCGTAGATGCCTTCCAGAGTGTCCTTCTGGGGACAGGGGTCTGGTAAGGAGGCTGGGGGCGGCGCCCAAAGACACGGTGTCCGAGGATGATGGGGGCGAGGGCAGGGGCCCGCAGGGACAGGCAGTAACATGGACAGCGTGCAGAGCTGAAGCCCGCTCACTCCTGACCCCCTGGGAGCTGGCACCACTGGGGATGGCTGAGGAAACTGAGGCCTGGAGGCCAGGCAGGGGCTGGCCTGGGTCACGGCAGTTGTGGCAGGGTCCACTCCTGAAGCTACCCCTGGGCAGTGCTGGCCACTGGGGGGCTGGCAGGGAGGACGGCCCTGGCAAGGCCCAGAGGCAGCTTGGAGTGTGTGTGTGTGTGTGTGTGTGTGCGCGCGTGCGTGTGTGTGGAGCAAAAGGGGGTTCAGGCACTGAGTGGACACTGGCCCTGAACTGAGGTGGGACAGTGCTTCCAGCAGCGCTGGGCCTTGTACTGCTGATAAAACTTTATTTTCACAGACTGGGGCGGGGGGCAGGGTTAGGGGTGTCAAGCGCGGCCCCCGGGCGTGTGGTTGGCCAGAGCCCGCCTTGGGTCTTTCATGCTCCTCGTTCCCACTCGTGTTTTATTGCGTTTTCCCTCCGTCCCTGGAGGCCAACCCACTTGATTGCCTCGGGAGCCTTTGGGATGATGGGAGAGGTGACCCTTTACGGTTGTCTGGGCTAGCCATGCACCCCCACGCTCCTGAAAAATAAAACTCCAACTAAAAAACAGGTTTGTGGGCCACCGAGAACCACCTCCGTAGAGCGGGAACTCTCCATCCTGCCCTTGGGAGGCACGTCTAGATCAGGGTTTTATTTTTTCCCCCAAGCTCTCCGGTGTGGAGGGAAGTGAGAGGATGATGGCTCAAGACCTGGCCCCCAATGGCCACCCAGTCCTGATGAGACCCCTCCTGTGTGGTTTTTTTTTTCTTTTTTTGGGTCACACCCAGCGATGCACAGGTTCATGCACTCAGGAATTACTCCTGGCAGTGCTTGGGGGACCATATGGGACGCTGGGACTCGAACTCGGGTCGGCTGCGTGCAAGACAAACGCCCTACCCACTGTGCTATCACTCCGGGCCCCCCTCCTGCTGTTTTTTTTTGCAGCAATTCTGCATGAGTACTGTGTGGAAGGAGTCTAGGGCCCAGAAGAAACTGGATCTAGAAGGTTCTTCAGACTGAGCTTACAACGACTGGGCTGGGTCTGCACGGGGCTGACCACCCCCCGTCACCCCACCTTGCTTCAGAGAATCTGACATTTCCCATCACACCTTGGTCTCACCCTCTCCCCCGACCTCCGGGTGCCCCGGCTCCCAGCTCCGCTCACAGCCCACGGGCACCCCCAGCTTCTCGCACGAAAAAGGTCTCGGGGGAAACACTCATTTTTTCCTCCTGGCCCCCAACTGTAGTGTCACAGGGGCGCCCCCACCCCCACTACACGGGCCGGGAACCGCACCTGTCTGCTCCCCTCCCCAGCAGGTGCGCCTGCGTCCCACGCGAGCAGCCCCGGCCACCCCCTCCCCCCCATCTTTCCCCACCCGCTCTACTCACCGGCCACCTCCTCAGGGAGGGTCCCTTGGGCCCTCACCCCACAGAAGAGGCCTCGTTGGCAGGAGGCAACTCCGTCGCTGCCTGGAGACAAGCCCAGAGCTCGGGGTGCCTGGGGGTCCCCCACGCCTGCGCCAAGACCTTAAGCTCCGCGTTGTCACTGGAGGAGAGAGCGGCCGGGAGATAGTACCAAGGTTCAGGCGCATCCTTGCACGGAACCGGCCTGAGCCTGATCCCCAGCACCCATGATCCTGTGTGCGTTCACGGAGAAAGGTGCTGGGCAGGACCCCTTGGGCCTGGCTGCCTGCAGACTCGAGCAGGAGGCTCCTCCAGGCCTCCCCCCAGGTGTGAATCGGGGCCCAGGTGAGAAGCACAGCCCACCTCGAAGGTCCGAGAGGTCTCCTGTGCAGGGCCGAGGGAGGAGGGGTTCCTATGCAAGGGCGAGGAGAATGCTGCCTGTACAGGGGCGAAGGAGTTACCTCTGCAGAGGCGAAAAGAGGGTGTTATCTGTGCAGGGGCGAGGGGATTGTTATTTGTGCTTCCTGTGTGAGGAAGGGAGGGTGCTCCTGTACAGGGATGAGGAATGTGTTATCTATGCAGGGGTGGAGGAAGGTGCTTCCTGCGCAGGGGTGAGGGAGGAGGGTGCTTCCTGCGCAGGGGTGAGGGAGGAGGGTGCTTCCTGCTCAGGGGTGAGGGAGGAGGGTGCTTCCTGCGCAGGGGTGAGGGAGGAGGGTGCTTCCTGCGCAGGGGTGAGGGAGGAGGGTGCTTCCTGCGCAGGGGTGAGGGAGGAGGGTGCTTCCTGCGCAGGGGTGAGGGAGGAGGGTGCTTCCTGCGCAGGGGTGAGGGAGGAGGGTGCTTCCTGCGCAGGGGTGAGGGAGGAGGGTGCTTCCTGCGCAGGGGTGAGGGAGGAGGGTGCTTCCTGCGCAGGGGTGAGGAGGATGTTACCTGTGCAGGGGTGAAAATGTTACCTATGTAGGGTTGAGGGAGGAGGGTGTTTCTTGTGCAGGAGAATGTTGCCTGTGAAGGGGAGGGAGGACTCTTCCTGTGCAGGGGTGAGAAGAGGGTATTGCCTGTGCAGGGGTGACGAGAGCAAGCCCAGGCTCCTCCCAGCACTCCGGTACGGGATGGGATGATGCACAGTGCAGAGGTGGGAGGTGGGGACCAAATGTCTCGAGCAGGTGAGGGGTCCCAGGGGAGCTGGGGTTCACCCCGCCTGGAGCCTGGCCCCTGTGAGGCCGGGTGCTTCCACGCGGGGCGGGGTGGGGGCACCCAAGGCCTTTAGAGCCGTTTCCAGGGACATCTGCATTTCCGCCGCGCCTCCCGGGCCGCTCTCCGCCGTCTGACTGGCACCCATCCCCTTCCTCCATCTCGGCAGAACAAATTGAATTAGATGCTGAAACCCGGCCGACTGTTCTCCAAAGCCCGCACGCCAGCTCGCTCTAATCCACCGGATGCCGCAGAGCGAGCAGAGCGCAGGCCCTGTGGCCCGCCCGGACGCCGCAGGACGCCGCCAGGTCCCGCCTTGGCACCCAGGGGTGGGGCAGGGCCGGCCTCACCCCTAACGCGCGGTGACCCCAGTGGTCCCTGGGCTCGCTCACCCTGTTCCGAGAAGGCCACGCCAGTCCCTGCCTGTGAACCGCTCAGCGCCCAGGGGGCGGGGCAGCACCCCAGACCCCGCTGAGACCCCCACCCTCAGCTGCCCGACAGCCTGATCACAACCCCGCTGGCAGGGGGTCCCTTGGTGCCTCCCCCCGCCCCCAAACAGCCACCGCAAGCCTGAGTCCAGCGGAGCGGCCACCAGCCCCCTTGTGCCCTGTGCCCAAGGATGCCAGCCTGGGGACGCCCCTGGTTTAGGGCTGCTGGGGGGCCCTGGCTGGAGGGGTCGGCCGGAAGTGGGAGAAAGGACCCCTCCCCCGCAGCGCCCACCCACGAGACAAGGCTAGGGGGTGTGGGATCCGAAGGGGATCCCCACTTCCCCCCAGTCTCCCCCACTCCTTCCCCCGCCCCACGTCCCATTGGCTCACATGTACCACTGGAGCCCCTTCCAGAATGTTCCGGCTGCAGTGACTCAGACCTGACCACACGATCCCAGGGGCCTCCTCCCCAACGCCCTAGTGGGGGCCGCACATGTGATGGGAGGGGGTTGGGGGTTGCAACAGGGACTTGGGGGGGTTCTGCGCCACAGGGTGTTGCCAGCATCGTTCTTCCAGGGGATGGAAGATGGGAAGAGGAAGGCCCGGCCCCAGGCTCAGGGTCCCCTGCCAGGACTCCTTGCCCCCCCCAGGCCGCCCTCGGTGGCACAGAAGTTCAGGTACAGGATGCAGGTGACCCCGAGGACAGGCTGCGGGAAGCAGAGTGCACGTGCCCCCGGGAGCCCCTCATTCTGGGCCTGTCTTTTTTTCTTTGCTTTTTGGCTCACACCCAGCGATGCTCAGGGCTTTCTCCTGGCTCTGCACTCAGGAATCACTCCTGGCGGTGCTTGGGGGACCGTATGGGATGCTGGGAATCGAACCTGGGTTGGCTGTGTGCAAGGCAAACGTCCTCCCCGTTCCAGCCGCTGGGCCTGTCTCGTTCCTGCGACTTCTCGGGGTACAGTGAGGGCCCAGGAGGAACCCCAGAAAACGATGACCCTGCACGGCCTCCCGTCTGAACGCTGGGCGCCTGCACCCCCCACACGCAGAGACAAGACTCGGCCCCGCGCCTGTGTCGGGTCAGGCTGTCCCATCTTTACTGAACGGACGCATTCAGCATCCCCACGGGACGGGAGACGCTGTGTCCGGGCTGGCTCCAGTTCCTCCTTCCTCCCCACCCCCTTCACGGGGGAGGCCCCGCTCCAGGCTGGAGTGGGGTTCGCAGGCACCCTGAGTCTGGAGGGGCACCGGGCAGGGCACGGCTCATCCTCCCGTGAGTGACAAGTCGGGGGCCCAGCGCAGAGATGGGTCCGGGGCAGGGGTCCCTGGCCGAGCATAGCAGGGGCGTGGTCCCACGTGCAGGCCGCGCGGGGTCCTTCGGACGGACATGCTGGGGTGGTCAGCAGCTCAGCAGGCCTGTGAGGTAGAGCAGGACAGAAGCTTCTGGAACCGGCCTTCCACGCCCAGCCCTTGCCCAGCGCCCTGGAAGGCCCGGGAGGTGGCAAGGCCCAGGCTGGGGCTCCCGACCCGGGGACCCTTGCCCCGGGGCACCTACCCGCCCGGCGCCAGGCTGCAGCTGAAGGCCGGGCTCTTCGCTCTCGTGTTCACTGTCTTCCAGCTGCTCCAGGATCTCGTCCAACACCACAGACCGCTTTTTCTTCGGGGGCTCTGCGGGTGCGCAGATGGCGGGAGAGGAGAAAAGAACAGCCGAGAGGGTTGGGAGGCGGGTGAGGGCGGTGGGGAGGCGGGGAGGGCCGCGCCGGCGGGCAAAGGACACCCAGGAGAAGGGAGAGAGGGAAGGGGGCCCGGGAGGGGCGCGGGCAGGGGAGAGCCGAGAGGGGGGCTGGGGGCGAGTCCCGGGTGCCACCCCCCACCCAGAGAAAGGGCAGGAAGGGGAGGGGGAGCAGGGCCACGGCTGAGTGGGGGCTTGGGCTCCTCCCAGCGGAATGTGTACGTGTCAGGGGTGCGGGGATACCCCGGGGCCCCGGAGGCAGCCAAACAGAAGGACGGCCAGAGGCGGCTCTGGGGCACAGGGGTCATTGGCTTGGGGCTTTGAAGGCTGCAGAGGAGTTCTCTCTCTCTCTCTGAGGTGCTGGAGGGGACGGAGACTCAGCCCCGAGCCCTGGGGACAAGCGCCTAATCCTAGACAAGCAGACTGGGGTGGCAGAGAGGTAACGCAAACCCCAGCTCCCCACTTCACACACGAAGGGCCCCGGGGCCGCCAAACGTGGAGCCTAACCCTCCACGCCCCGCCCCCACCCCAGGGAAGCCGGATGCAGCGTCCCTGAACCACTGACCCTGGGTCGCAGGGCTCGGAGGACACTGTCCTTCACCAGACAGCCATCTCCCTCGCACCCAGGTCCCAGACCCCAGCTCAGAGAGACCCCCCCGCCCCCCAGGAGTGCCCCCTGGGCGCGGCCAGGATGCAGTGGCACCAAGCGCCTGTCCCCCGCCCCCCCACCCCTGGGAGAGAAGGCTCTTCCTCTTGCCTTCCTGGGTGCAGAGTGGCCCTGTCCCCCAGTGCCGGCTGGATTTGGGGCGCCGGGAAGGGAGCTTGGCTCTGCTCTGTGGGACTCCAGCAGGAAACAAAAACAGAGGGGAGCAAGAGGGGGCGGGCTACAGGGGGAACAGCAGCCCGAGCGCCCCCTACTGCACAGTGTTTGGAACTGCATGTAGGGAACACAGGCGCTCTGGGGTGAGCTAACCCCTCTCTGTGCCTCAGTTTCCTCCTCTGTCCAAGGCCGGGGAGGGGAATATCCAGGGCTGCCTCTGGGGGCAGTGGGGGAGAACTGAAACTGGGCACAGGGCTGGAGAGACAGGGCCTGGGCGAAGTGCTAGCCTCACAGGCAGCCCACCTGGGTTCGATCCCTGGCACCTGGCAGGGTGCCCTGAGTCCTGCCAGGAGCTGTCTCTGAGCACTGTCGGGTGGCCCGGAAACCCCAAATAGAGAAGGAAACAAACGGAAAACAGGGCTGGGGCTGCCTCCGGGGAGGAGCCGGGCCCTAAGGGACTGGCCACTGGACTGTGCCAGCCGGGACCGGACCGTGCCAGCCGGGGCCATGAGCCTCACCCTGGGCGCTTGGTGAAGGTGAACGGCCCCTACTCTGCTTCCTCGAGGCCCAGCGGAGACCCCAGCCCAGCCCTCGGGGCCCCCAGCGTGAAGGCTGGGAACACGCAGGCCGTCTGCCGGGGGAGGCGGTGGGCGCGTGCGTGGACCACGGGTCCCTCTAGCCGCCGGTCACCCTGTGTCCCGGCCCGCCCTGGGGGTCCCAACAGGCCCCCGCGCCCCGGGCGGCTGCCAAGGCCCCGCACGCAGCCCCCGCCCGGCCGCGCCCCGCACTCCGGGAGCAGCTGCCGAGGCCCCACGTTGCCGACATCAAAAGCCTCGGTGGGTTTTCACCAAACAAACACAATGCGGGAGCGGAGAAAGGTGTAAGATAAATAAACGGAACAAGCTGTGCATTTTCTTCCCGTCTTACAGCTGCGCCCGGAGATAAACAACAAGTGAATGTCACCCAACATCGATACCCGAGAAATTAACTTGACAAAGAGCTCAGCCTGCCCCAACAACCCCCCAGTCCTGCCCCGCTCCCCACCCCACCCCCGGCCCCCTCCAACTGCCGGTTTTGCATTTCTGGAGTTCCCACCTAATGATTTTATTTTTCAATTAATTCCTTGACAGGGTGCCAGGGCGCGCCGGCTCGCCCGGCCCTGGCTGGTGGCACCGCCGGCCCGCGCGCATGCGCAGAGGACGCGGGCAGGAGGCAGGACGCCGGCGGGCGGCTGGGAGGGGCACGTGAGCCTTCGAGTGTGTGTGTGTGTTGTGTGTGTGTATGGGGGGGGCAGGTCAGGTGCGGAGCAGGCAGGACCAGAGAGAAGCCCGCATCTTGGGTTTGGTCTCGGAGGCTGAACGCTGGGGCTGAGGACGGGTGACCCAGGTGACCCAGCTCCCAGGGTGCAGGGCCACAGGGCCGACTCCTGGCTCTGCACTGGGGACTCACCCCCTGGCGGTGCTTGGGGACCATCTGGCCTGGCAGGGCGCGAATCCCAGTTAGCTGCGAGCAAGGCAGACGCCCTCCCCGCTGTGCCAAGGCTTGGCCACGCCGTGGGGCTTCAGAGCGTGGGACCAGGCCGTGGTCACGGTCACTCAGGCACCCGTGCTCCTCAGGGCCCGCCCTGGGCTTCCTCTGACCCGGCAGGCTGGATGTCCGAGGCAGGGCTCGTGGGCCCAGAGAGGCTCTGTAGCGGCCAGCCGGCCAGGCTCCTGCCCGCTCTCAGAACCTGAAAACACACCCGGAGCTCCTGGGACCCAAGCAGGACAACGCAGCCTGCTCCCCGGGGCTGGTCGGGACAGCCCCGCCCACACGCAGGGGACATGCGGCTCCCGTGTTCCCAGGGGACCAGGCAGGTGCCCTCGGGGAAGGACACGGAAGGACACGCAGAGGGAGTGCCCGGCTCCTCCGAGTCTCCAGTCACATTCTGGAAAGGGCTGGCAGGGTGGGGCTGAGCCCGGGGGTCTGCCGGTGGGGGTCCCGGCTTCACTCCCTGCCCCCCCCCATGGTCCCCCAGGCACCACCTGGTTTGAGCCCCAAGCAACGAGCAGCAGCTGGCAGCGCCGCCCGGTGACCCCAAAACCCAAACGAACGGGCCCAGCAGCAGTGGCCCAAGGGGAGTGGGAGGGGGTGCCCCAGCCCAGGCCTGCAGCTCTGGGGAAGGACCCTCTGCTGCCAGGGGAGTGGCCGAGCCCCCCTGAACCCACACAGCCGTGGGCCTGATACCACGCCCCCACTTCCTGGGGCAGGAACAGTTTTGGGACAGAGGGGAAGTCGTGGGGGTGTGGCCGACCCCGTGACAGGTCACAGCTGATCCTTCAGGGGGGACACAAGCTCCGTGCCCACCACCAGGCACGGCCCAGCTGCCCGCACCTGTCACTTCCTCAGCCCACAGAACCATCTAGAAACCCGGGAGTGAGAGAGCCGTGGCGGCCGGCTGGATGCGGGGGGGAGGGGAGGGGATCCCTGCGGGTGGGGGCACAGCAGGACAGTGTGTACAGAGGTGGGGGGGGGGATGACACCGGGGGCCGGCTCTGGGCCCGTCTGTCCTGGGCGTGTGGTGGCGGCGGGCGCGGACACGCTCGCGGATTACGGGGATTTGGCGGCGGTGGGCTTAGTAAGCCCGGGGCTTTGGGGCTCGGGCTCCCTGTTTGCTCTAGCCCTGGGAGGGGAGGCGGGAGGGCGGGCGAGGGGGACCCTCCTCCCGGGCCCTTCCTTCCTCCCTGCACCTGCGGGGGCCGGGGCTCCCACACGCCTGCTCGGCCTCGGAGCGCGTCTGGGGACACAGCTGCCGCTGGGGTGGGTGACCACAGGGGGCCGCGCCTGTCTGTGAAGCCCCTTCCCCTGCCCCATGCGCCCCCTCAGCGCCCCACGGGGCCAGGGGGTGCGAGACTCGGAGTCTCCCGGCCCACCCGCCCACGGCAGATTCATCATCTCCGCCGCGGCTGCTCCTCCGCCAGCAGCCGGGGCTCCTCCTGCCCGCGGGCCGCCCCCCGCCGCCGGCCACAACCCCGGAGGAGGGCCACCCTCCAGGCAGCCCCGATCCCCGGCCCCGGGGGCCCCCGGGCCCTGCCCCTCCCGTGCGCGGCCGCGGCTCCTTCTGTCAGCTTAATTCTGTGATCGATGAGGAAGAGCCGGAGAGGCGGCCGGGCACAGCTGGCTTCCCCGTTAGCCCTAGCGGGGATCCCTGGCCTCGCCGGCGAGGGCTGAGTGAAATGTTTGCGGAACGCAGAGAACACAAGTCAATAACGATTTAGCTGGATTGGGAGCCAACACCTCGCCCGCACGGAGAGCCGCTCCCCGGGGGCACCGCGCCGAGAGCCGCCGGGCACCGGCCCGGCGCAAGGAAATGTTTCCACACCGCCGCGCCCAGGGGTTCGGGCCGCGGGGGCCTGGGGGGCTCACTCCATCACCCCAGAGGGCACACGGCTCAGCGTGGGGGCTGCCCTCTGCCCGCTGGGGAGAGCCACCCGCCCAGCCCTCCTGCGGGACGAGGCGGCCCCCAAACGGGGATCAAAGTGGGGCCCTCGAGCTCCGTGGCCGAGGGCTCTTCTGAATGGTAAATTCTGGGCCCTCGCGTGCTCCCGCGCCTCCCAGACCCCAGTTCTGGAAGCCGGGTGGTGACGCTTCCTCCACCGAGCAGGCGGCCTACCTGCCGGGGCTGGCGTGTGGGGGACGGAGGGGCAGGCTGGGTGTCTCTCTCTGCCGGGGCCCCTCACGTGCGGCCTGCACACACCATGCGCCATCTGCTTCCCGCCCAGGGGACTGCTGACGACCGCCCCCCCAGCAGACACGCCCACGGCCTCCCCCGGCTCTGTGGCTTGTGTGTGTGGGGGCAAGGGTTCTGGGTTTGGTTTGGGGGCCACACCTGGGGGTGGCTCAGGGGTCACTTCTGGTGGGGCCCGGGGGACTAGAAGGGGTGCGGGGGGGGGGGGGCGACCAAACCCGCGTGGGCTGCATGCAAGGTCCCCCGTGCATCTCACCTCCTCACTGGGCCTCCGGGGGGAGTCAGGGACCCCCAGCACCCCGGCTTGGCCTCCCACTCCCCCCACTCCCACAGTCCCTAAGACCCGCTGGGATCAGGCCTCGGGGCCCCTCTGGGGGGTGGGGCAGGTGCGAGACCCTCGGACCCTCCCCCCCATCAGGCTCAGGCCTGGCCAGAGGCAGGCGACACCGCCTGTCCCCAGGAAGGCTGGGGTTCTGGCAGGCTCTGGTTCGGGGATGCCTCTGGGGCTGCACTGAGAAACAGGGGCATGGGGGGGGGGGTGGCCACCAATGCTGGGGGCCGGGGGATGCGCCAAGGCCCGAGGACGCACGGGCCACACACCCTCCGTCCCCTCAGCATCACCCGGCCACACAGGATCCGGAACAAAGAGCGGCTGGCGGGCTGGAGCAGTAGTCTAACAAGAAGGGTGTTTGCTTGGCACACGGCTGACCCGGGTTCGATTCCCGGCCATCCACAGGGTCCCCGAGCACCGCCAGGAGTGATTCCTGAGTGCAGGGCCAGGAGTTAAGTCCTGAGCATCACTGGATGCGGCCCAAAAGCAAAAACCACAGACACAAACGAAACCACCCAGGCCCAGGGACATGCCCACAGGCCCCTTTCTCCCCCACGCGTGGTTCTGTGGGGCCCCGGGGCCTCTGCAGAGGGGAGCCGGCAGGGGGTCAGGCGGGGGCCGCCCTGCCCGCCAGTGGCCATGCCGCTTGCGTCTGTGGTCATGTTCCCGCCCGCGGAGGGGAGAGGTGCCGCGAGCCGCAGCCCATCAGCCCCGCAGCAGGAGTGACACGACGCACGGCCGCGCTCCCGGCCAAGTCAAAGCCCTGTGCCCGGCCTCGCGGAGGCCCGGGCGGCAACAGCCTCCTCTCCAGCCCGCCTGCTGGCCACGCCTGCCAGGCCCTGAAAGCTTCCCGCGCGACCCCGCTGCTTCGTAACACGCTCTAGAAGAAAAGGACGCAGCCGGCCGGGCTTTCCTTTCTTCCCTCCTGGTGCTCGGGGAAGAATAGAGCACTTCACCTGGGGCCCGGGCTGAGATGAGAAGGCCGCTGGGCAGGGGAGGGGAGGGAGGGGGGTAGGGGAGGGAGGGGAAGGGAGGGGGGCTGAAGGGGAGACGAGAGGGGAGGAAGGAAGGGGGGTTGTAGGGAGGAGGAAAGAGAAAAGGCAGGGAGGAGGGGAGAGGAGGCAGGAAGGGCAGAGGCAGCTGGGCCCTGCGGTCCCCTTCCCAGCGCGCCTGGGGCTGGGCTGTGAGACTCTGCGGTGGCCGGGGGCCGCTGTGGGAGGGCAGTGCCCAGGGCAGGGGGGTGTGGGCTGTACCGTCCAGGGACATCCCGCGGCTGGAGTCATTGAGCCGCTGCTGACACCCACGCAGGCCTGACAGTACCCGCCCGCAGCCCAGCACCCAGGACGCACACAGACGCCCACCCCGGAGCCCAGGGGAGGCGGGAGGGTCCCCCCTGAGAGCCTCTCCGTCCAGCCCGCACAGCCCAGCAAGTGGCCCGGAGTCTGCCCAGGGGCGCAGGGAGGGCGGGACACTCAGGAAGGGGGAGGGAGGTGCCCCAGCCCACCTCCACCCTCAGACAGCCGGAGGCTCCTGCATCAACCGCCCCCTCCCCCCCCCCCCCGTGCCTCAGTTTCCTCATCGGAGGCCGCCTGCACATGGCCCCTGGCACGAAGGGTCAAGCTGGGCAGAGGACAGTCACCTGGTGCCTGTGACCAAGACTGGGAGCAGACGGGTGGGGGCGGGGAGGTGAGTGCCCACCTGCCTGCATGGCATGAAGCCGCTGCCCCACGGTTGGTACCCGGAGCACACAGGCGCCTGCAGGCTGGCCGCAACCGCTGGCCACAACGTCCATCTCTCACCGGGGACCCACTGGCCGCGGGAGCCCTTTGTTGAGGCCGTGGGGCCCGAGCCCTGAGTACCTTCCTGGCAGAGGTGAGGCCGGGGAGGGGCCCGGGCACCGAGCCACTGGCCGCCAGTCTGCCAGGGGCCGGCAGTGCCCAGCGCTGCCCTTTACACACTAACGTGCCAGGTCTTTATCGCGGCAGGGAAGGGCTGGCCGGAGGGCAGCGTGCCAGTAGCCCGTCCGTCTGCCCGCAGAACCCGCCCACGCTGAGTGGCCCGAGACCTAGGGGCGCCCTGGGGAGCAGAGACGAGGAACAGGACACAAGAAGTGGGGGGACAAGGGGGGCATGGCAGGGAGCCCATGGGGTTTCTTGGCGGAAACGGGAGGCACAGAGGGCCGGGAGCCTTGGGGAGCAGGGGAGGGGCGGAAGGGGGGAGGGGGGGTCCCGGCCGCGGGCTCTTACCATGGAAGTGCTCGGCCGTCTTCCTCCGCAGCGCCTGCAGGCTCTCGTCGGCGTCGGCCCACTCGAGCACCAGCCTCCGGCCGTAGAGGTGGGTGCTGTGGCACAGGGCGCTGAAGGCCCGCTGGGCAGGGGGCAGGCAGGGACAGAGTGAGTGGTGGCCCTCAGGTGGCCGGGCGACTCGGGGAGGGCTGGCTGCGTCCCGCTGGGAACGTGGCGCGCGTGTGTGGGTGGGTGGCCGGCCCGTGGCACGGTGTGGACACGCAGTGACCGCCAGCGGCTCCCGAACTGCCGCCCGGTGGGTGGCCCTGGGCCCCTCCGGCTCTTGCCGGGCCCACCCCCCGCCCCCTGTAGGAGTCACCAGGCGACTCGGGGAGACGCTACTGCTGCCCCCTTGCCAGCCTCGGCTGGGGCCTGACCCCACAGATGCGCAGGGTGGGGGTGGGGGCCGCATACCCCCACAAGGGAGATCGGCCTGCCCGAACCCCGAGCCCGTGTCCGCGGGACGGGACTTTGCCCAGTGCTAGGAACGACGGACGCAAATGGCCAATCTGGGCAGGGCCGTCTGGAGGCCCTGGAAGTCTAGCGCCCCCTGGGCAGGCGGGGGGGCTTCGACGCTGCCCACCCACAGCTCTGGCCTGCATGCGGGGTGACCGTCACGGGGGTTGGGGAGGGCCCAAGTCCTGCTGGTCCTTCGTCCCCTTGCTGGGAGACGGTCCCTGCGGGTGACCGAGCGCCCAGGAGGCAGCAGTGGGCAGGGGCGTTTCCCAGGACGGGGCCAACCAGCGGGAGCCGCCTCTCGGGGGTCTGCATCGACCCCCGAAGCCACAGTTTCCGCCCCTGTGAAACGGGGAGGAGGTGGGGCTGTGGCCCCGAGGTGACTGAGTCTGAGGCCCTCGGTGGTGGTAAGGGGGACACAGCGTCCCCAAGCCCGGGCCGAGGGCTTTGTTCGCCGCGTCCCCGAGCAGGGCCAGGTGCAGGAAACTTGTCCCCCCTCCGCCCGCCCCCCCTTTAATTTAAAAAACTTCCCGAGCGCCAGCCGAGCCGAGGCAGTTTCTCCGTGTGCATATAAAAGTGCATCTGGACTCCGAGCCGAAATGGCCCATTCGGAGCTTTCAAACCGCGCGTGCTCAGCTGGCGAGGCGCGGAACGGCCGGGCTGGGGGGCGGCGGTGCCATCCTGGAGCCGGGATCCCAGGGACACGGCCGGCGGCGGCGTGGGAGGGGTGGGGGGAGACGGCGAAGGGAGTCAGCCCCCCACCCGGCAGCGCCACTGGGACCCGAGGCCGCGGGGGCGGATAGGGCCGAGCTGACCCTGCTCCTGGCCGCCCCAACTGCTGTGTGGCCCCGGCAGGCGGCTGGCCCTCTCTGTGCTGGCGTGTCCCCGAGGGCGGAGCAGGGGCAGCAGCTGGGCAGGGCCTATGCTGGCTCTCAGGCCCGATTTGTGCTTCGCTAAAAACGGGGGCGATGTGCCTCCCTCACCCCCAGGCTACCAGGCCGTGCCGGGGCCCAGAGCGGGCCAAGGCCTCACACTGTCGCGGCAGCCGTGAGGGCACTGATTGGGCTGAACTTGAACCAGGGTGATCCAGAGTAATTGTCTCATTACAGCGCCTAATGAGTGCAGTGAGAGGCCGAGTCCAGGGAGGCGGCCGGCAGGGGGAGGTGACGGCCTCGGGGGCTCCAGGGACCCCGTGGCGGGGGTCTGGGGGGCACTGAGGGCTGCGTGGCCACAGCAGCTCCTGGACCCTGCTGGACCCGACCCGTGGCTCTGACCCTCCCCAGAGCTCAGGCTCGAACCCGCCACCCACACTGGGCCGGGACAGAGGGGCCGGGGCCACTTGGCGTCTGGGGCCTCGGGTCTCTCGCCTGTGCCCTGTGGCCTGTGCTGCCTCAGCCCCAACAGCCCGGCACACACCCGACTCTCCCGAGTCGCTCATGGGGAAGCCGAGGCAGGGCGGTGGGGTGGGGTGTGCGTGCATGTGTGTGCACGTGTGTGCATGTATGCATGTGCGTTGCACACGTGTGCGTGCTTGTGTGATAGATGTGTGCATTTGTGTGTACCTGTGCTTGTGTGTACCTGTGTATGTGTGTGCATGTATGTGCCTGTGCACATATGCACACATGTTGTGCATGCATGTGCGTCCGTATGTGTGTGTGTGTATTTGTGTGTGTGCGCGCGCACATGTATACCTTACCCCCCTTCTTGCCTCTATAGGACACCACTCAGGACTTCCTGGCACCTCGTCTGGATGCCCCCCCCCACCCCGTGGCACTTGCTGGGGGCTCGGGGCAGACCCTGCAGACTGTCCAACCCACAACCCAGCCCGACCCCAGAACGGACCCATCAGCACTGGAGCAGAACAACCCGGGTCCCTCGCTCCCTCTCGGCCCACTGGAGACTCCGTGTCCCGGGCACCTCCAAATCTGGATTTTGGTCACCAGGACCCAGGGGGCACCGGGGCTCAGGGTCTCACGCTGGAGGCAGGAGGGAGCCCCCAAGGGCCGCTTAGAGGTTCCTGCTCTCTGTTCACAAACGGGAGGCGCCAGTGGAGAGGTCGGGGTCCCCCACCCCAGGCCTCGCACCCTTCACGTCCCTCGCGCACCAGGCTGGGATCCCCGAGTCTCCCTGAAGCCCGGCCCCTCCCTCACCCCACCCAGCTCCTCCCCTGCACCCCGGGGGTGACCAAAACCATGTGGACACAGAGGGTCAGAGCTGGGGGGTCCCTCGGAGCTCTGAGCAGGTCCCGGGGCTCCGGCGGCCGCCTGGGCTCTCTGGGAAGCAGATTCGCAGGCACAGGGACCTGGTCACCTGGATCTTTCCAGAACCGGGAGGAGATGGAAGGTGGCCAGCACGGCGCTGGCCCTGACCTTGCCCACTCTCCCCACGGGCGAGGCCCCCCTCCCGGAGCAGTGCCCCCGCCATGCCCTTGGCAGCCCTGCGGCCCTGAGGCGAGCTCGGCGTCTGCTGGCGGAGGCCTGGGGCCGGCCGTCTGCTCGCTTGCGCCCCCGCGCAGGGCTGCGTCTCTGCGGACGCCCAGGCCACCTGATCGCGAGAAGCCAGCCTGTCCCGGCCATCTGTGCGGGGCTCGCGGTGCCCCTGACCCGCGCCGGCGAGAAGGGTCAGGAGCACGGCAGCCGGCAGAGGGCGGCCGCCCCCACCCCTGCCCGCCCTGGCCACCTGCAAGCCGCTGTCTGGGGGACGCCCCATGCCCTGGAATAAAGGGGGGGGGGGGCTCTGCCCAGAGCAGCGACTTGAACCCATGGCCGCGGCCAGTCTCAGGCCATTCCAGTCATAGCACTGGGGGTGGGTGACCCCCGGAGACGAACCCGGCCCCTTCCCAGACCAGCACAGTATCTCTCGCCTTCCCCAGCCGCTCAGCCCAGCCAAACTGAGCCCCCGACCCCTTCACTTCCCCACCCCCTCCACTAAATCCCTTCCACCCCCCATCTACTCACTCAGGCCCTGATCTGTGCCCGCTCATTCATTCACTCAGTCCCGCCAAGCCCACGCACTCATTCATCCGGTCAGCCCCACCCAGCTCCGTCAGACTTCAACCAACTCCCAGGCCCCACGTCTGGGACCCAGAACGACGGCAGGCGGCGGTGATAGATCATGTCTGGCCTCGGGAAGGGGAAGAAGCCGCTTCTCAGAGGCCGCCCAAGCAGGCTCGCGAGGGACACGCCAGGCAAGGACGTGCTGGCCGGGGGCTGGGCCCTGCCCGGAGGAGGGCGGGGGTGGGGGCACCATGCCAAGGAAATGAGGCAGATCAAACCTGGTGTGGGTGGTGGGGGGGAGGCAGGACCGGCACGAGGCCCCACTCAGCTCAGCAGGTGATGGGCCCCGACGCCTCAGGTTCTGAGAGGCCAGAGTCTCCCACCCACCTCAGGGAGGGCTGCATCTGCACCCAGAGGGCAGGGCAAGCACCTCTTTGACCCTGGACAAGTCCAGAGGCCCACACCCACCGCACAACCCCAGTGGGGACCCCAGATGGCCCAACCCCGAGACCCGAGAGTGGGCCCCAGACCCTGTCCCTGAGACCCGGGAGTGGGCCCAGATCCTCGTCCCTGAGACCCAGGGGTGGGGACCAGACCTCCCGTCCTTGTGTCTGCAGTCGGTCAGGCAATGCCTGGGGAACAAAGCTGTATGGGTGACAGCCCCCGGGCTCTGGGCAGCCCCAATGCTGTGCCCTGCCCAGGATGGCCGTGCCTTGGGCACCAGGGGGTGAACACACACCCAGGAAACCCGTCCTCCTTACCACGTGCCGGGCTGGGTGCCCACAGGCTGGCCGACTCAGTGTCCCCGAGGAGGCACAGCCCAGCCCGGCCCGCAGGCTCGGTCCCTCGTGCTTTGCTCTGGCCACTAGGATCTCGCTCAGGGGCCCGGCCAGGCTGAGACCCTGGGCACAGAGACTGATGCCCACCGCACCCCCCCCCCCCCCCGCCCCGGCACCGAGGCCGCGCCTGGCCGCGTGCGCCATGGGGCTGAGCCGGGGACGCTGGGCTCGGGGTGGGGCCCGCCAGGGAGCCTGGCGCTTTGCCGCAGGGCGCGGGGCTCCGCCTGCCTGCCCGCCGCCATCCTGTCCCCCACTGCTGCTCCCCGCAAGTGTTTATTTAAGCCGACACATCGCTCTGCTAATTGGATAACATTCCATGTGAAAATAGACCTTTTAAAACAACAGCCGTGGCGGCAAATAAAACCAGCTGCAACTGCCAAGTACAAAGAGGCGGGGGGGGGGGGGGGGGTGCTGGGGGGGAATTAAAGGGGCAGGCGCGCGCCTCCGAGGTGGGGGCCCCCTGGGGGCTGCATGCGTCCCCTTCTGGCCCCGACCAGCTGCCCCATGCGGGCAGGAGCTGAGTTGGCCTCCTGGGCCACCCTGCTGGGGGCCTGACCCAGGCACCAAGGGCCCCTCTCCAGGGCCCTCCAAGGCCGAGGGCGGAGACGCCCCCGCCTCCCTCCGTGCCTTTGTCCCCAGCACCCGTTCTGAGGGGCAGCTGGCCCCCAAGCCTGTGTCCTGAGCACGGTCCCTCTGATGGGTCAAAGGTGGCACATGGGGGGGGGCAGAGGACTCCACTGAAGGGGGCACCGCAGGGTGGGTGTGGCCTGGCCTGTGGCCTGGCCTGAGTACAGGGCTTGCCGGTGAGATCCATGAGCGTGTGTGTGTGTGTGTGTGTGTGTGCGCGCACGCGCGCATGCGTGTGTGTGGGGGGTCCCCGTTCTGCTGGACAGGCCGGGCAGTGGCTTCTGTCCTCGGAGCCTCCGTTTCTCTGTCCGCCAAGGGCTCCTGCCCTGGGTCTCCCAGAGCCGAGGGGCAGCGTTAAGTTCCCCCTCGCATCCACGGCCCAGCACCCCAGCACTAAGCACTGAGCACCGAGAACGTGTCTGCGGGTGCCCAGGGCTGTGCCCCCGGAGTCGGGCATGACCGTGAGCCGACAGAAGCGGCCACTGAGGCCTTTGTGAGCACAGAAGCAGCCCAGGAAGACCCTGAACTCGGGCGGTGGCCATCTGGGGCTCCTCACTGTGGGGGGTGGGGGGCGACACACCAAGGCCAGCCGAGGGCGGGTGGCCGGTGCCGGCCCCGACACAGCCTGGGAAGAGCCTGTGGAGACAGGGACAGGCGGGGTGCACCCACGGGCCCAGTGGAGGACGGGGGGGGGGGGGGGGGGGAGACAGACAGACGGGTGGGTGCGAAGGTGCATATGTGGCGAAGGATATGTGTGGGGTGTGTGTTTCGGTGCATACTTGTGATGTGTCTGACTACGTGACATGGGAGTGGCGTGTCTGTGCGATGTACGCATGTGTGGTGCGTGAGCGAGACATGTGTGACGTGTTGCGTGTGTCCACGTGCTCCGGCCACCCCGGGATTCTCATTCCGGTGGGGTCTGTGCCGACCCCGGGTGGGTCATGGAGAAAGGGGCTCTGGGGGGTGGGTGGCGGCACGGGGGCTCCCCAGCCGCAGGGCACACGCTCCCTCCTGGCCCTACACGGGGGCTGGCTGGGGTCTCGGGTGACGCTGGGGAGGAGCACTGTGCTGGGAGTCCAGCCTGCTTCAGTCCGGCACGACTTTCCCGTGTACAGGTGGCTTTGGTCCCCGTTCACTCCCTCTCCCGCCCCACCCTGCCCTGCCCGCGGGTGGCTTCACCACCAGGGCTGGAGAGTGGGGTGGCCTCCGGGAGGGCCAGCGGGTGCGGAGGGCAGAGGGGCGCTCAGCCTAGCCGGGGCAGTTCCGCCCCAAGACTGCGGATCTCGGGTCCCTGCGGGGCGCTCGCCCCCCCACGCACGCCCGCCCGAAGGATGAGAAACACAACGTGGAGAATCTCGGGCTGGAGTCGCAGCACAGTGGGGAGGGCGTCTGCCGTGCTGGTGACCGCCCCGGGATCGATCCCCGGCATCCCATAGGGTCCCCTGAGCACCACCAGGAGTCATTCCTGAGTGCAGAGCTGAGGTCAGCCCTGAGCACAGCTGGGTGTGGCCCAAAAACAACGACCCAAAACCTCCAAACCAGACAAACAAAAAACACCCAATATGGAGAATCTGCCAAGACTCTGAGGGCCGGTGGGGGGGGGGGAGGGGCGGGGACTGGCATCTCTGGAGGCCAGAAAGCAAGACGGGTGTACGTGTGTGTGTGTGTGTGTGTACGTACACGGATCACGTCCGGCAGTAGCCGGGCTGGCCCGTGGCGCCAGGGGTGTCACTGGGCCCTGTCCTGCCGAGGGCGTCCACCAGGGACTGGGCAGTGGGAGGAGCGGGGAGAGGCGGCCAGGCGGGCCATCTGCCCTCTCTCCCCGGGTCTGAGAACCCGCCTGCAGCTTGGTGACAGACAGCGTCCCCCTGCTATGGTGGGAAACTGAGGCACACAGGCAGTCAGTCACCAGCTGGGTCCAGCTGGGCCCGAAGCTTTGAAAACCCGCTTCCAGCGACTCCAACAAGGCGTGGCCCTGGGCTGGGCAGTGGTGGCCTGGCCCCCTTCGCCGGGAGGACAGCAGAGGGCGCTGCCCGGGCCAGGAGAGGCTGGGGGCCGGGGAGGCGGCACCGGGGTCCCTCCTGCCTGCTCCGAGGGACAGCCCCTCTGTGCACCCCAGCGGAAGCCGCAGGGACTCCCTGCCAGGGGGGCGGCGGGGGCAGCTGTGTGGGCGGAGGCGGCCACGCGTCAACACAACGGGCACTTGAGTGCGAGACGCCAAGACAAAGGTGTCGATGCGGCGCTGGCGCTCCAGCCCGGCCGTTCCCAGGGCCCACAAAGGCCACAGCTGCGTCCCGGGCTGTCCCCTAGGGCGTCGTCCACGCGCCCGGTGTGCTCAAGGCCGAGGGCTGTGGCCCTGTCCCAGCCCCAAACCGCTCTGAAGTTTCCCAGGCAGGGGGAAGATGGGGTGAGCGACGCCCCCCACCCCGGCTCTGCGGGACGGACAGACAGACGCACACACAGACAGAGCTGCTCCTCGCCGGCTCACCTTAGCATCCTGTTTAGTGAGGAAATCCACGAAGCCGAAGCCCCGGTGGGCGCCCGTCCCCGCCAGCTTCTTGGGCAAACGGACGGTTTTCAGCTCTCCGAAGGTGCTAGAAAGAAAAGCAAACAGAGGCCTGAGAACTGAGGTGGCGGGAGGCCCTCCCACGCGTGTCTCCCTGGAACCCCCACGCCCCCGGCCACTCCCCCGGTGACTTGGGGTGGGGGGTGCCCAGGCAGGGGACCAGGTTGGGGAGATTCGCCGCGGTTCCTGGCAGGCCTCGGTGCTCGCGGGGGGAAGATCGCAAGGGTGGGCGCGGGGGGCCGCAGCGGGGGCAGCCCTGAACGCAGGGCTGGCAGGCTCGGCTCGGAGGGTCCCGGGGTCTCCTGCCTCGCCAGGCGGCCTCCTGGGCTGGACGAGCCAGCAGGAGCCCCTTTCCCCAGGACGGAAGGCCCCCTCCCCGCCAAACCCCCTCCTCCCCCTCGGGACAGCGGCTGGACACTGTGAAGCACCAAAGCGCTGGAGGCCAAGGCTCCCCGTGTCCCCGGGAGCCCCCTTCTCCAGCTCTCCCCGCAGACACACCTGAGAAATTCCTGGACAAAAGCCCGCCTGGCTCTCCTCGCTCCCCCGCCCGGCCCCGTCCGTGTCCTGACGCCCATTTATCAAATACATACGCACGAATCGCGGCCGATAAATATTTAATGTGCGCGGCATCTGGAGAGAGGGATGGTTTGATTTGAAAATCGGCACACCGCCGGGCGCCCACTCACGCGCGCGCCGTCTGGGGGGCTGCGGGAGGGGGGGTTGCCCCCCGCCCCCTCCCCCCCACGCGGGCTCATGAAATGAGAGCAGCCGGCGCCGAGGCGTGAACCCGCAGCTTGGCCGCATGACCAGGCATTGGCCGGCCCAATTTCTGCCGGCAGGACGGCGCCCGGAGGCCGCGTGATGAGGCCTCGGGATGGACGGGCACGCCTCCGCAGCCCCGCGCTCTCGGGCCGGGCAGGATGGGGGTGGAGCCCCACTGGTCTCTCCCGGCTGGCCAGGCTGGTGCCGGGACCCCGCGGCCTGGCACGCGGGAAGGTGAGGGCCGGTGGGAGGAGCAGAGGCTGCCAGCCTGGCCTTCTCCTGCCACCTAAAGGCGGAGCCGCCCCACAGCAGCCGAGACTGGGTTGGGAGACCCCCAGGGTCACAGGCCTGGGCCGGCCAGCAGGGCACGCAAATGGGGTTGAGGGGCTGACCGGGCTCTGAGGTCTGAGCACGGGGGGTGGGCTGCTCACGCCCCCCCCCCCCCCCCCGCCGCCTACATTCAGGATGCAGCAAGCAGCCCACGCTACCCCCATGGGGTCGACCACCTGGTACTGTCGGGGCCTCAGCCGGGAAAGCAGACAGACAGACAGACAGCTGCCCACACCAGCCCATGCCCCTCTGACACGGGGGAAACCGAGGCCAGGCAGGTGGTGCTTCTTGCTCCTACAGGGCAGGGCTAGAAGGCAAATCCTGGGAGCCCAGTGGCCGCAGGACACTTGCCCCTGCCAAGGCTTCAACGGCCCCTGCAGGCGTGAAGGGGGAGGCTGGGGGCGGGTGACAGGGGACAGCCACAAGGGCTGAGCGGGGTCGCGATTCACCCACGGCCCCTGACAGGTTGTGGAGGGCAGCAAAGGAGGCCTGGGCAGCAGGTTCCGGGTCTGCCCCCCGACCCTCCATGGCCCCTAAGTTCCGGGAGGAGCTGCCTAGGCCCTCCCTCTCTGGGAGCAGAGGGTGTCCATCCCGAGGGGCGGGGGAGGGTCTGCGCTGGGTGGGGAGCTCGGCAGGGGGGTCTGGGGACCCCATCCAGGCAGCTGGGGGACCAGTGGGGGCTCCGGACAAACACCCCCATTGGACCACGGGGAGATGAGAAGCTGCTTCTAACCCTGATCAGCTTGCAGGGGTGCAGCCAGCCGAGGGAGTAGTGAGTACCCCGCTCCCTGTCGGCCCAGGGAAGGACAGGCCACTGCGGAGGACTTGCGGGGGTCAGGGGTGTCCTGGACCTCACAGGGTCAACAGCTCAACGGCAGCCGAGGGCCAGACAGGACGCCGCTGGTCACACCGTCCCTCCCATGGCCCTGGACCCCAAAGCCCGGCCAGCTCGACGTCCACCCTGGCGGAGGTGGTGCCGTGGGCCTGGTGGGCACCGGGAGGCCGAGCCTAATGATCTCGGGGAGATATTGCAAAATTAAAACGGAGGGGAGAAAAATAGGCTGGGGATGCAGGAAAATCGATGAAGTACCTTTAGCTCCTTGGAGATAAGCGCCGTATAAACACCGGCCGTTATTAAGGCTCTTATCTGACTGCCAAGCGCCGGGGCTTCTAGGGGCGCCTCCGGGACGGATGTTTGGAGCAGGGTCACCTGGGGGGGGGTGCCCGAGGGGAAGGGGGTCCCCGGCACCCAGGAACTGGCCGGGCCCAGGCTGGGCGGCCCGCAGGGGAAGACGCTGCGGCCACCCCCCACTGTGCAGATAATAGGAACCACAAAATAGCAATTACTGTATCCGAAGCTGCGAAGAGGGAGGGCACGCTCGGCTTTTAAGCAGCCACCCCCCTCGCCTGTCAGTAACCAACTCACACCTCACTTTTCCAATTATTTCATTCACCCCGGGTTCGCCAATCACGCCCACGCACCGCCGCGGCCCACCCCCAGCCCGGGACTGGGGTGGGGGGGCGCACGGGGGACGGGGGGCTAGAGTTTGTTGTCACGTTTCTAATTTCTTGCGAGGTGCGGCGGGGGGGGGGAGGGGGGCCGGGTGGGGGGCACCCAGGTGTAGCGCCAGGCAAGCCAATTACCACCCGGGCCTCATAAACAAGCCCCCGCATGCAAAGCGCGTCTGTGCGCAGGCCCGGGGTGGGGGCGCACGGCACGCGCGCGCTCGGGCAGAGGCACGCGCGAGCACGGGCGCGCGCATCTCCCCTAAATGCAGCCGCCCCCCCCCAAACGCGCGCCCAGACCAGGTCCACCGCTTCCCGAGGGCCCGTGTGGGGGCTGTGCGCGCTGCTTCCGGAAAAGGGTGCGCCTGCTGGGGGTGTGCCGGGCACCCCGCCCTCCGAGCGCTGGCACCCAGCTGGGGGGTGGGCACGGCCCAGACCCGCCTGCTGCCGGCCCCGCGGATCTGGAGGTGCCAGCGACCCCACCTACGTCCCCTGCTGGGGTACAGCCAGCCGGCGGGCACCCGGGGGCCCGGGCGGGAACAGCGGCCGGATGAGGCGTGAGTAGGACCCCACTCCCAAGAGGCTTCCCCAGGCATCCTGCATAAGGGTCTCCCTTCTGTCGGGACAGCCCGGACACCCCTGGCACTGTGCCCCTGGGGGCCGCAAGAGCCGCGTGGCTGCGCCTGGGAGCCTTTCCTGGGGTCTGTGCCCCCCCTCCAGGCCCCTTAGGGGCGCAGAGCCGGGGCGGGGCCCTGGGAGCTGGGCGCAGGTGGACCCATTCCGCAAAGCGGTCTCTACACCCCCGGGGGACCTCGATCTCCGTCACGTGCCCCCGGGAGAGGACACATAGCCTCCTGCTGGCCCAAAGTTCCGAAGACATAGGTGACGCCACCCAGCCGGCAGCTTACGACCCCCACTACTCCCGACCCCCGTACATGGTTTGCGATCTCACGGGGCGGTTGCACTGCGCGAACCCTGCCTGGGTGCCAGGCAGTCCAGGGACCAGGTCTGGGCAGACTGAGCTCCGACCGGAAGGGGCATGGCCTCCCGCTAATTATAAGCAGGTGCTTTGTAGGCTGGGGAGGGTCAGAGGTGAGGGTGGGGGGCGCAAAGCCTCTGCAGGTTATTCTAATCCCCCCCCCACACACCCCTAGCTGATAAAGGACCAGCAGCTCCCCTGGATAGGGATGCCCTGAAATCCTTAGAAAAGAAACTGATTTGGAAGGATGTGCTTGGTGGGTCAAGTGTTCACGGCCCTGCTGACAGCAGTCCCTGGGGTGACCACACCACCTGCGGGGAAACCGAGGCCCAGGAGCTGGGGAGCTTGCCACCCTGGCTGGGCCTACTGGCGGGAATCACCAGCACGCACCCTTCTCAGTCACAGATTCCTTTCCTAAGGCTCCTGGGCCTGAGAGACCTTCGGGTGCCTGTCGGGTTCGGCCGCCCCTGCTAGCTGACGGGTGCAGGCGGGAGCCAGCCCACGACGAGCTAGGTGTGTCCAACACCTGTGCCCGCGTGGTGCTGGGGCCCAGAGCGAGAGGTGCCCTGGGTGCCGCCTGGGACACCCCCGGGCGCCTTCTCCCCTGGGGGCGGGTGTCTCACCTCTAGCCCCAGACGGGGTAACGAGAGACACAACAGACGCCCGCCCCGCCGGCCTGCAGGCGCCTCGAGCACAGCTAATCCCATTACAAGAAAATAAAGTGGATAATTCAGGCTAATGAAATCGTTACAAGAATGTGGTCAGCCAGAGGTGGACATTCAGATCCAATTTAACACCCTCTGGTGTCCGACCCTCAGCGCAGGAAATGAGAGAAAAAGGGAAAAAGGAGGAAGAAACCTGCCTTCCTCCTCGAGCGCTGGCCGGAGCCGGCCCGGCAGTCCCCGCGCCCACGTCCTGCTCCGCCTCATGCCCGCCGGTGGTCCACACACCCGTGGCTCTGGAAACGCAGGGCATGGAGCCGGCGCCACCCAGGGCCGGGAAAGCAGGGAAGCATCACGGCAGCCCTGCAGCTACCTCCGAGAAGAGGGGGCTCACCTCCAGCTCCCAGACTGGGCCAGTAACTCTGAGGGGTTACTCGGTGCTGGGGTGGGGGGCGTCACTGCATCCAGGCCTGGTGCCGAATGGCCGGGATGGGCACCCCGGCACCCACAGGGGAGGAAGGAGACCGGCCAGAAACAAGAGCCCGAGGCCTGGGCTCAGGGTCTCGACAAGGAGGCCCCGGACACTCCCTGGCAGCTGGTGGGGTCCAGCCCACGGGCATCAACAGGTGGGGAGAGAGACCCCTGAACACCACTGGGATTCCCGGCACCGCACGCTGACCATACCCAGATGGCTGGGGCCTCCAGAGGGCGCCCCCAACCACACATATGGAAGGGACACGTGTGTGGCTATACATTAGTCTCGTTCGTGTTTTGGGAGAGAGAAAAAAGACCGCCACCCACCCTGGCGCTTCAAGTACTGGCCCCACAACTGGCCAGACTGCTTATTCATTCCTTCCTCTTCCTCCTAAGGAACTCCTCCTGAGGCTGAGATATGGGAAGGTGGGTCAGTCCCTGCCCCGCCCCTGAGCACAGAGCCAGGAGTCCCCCCGAAACACCTCAGGGTCCACCACGAGGCCCCCAAATCAACAGGAAGCCGCCTTCTCTGTGCCCACTGGGATCGGGGCTTCCCTTACTGAGTCTGCCGCCACCCTCAGACCAGCCCTCCTGCCCCCCAACTCATCAGCCTGCCCCGCAATGGGGCACCCTGGCACGGGGTCAGATATGCCCAGTGCTTGTCCTGGTGAACAGGGACAGCTGCCCACCATGGGAGCCCTCCCCGGGGCCCACGCTGGGAACAGACCAAACAGCAACCCCAGAAAGAGGCCCCAGTCCCAATCCAGAGGGTGCCCTGCCTTTCTGCCACCAGACCCCACGGCCCTCTCCTGCTGCCTGGGCTCTGGTGGGCACTGTGACCGACCCAGAACCTCCCCCTGCCACCCCCCGGGGGCTCTGTTAACTGCCGGGGCGCAGCCCTCGGCCCCAGCCTCCTCGGGCTCAGCCTCCCGGACCCCCTCAACCTTGTCATCACCCCCGAGTGGCCAGGCCACTCCGTACCTGCACGCCAGCTCTGCCGGGCATGGCACCTCAATCTTGACAAGGGTCCCCCAACTCCATCGGGAGCCCACCGTGCCCTCAAGCGCCAAGGAGGGGGCACTCAGGACAGGAGGGGGGACGGGCCCTCTGCCCGCCCCCGCGGCCCAGGACCCTCAAACCTCACTTCCTCGCCCGTGCCCCTGAGCGCGGGGCTGTGGGTGGGACTACCTCCAGTCCAGGCTCGGTGCTCCCCTATCCCCCTTGGGCACAGCTGGGCTGCGGCTCCAATGGGCCCGTGGAGAAGGGAGACAGGCACAGGGGGTGGGGGTGGGCGACCACCCCCATGACTTTCCCCCAGGAAGTTAGGGAACCAGGGCCAGCTGCCAGCAATTTTGGGCGGGCTCCCACGGACTAATCCCGCCGTGAAGGGAAGGAGGGAGAACAGGCGCGAGGACCGGGTCCCCAGGTCCCGGATAGACCAGGGCCTGCAGCTGGCGGGGCCTTGGAGGGGGCGTGGCCAGCGGCAGGGGCGGGGTCAGCGGGATGGGCGTGGCCAGAAAGAGGAGGCGTGCCCAGGGGGCGGGGATGGGGCAGCGGGAGGGCCAGCAGGAGGGTGTGGAGGGCCAGCTGAGGTAGAAAGCTCCAGCTCACAGGCTAGTGAGGCGGGGGCGGGCTGTGCCGGGCAGGCAGGGAGCAGGCAGGGGTGCAGGCAGAGGGTCAGAGAGTGCAGGCAGGGGGCAGGCAGGGGCAGACAGTGCAGGCTGGGGGCTACGGGTCGGGGTGCAGGCAGGTGGCTGTCCGGCGTTCTGGGAGGGGCAGGGGTGGGGGGGTGGGCTCGGCCCTCGCGCAGCCCCAGCGCCTGCAGCCAATCGCAGGTGCTGACAGCCGCTTGCACCTCGCTGACAGCTGCTGTCAAAATACTCTCACGCCCGGCGGCCCGATAATAACTGAAAATGAGACACAAATGAGTGACTCGTCGTCGTGAGCTGGGCCCGCTGCTGCCCCCCAGCCCCGGCTCCCCGGGGGCCTGTGGGGGCTGGGGAGAAGCTCCGGTCACTCCAGGGAGCAGGGCCTCACTGCCCGCATCCCAGCTCCAAATGGAAGACTGCCGCCCCACCCCGTGTCCCTCCCAGAACAGATCTGAGCCCCGAGGGCCGCTGTGCGGAGACGCAGGGGCTGGTCTGATGGAGCCCGTGGGTGGCAACCCGGCTGGGTGGGGTCAGTCGCTGTCTAGCAGCCTGTGGGGACACAGGGCCCGGCCCGCGCTTTCTCCCGCGCCTCACCATGCCTGTCTGTCTGCACAGAGCCGGGGGGCGGCGGGGGGCACCCCGCAGCGGCGCCCCTCCAGGGGGAGGTGGAACAGCGGTAGGAGCCTGTCCAGGGCAGGTGGGTTGGGGTGCAGAGGGCTGAGGGGGGCCCAAAGGGGTCCCGACAGCCAGCAGTGACCCCTGAGCACAGAGCCAGGAGGAAGTCTGGGCACAGCTGGGGGTGGTGCCAAACCCCCAAAGTGAAGAAGGAAATTTGCGCCCCCACAGTGGGCGGGGAGGGCGTCTCTGGAGGAAACCCCTGAGCTGGGGGCTGGGGCTGTTCCTGCCCAGAAGCCTCTGGGGCCAGCGTCGTGGCTGATTCTCCCGGTGATGGAGACTGTGGTAAGGCCCAGCTCTGCCCGGGGAACCCAGGTCCAATCCCTCGGTGGGGTGGGGTGGGGTGCGGGCGGCTGAGTGCAGACTGGGAGCGGGTGCCGGAGTGGACCCACCTCTGGCCTTTCACGGACTCAGGAGGCCGTGGGTCCCCCTCGTGCCCCCGTCACCCATTTCTGTAACCCATCCCGGCATCTCCCGCCCATCAGCATATATCTGAGGAACCCACATGGGGTTTTTCTGCTGTGAAGCGGAGTCGGGACCGACTGCCCGGGTGGGGGACGGGGGTGGAGATAGAGGTTGCAGGGACTCGGGCGGGAGGGACGGAGGCACATGGTCCCCTGCTGGTCCAGCTAGCCGCCCGGGGGTGGCCAGGGCACCCAGTGCCTGTCCCCAGGACATGCAGCCCTGGTCCTGTCTGAGAGACCCTCTGCCATGGGCTGGGTATTGGCCCCGGGTCAAGGGGCTTTTTTGCCTGCACACAGCTGACCAGGGTTCCATCCCGGGACCCCAGAGGGTCCCCCAAGCCCTACCAGGAGTGATCCCTGAGCACCACCGGCTGCGGCCTAAGGCCCAAAAAAGGAAAAAAAGAAGAGGGTTGCACACCAGAAGCACCCCCAGAAGAGAGCGGTCAGGGAGGGGACACTGTCCAGACGTGGGCGCAGCCCCCTCCACGAACCCCAAGAGCCAGAACCCCCCTCCCCACCCCCACACAAACATGGCCAGGAGCCTGGAAGTGTGGGGTCCAGACACGTGCAGGGGGACAGGCTGCGCTGGACACACGGGGATGGGGGGGGACCCAGGAGGTCGCAGGGGAGGGAGCCCCCCCCTGCAGACGCCCGGGGCCCCTCCTGGCCCGGCAGCCCAGTCTCCTGCAGGAGAGGCAGTGTGGGGCGAGGGGTAGCGGGGGCCCAGTCCAGCTCCCGGGAGCTGCGGTTTCCCCTCCAGGGACAAGCCCACAGGTGCCCCCCACCCCGCGCAGTGATGCTGGCCAGGGCCCTGACTGACCTCTGCAGCCACTGGCTTTGTCTGAAACTGGATTTCCTCCCGGCCCAGAGTCGGCTCGCAAGAAGGCCTGCAGCGCCCCCTGCTGTCCTCCATGGGGAAGGCCCCACAGTGTTCCCCCCCCCACAAACCCACCACCGCCTAGTGCGGTGAGGGGGCGCCTCCAAGAGGCCCCGCCCTGCTCCCTCCAACCCCAACCCCGTTTCCAGGGCAGATGAGAACATGTGGGGACAACGGCGGGTGAGGAAAGACCAGGGGAAGCTCTCAGTGGACGCGGGGGCGGGCGCTCCCTCCTGTTGCCCAGGACACGGACACTGACACCCCTCCTCCTCCAGCCTCCGGCACTGTCCCCTCTGCACATGCTGCTTGGCACAAGCCCCTCCTGACATGGCTGCTCTTGGTTGTATTTCTGTGACTCGTCAGCACATGCCAACGAGCCCACACTGGGCTGCCGGGTTGAGGTGCGTCTCCCTAGGGGTGGGGGCACGCGCCCTCCCCCAGGCCCCAGCCCCTGCCCCTCTCCCTGCGACGAGGCTGCCCAGGGACTCAGATTCTCCGAGGGCATCAGCAGGGGCAGCAAAGGACGCGGCTATTCCTGACCCAGGGCTCGGGGTTGCTCCAGGCCCAGTGCTCGGGGCTATGCCTGGCACAGTGCTCAGTGCTGGGGACTGAACCCAGGTCTCCCGCAGGCCAAGCATGAGCGGAGCCCTTCGGGCCAGTGCCCTAGCCCCATAGAGATCATCCCGGCCTCCCCGAGACTTGACTGCGGCTCCTCCCGGTCTCCAGCCCCCAGCCTGCTCCCTGACCCGAGCGTGCGGGGCCTGGGTGGTAGCTGGGGCCTGACCTGAGGCTCACGGAGGGGCCCCCATGCGCTGAGCAGGACCCCCACCCTCTGTTCCGGCCCCGCCGGCAGCAGTGAGAACGAGAGAACCCCAGGGCAGGGGGCGGGTGGTCCCAGCCCGAGGGGCCAGCACAGCGCCTGTGGGCCTGTTCCCGCAGCCCTCGGACAGGATGGCGGCAGGGGCTTCTCTCCACACGCGGGAGCGAAGCGGGCAGCAGCCCAAGGCCCTGGGGAGGGCCCAGTCTGGCCCCTGTGGGACTGTCACGCCCCCGCGGCCGCTTCCCTGCACCCCTGCACACGCGTGCTCTAAGCGGCCGGGACCTAAACAGTGTATGGCTCTCCCGTCTGTTGCACACACACACACACGCACATAGACCCACTCACACAGACACACATGCACACACAGGCGCATGCATGCGCACACACAAAGCACACATACACACATGCACACACACATGCAGACACATGTGCGCAGACACAAGCACACACACCCGCGGCCCGCGTGGCCCACCTGAACAGCTCGCGGATCTCCCGCCGGTCGGCCTGGAAGGGGATGTTCCGCACCAGGATCTTGGAGCCTGTCTGCTTCCGGGACACCTGCTTCTTCCGCGCGGTCGTCAGGGCTGGCCTGGGCGGGGGGCACGGGCTCAGGATCCTGGCTCAGAGCGTCCCCTGGCCCTGGGCACCTGCCCCCAGCCCCCTCATCACGGAGGGGGCCCAGGACCTCCTATCTGGGGACCCGGGGGCCCCTCACACTGCCCGACCTTCCCCATGTCCCCTCTGGCCTCTGGGATCTGGGCACAGGCTTAGGTCACCCCTCGGGACCTGGGGCCTCCACCTGCCCGTGAGGGTGACACGTCCCACCCACACCCATAGGGTCTGACCCAGGACACGCAGGGGGGTCACTTACTTAGTGGCCCGCTCCGAGATCCTCAGTTCCAGCTGGTGGCCATCCACGACGTGGCCCTGGGGGACAGACAGACGACTCCTCCCTCAGTCCCCGAAGAAACTGAACCCTGGGCTACCCCCTGGGGGCGGCTTTTCCTGGCAGCTGCGGGTGGGCCCGGCCTCTGGTGCCTGCCAGAGCCTGAGCTGGCCCTGGCTGCATGTGGTTCCCAGGCAGGCAGTGGATGGGCAAGCGGGGGATGAAGGGGTAGTGGACGGGCAGGTGGGGGAAGGGTGGGCAGTGGATGGGCAGATATGGGACAGACGGGCAGTGGATAGGGATTGGGGGGAGGCTTAAGGTCCTCCGTGGGGTCTAGAAGCATCCAAGTGGCAGTGGCCCTGCTGCCCACATGGGGTTAGATGCCAGCCAGTCCCTTGGGGTGGAGCCCGGCACTAGCAGAATCACTCCCGGTGATCCCTGAAGCCCCCCATAAAACACAGCCCGTCATCGGCAGGGTCACGCCAGTGGGGGCAGCGGGCCCCTCTGCCCGCCGAGGGCATCTGTGCCAGTCACCAGCGTGTGCCCCAGGAAGGGGGCAGAGCAGTCCCTAGCCCGTTTCCCCCTCGGAGCTGGGCTGCCCTGCTGGGGACTGGCCTATGCTTCGGTTTGGTTTCGGGGGACAGGCCCCCCCCCGCCCACTTGCTTCCCAAGTGTCCCCCAGGGTGCGGCCAAGGCCCCCGTTACCTGCAGCTGCTTGAGCGCCTTCTGGGCCTGCTCTGGCTTCTTGTACTGCACGAACCCGAACCCCATGGACAGCAGCGCCCCTGGAAGAGTGGGGGAGGGGCTGCAGAGGTGACTGGGGGACAGCGCCGGGCGGGCACAGAGCCCCCCGCAAATGCTCCGTCTTCTCTCCTCCCCCCGGCTCCTTCTGGGAAAAGTCTCAGCTCCGGCATCAGTCAATGAGCTTCCCGGCCTCAGAAGGAACCATCCTCACATGCCCCAGTCTTAGGCCGGAAGCTTCCAGAATCGCGCCCAGACAGCAGCCCTCTAAGTCCTGTTCCCGCCCTGAAGGCCCCCCAGAGGGTGGGGTCAGGAGTACCTGCTTTGTTCTTCTTCCTGGACACGGAGCAGCTCTTCACAGCCCCCGCTTTGGAAAACACCTGCAAAGGTCAGGCGTGAGTGGTAGGTCGGGGTCCCAGGGGTGGGGTGGGGGGTCAGGGTGGGCAGGGGGGGTGTTGTGGGCTGGAGGAAATGGGCTCCTGCCCTGAGTCCTGGGCTGTGTCCGCTCCGCCAGTCCCCGTGGGCCCAGGAGGGAGAGACCATTACGGCCCCTCTCCAGAGCCAGAGGCCGAGCTGGCACAGGCTCAAACCACTGGAGCGACAGTCCAGCAGGGAGGGCGTTGGCCTTGCACGTGGCCGACCGGGGTTCGATTCCCAGCATTCCATAGGGTCCCCTGAGCACTGCCAGGAGTGATTCCTGAGTGCAGAGCCAGGAGGAACCCCTGAGCATTGCTGGGTGTGACCCCAAACCAAACTAACCTATAAGAAGTGCCGTGTGGGCAGCAGGCGTCTGCCAAGCATAGTGACCAGCGTGCTCAGCACCTCGGACAGCGCCACCACGTACCTCCCGAGAGCTGACCACTGAGCCCCCAGCACACAGCCCCCCACCCCAACCCCCAACCCATTCCTTTGCACAGACCCCGATTCTGCCCACCAGGGCCCTTCTCTGCCCACTTTGCTCTGGAAAAACCGCTTCACCCCCACCTTGCTCGGGGCCACCCAGCACCCCGGCACCAGCAGGGCCCCCCACACTGAAAGCCGGGGCGCTGCCCCTCCCTCCCCGACCTCACTCAGGGCCCTGAATGCCCTCTGGCTGGTGAATGCCACGGAGCCCGCGTCTCACCCTGGTCTCCGGGGACCCAGACCCCCTGCGACCAGGCCCCCCACCCTGGCTCTGGGGACGCCAAGTCTTGGTGGGGGGCTGCCGGGGAACTTGGCGGAGGGTTGCTCCACTGGGACCCCACGCACCGTCTTTAGCGTCTCCTCCGTGGTGTTGAAGTTGAGGTTCTTAATGAAGAGGGTGCACCCGGGCTGGCTCTCCTCCTCTTCCTCCTCTTCCTCCTCCTCCTCCTCCTCCTGCACCTCCGTCTTGGTGGGCACGTCATCTGCTCCTCCCGACGCTGGGGTCTCACTTTCTGGGATCTCATGGGCTTGTGCTGCTTCCCCCCAAAAGAACAAATCCATGAAGTGAGGTGCAAAATGTCCCTACCCCTACTGCATGGGCGCTGAGACTCAAGGGGGCAGGGGACACTCTGTCCTGCTTGGGCCTGCCTGAAAGAGAAGGGGATGTGCTGGGCCACGCCCTCCAGCCCAGCACCTGGACATGTGCCACTGACAACCACCGCCCTGGCACTAGGATCACTGCGGGATGTGTGACTCTGTGTGTGTGTGTGTGGGGGGGGTGGTCCTTGGCTGAAACCACGACTGGAATCAGAAATCACATTTCAGGCAACACCATTGGGTGCCTAGAGCAGGTACCGTCTTCACGTGGTCACCGTGCTCCCCACCTTTGCAAATGCCGCCACCCAGCCCCCCTGTCGCCCCGCTATCTTCGGCTCCGATGGCAGCCCTGGGACGGGCAGCCAGCAGCAGCCAGAAGCCGGTTCCCAAGTCCGACCTTCCAGTTCGGGAGCTGTTCTTGGCAGGCGTCTGGGCAGAAGGGGCTTCCCAGCAGCCAACACAGCCCCCTGCCCGCGCCCGGGGGCACCAACCTGTGTCTGCCCGAGCCCCGTCCTTCCCAGAAGGCTCCGCTGCTGGGTCTCGGGGCTCCTTCTTCGGAGGGGCCGAGTCGGAGAAGACACCCATCGGGGCCCACTCCAGGTACAGGGGGACGTGGTGGAACTGGGGGAGAGCAGGGAGGGGAGATGGTGAACTGAGAGCCCGCCAGGCTGTAGATGGGGCGGTGGTAGGCGGGACGGGGGACATGGTGAGACTGAGGCCTGGGGGTGCGGTGCCTTAGACAGGGAGGACATGGAGGAAGTGGGGGGGGCATCGGGCGCTGGCCGGGCTGAGGCGGAATGGGGCTGAGTGGGCACCTGGGAGCCCAGGCCAGGCGCTAGGGCGGGGGATGCCAGGCGCTGGGGTCCCTACCTTGGCGTAGGCCAGCTGCCGGAAGG
This sequence comes from Sorex fumeus, assembly GCF_029834395.1. Lineage (NCBI taxonomy): Eukaryota > Metazoa > Chordata > Mammalia > Eulipotyphla > Soricidae > Sorex > Sorex fumeus. The sequence goes on from NW_026606246.1 coordinate 114,292, forward strand.
CCTTGCGGGCCTCCAGGGCCTCCAGGAACTCCACGATGGCCGTGACGCCACCCTCGGGCAGCAGCACCCGGCCCAGGCTGCCGAAGCGCCCGAAGGTGTCACGCAGCTCCGAGGGCAGCGTGCCGGCTGGCAGGTTCTTCACCAGGATCACCGTCCGGCTGCGCTCGGCCGCGGCCTGTGGCGGTGAGGGCACGGGTTGGGGGACTGTCCCCATGGCCCGAGCCACCCGGCCCCCGGAGCACTCACCTGGCTGAAGGCGTCCAGGCAGACCCCGTGGTCCAGCAGGAAGCGGCGCACTTCCTGCACGAGCTGCGTCTCGCCCAGGGCCACGCGGACGGCCACGCTGCCCTTGCCCTCCTAGGGGGGGAGGGGGAGGGACTGAGCCCGGAGGACCCTCACAGCCACACCTGCACCCGCCCGCGGGAGCTTCGGCCCAGGAGACTCGGGGCTTATGTCCCCCCCTCCCCCCAACTCCTCTGAGCTCTGCATCCTTGGCCCTGGTGACCTTGTCCTGCAGAAGCGCCTGACCTCCGACCCCACCGCCCACGCATGCATGTGCACACACACGTGTCTCCCCAGGACAGTCAGACAACGTGGGCAGAGGGGACAGCTGGCAGTGAGCGCTGTGACTGAGCGCAGGGCTGGTGGGTGGGAGGGGTCAGCTCTGAGCACCACCAGAGCCAGCCCGCCCGGGACAGGGGCTGGACGCCCCCAACCCCTATACCAGTGGCAGGAGGGGGGTGGCGCTCACGTGGTCGAACACTTGGCTCTTGGTGGCGCTGTACTTCTGCGCGATGGCGTCGGCCACGGCGTTGGGGCCCATGAACAGCGTGTTCCAGTTGTGGGAGCTGCGGGCAGAGGCCGCGGGGTGTCAGGGACAGCCGCCACCTCCCCCACCCGCGAGACAGCCAGGGCGTGACACGGCTTGGCCGGGCACGCTGCCTCCCGCCTGGGTCAAGGGTCGGGGCAGACCTGGAACTGGCCGCCTTCTCCTTCTGCTCCTTCTTCTTCTTGTACGAGGACGTGCCGGTGCCGTCGGCCTCCTCGCCTGGCTCCTTCTTGATGGTGGACGGCAGCACGTGCAGCATCCTGCCCTGCGGGTGCGGGCCAGGGGCCGGGGGTCAGGCCGATGGGCACTGGGGGTGCTGTGATGGGGATGGGGTGTGGGGGGAACTGTGGGAACTCCCCGCCTTCCTACTGGGGGGGACCAGGAGGGAATGGGTGGGGGCGGGGTGGGGGCCGGGACCCCGGGGCCAGCATCAGCCACGAAGCTCCCCTCCTGCCCCCACCGGAGAGGCCCAGGGCCCCTGCTGGCTAGCAGCAGGCCAGCGGGGGTGCCCCCCGCCGCAGGGTGTGAAGTGTGAGTAAAGCGTGAATGTGTATGTATGCGTGTGTGTAAAGTGGGCGTGTGTAGCACGCGCATACGAACATGTGTGTAAAGCATGTGTATGTATTAGCATGTGTATGACGCATGCGTGTGTAGTGTGTGCAAAGCATGTGTAGTATGTGCGTGCAGCTTGTGTGTAAAGCATGTATAGTTTGTATGTGTATGAGCATGTGTATAAAGCATGCGTGTGTGTGCGCGTGCGTGTAAAGCATATGTAGCCTGTGTGTGTGTGAGCTTGTGTACAAAGCGTGCACGTGTGTATGTGTGTGCGTAGCTGGGTGCTGGGTGTGCACACCCGACACCTTTTATTTTTGCTTTTTGGGTCACACCCAGCGATGCTCAGGGGTTCCTCCTGGCGGTGCTTGGGGAACCATATGGGATGCTGGAATCGAACCCAGGTCGGCTGCATGTTAGGCAAACGCCCTACCCGCTGTGCTATCACTCCAGCCCCACACCCTGACACTCTCGCCCCGGGCACCTGGAACACGCGGCCGTCCACCTCGGCGTAGGCCTTCACCGCGTGCTCGGGGAACATGAAGGTGACGAAGGCGAAGCCCTTGGGCTTCTTGGTCAGGCTGTCGATGGGGTAGTGGAGTTCGGACAGGGGCCCTGGGGGGACGGGGGACGGCAGATGAAGGGGTGCCCTGAGGCGCTGGGTCCCCCCACCCCCGATCAGGGACAGCGGCAGAGGGGTCCCCCGCCACCCTGCCAGGCCCGGACATGGAGGCGTCCTCGGGCTCCAGCTCATCTCTCCCATCCCCCGCCCCACGCGCTGGTCGCCCACGGGCCCCCCACGCCAGGACACAGGGCGGCGAGGGCCAACAGGTGAGCTGGACCCGCTGGGTCTGGCGCAGAGCGGAAGGCATGTGGGGAGGGGAAGCCCAGCACGGGGAGGGCGGAGAGGGCAGGGGAGGGGGGCAGGGCATGGGGGGGTGCGTGGGGAGGGCGGGGAGGGTGGGCGCAGCGCACCGTAGGCGGAGAAGAGGCCCTGCAGGTCCTCCTCGGAGCTGGTGTAGGGCAGGTTGCGCACGAAGAGCCGGCCCGAGTCGGCCAGGTCCTCCTCCTCCTCGTGCTCCCCCAGCGTCCGGCCCGCCCAGGCCTTGGTGCCACCACGTGGGGGTCCCTTGGGGGCGGGGGCGCTCTGCTCCCGGAACACCTCGATGTAGCGCCCACCTGGGGAGGAGGCAGCCGTGAGGGGTGGGTGCAGCCGCAAGGCGGAGCCTGTCCAGGGCTGCCCCGGCCCAGCGGCCAGCTCCTGACTCTTTGGGTTGTGCTCCGGCTTGGGGGGGGTCACACCTGGAGGTGCTCAGGGACCAATCCCGGGGTGGGACCATATGGGGTGCCGGGCTCAGCCTCAGGCCGGCCACGGGCAGGCAGTCACCCTGGCCGCCGTGCTACGGCTCAGGCGTCCTGAGTTCTGGAGCGTTCCTGGCCCCGCCTGCCGCCCTGCCCGGGGAGGTGGAGGCACGGCCCACTGCAAAGCAGCCCCCGCAGAGCCCCGGAACCCACACCAGGCCACTAGCCGGGCCACAGGGGCCTCCTGAGTGGGCCAAGGGCCGGGCACGCTCCATGCTGGGGCCCCTCTAGGCAGCCCCCGTGGGTCTGTCCGAAACCACCCCCTGGGCGGCTCTCCTGGAGGACCCCTGCGCCCCTTGCCCCCTGCAACGGGGTCCAGAGGGGGGAGTGGGCGCCCCCGTACCCATGTATGCCCGGTGGCACTTCAGCGCTTTCCTCACGTCCTCCTCGCTGTGCAGGTCCACGAAGACGTACCCTGAGGGGCCGGGCAGGGGAAGAGCGGATGGGAGAGGACGGGGAGGACGGGGACGTGAGCAAAGGCGGGGCTGTGAATTCCAGCCCCCCTCCCCCCCGCTGGAAAATACCTCCTGGATCCACCCCAGCTCTCCGTCCTCCCTCCCCCGACTCCTGTGCTCTCTCCCCGACTCCCCGTCCCCCCGATTGTCTCCCTCCAAGCCCCCGACTCCCTGTGCTCTCCTCCTCTCCATCCTCCCTGACTCTTCGTCCTTCTTCCCTGAGCCCCCCACTCCCCGTCCTCCCCACCTCACCTGTCTTGTTCCCGTGTGCGTTCCTCACGATGCGGATGGCCGCGGGCTTCAGGGGGGCCAGGAACTCCACCACGTTTTTCTGCCCAGGAAAAGCGCCCCCCAGCCCCACAGTGAGGCGAAGACCGGGGCTGGGGCTGCACCCCGGAGGCCCCACGAGGCTCCTCCCTCCCCAGCACCCCACGTCCCCGCTCCAACAGAAACAGCGACGCCCTCCATGCCGTTTCCTGGGGGGCCATGCAGGTGTGTGTGTGTGTGTGGGGGGCACTCGATGATACTCAGCCAGACGTTGGAGGGCTCAGCGGCAGCGGTGCTGGGCAGGTGCCCGCGCCCTGAAGGGGGTCTCGGACCCATGGGCCGGCTCGTGAGCCCGGGAGACAGGAGTGCCGGGCAGAGAGGGACAGGCTGCCCCCCCCCCCCCCCCAGGAGGGACCCTGAGCGCTGCCAGAAAGTCACACTCCAACAGTCCTTGGCTGATGGCACCTCTGGCCAGTGGGGACAGGAACGCCCTGGCCGCAGCCCCCCCAGACCCCAGGAACTGAGCCCTCCTCCCAGCACCCGCCCCCCAGCCACTGGCTGTAACAGGACCCACTCGGCTGTCCTACGGGCAAGGGCCAAGGCCTGAAGCCCCCCTGGAGGCCTGGGAGCACCCACCTCTGTGACGCTGAAGGGGGCTCCTCGCAGCTTCACCGTGTAGGGCGTGCTGGGCTCCCTGGGGGGCGCCGGCTGCTCGGCCTGGGGAAAAGTTGGCACCGAGGGCGGGGTGAAGCAGGTGGGGCCCCCGGGGAGGGTCAGAGGGTAGGGACGGGGGGTGTCCCAGGTTCCTGGTCCTCCCCACCTTCAACTGTCCTGCAGGAAGGGGTGTTGGGGGCTCCCACACCACCCCGAGCTCCGTCACCCCCGACCCTCACGCACCTGGGCATGGGCCTCCTGGGTCCTCCGACTTCCGGGCGGGGCCCCTGTGCTCGTCGGGCCCTGCTGGGTGGGGGTCGGGCAGGCGCCCCCCTCCTCCTCTTCTTCCTCCTCCTCCTCCTCCTGGTTGGGGCTCCCCGCGCCCTCACTGTCGGAGTGTACCGCCTCGTCCTCGCTCTCGTCTCCCGAGGAGGAGGAGGAAGAGGAGGAGGGCGACGGGGCGCGCACGGCCTTGGCCCTCAGATACTCCATGTCCGACAGCTCCTTCCGCGCTGCCGCCTTCAGCTCCCGCTCCGGGCCGGCCTCATCTGGAGGAGCAGGCGGGGGTGAGCCCGGCATTGGGACACTGACACCAGCCGCACCCCCTGTCCTCTTCCCTCCAGGCCCAGCCCCGGCCCCTCACCCACTGCCACACACCCCGACCCCAGCTGTGCCGGGACACAGGAGCTGTGCCGGGACACAGGAGCTGTGATGCCTGTCCAGCCTGGCTCTCTCCTGCACCTCCTCAGAGAGGCCTTCCCTGATTGCCCGCGGGGGGGGCCCTGCCACGGGTGGGGAAGCACACAGGACCCCCCCAGCCGCAGCCCCTTGAAACAGGAAAGACCGAGCAAAATCCAGTGGATTCTGTCTGCACCTCTGCCCGTGGATGGCGGCCTCCCCCGCCCCGCGTGCCCCTCACCTCCTGAGGAAGCCCTGGCTGCCGCCGCCTCCTCCTCCTCCTCCTCCTCGCTCTCCTGCCCTGAGTCCGAGTCGAAGTTGAGGTAGTCGCTGGATGGCCGGCCCTGGCCCTTCAGGGGCCCCGTGTCCGCGTCTGGGGCGTCGTTGGCCCACGTGGCCGCCTGTGCTCGCTTCTGGTGGGCTGACACGAACTCGCGGAACTCGCTGTCACCCCGGAGCTGTGGCGCGGGAAGGGTCTTGGGGTCAGGAGGGCCGAGGGGGGGTGCTGGGGGTGGCCGGGCTGGAGGGGTCAGACCCTGAGCCCGGCCTCGCCCCCCAGCTTGGTCCGGACCCCAGCCTGAGCTTGGCCCCGCCCCCAGCCTGAGCCTGGCCCCGCCCCCAGAGGCCCCCACCCAAGGCTGGGCCTCACCTGCTCCAGCTCTCCTACCACCTTCTTCTTCTTGTCACCCTGAAAGGGAAAGACGGGATGCGGTGGGTAAGGGACTGGGGGGCCAGGGAAGGGCGCCCAGGGGAACGGCCCCTCCAGGACCCTGCGGCCGCCCCCTGCCCTGCCCTGCCCTGGGGGCTGCACCTTCCTCGCCACGGGGGCCTCCGGGGCCGTGTCTCCCGAGGGGGGCTCAGCCGGGGTGGGCTTCTGGGCATGCTTGCTCCAGGCTCGTGGCTTGCTGGGGTCCCCGAAGGCCTTGCAGAGCTCCACCTGCGCGGGCGAGAGGGAGGCTGAGCGGAGACACTGGAGCCGCCCGTGCCGGCTCCTAGAAGCTTCTCGGGGCCTCTGGTCTGCCGGCCTGCATTTCTGAGCGGCTCTGGGAGGTGGCTTCGGCCCAGGCCAGGGGGGCAGTCCGGATTCTGGGGAGCCGTGAGTCTGGGCTTCAGTCACCCAAGGGGGCTGGGGGTCGGGCGAGAGGAAGAGCAGCCCGGGAAGGGCTGCCTCGGGGGCTGGTGAGTCCCCCTGAACGCAGGCGGGGCTGTCCTCCTGCCCCTTTGTGCTTCTCAAGCAGTTCTGTACTGTTGCACAGCCACAAGCAACAGCTGGGAGAGCACTGTGGGATAAGCACCCTCCCTCCTGCTGCCCAGCAGGGGAACCAGGTTTGCTAAGAGACTGCACATAGCTCTCACCCCTCAGAGACAGCTGGGGAGGGGGTTGGGAGTGGGGTCTGGGGGAGGCTGTGACTCTCACTCTCCAGAGACAGCTGGGTCAGGGACTCTAGGGAGAGCCACGGGCTGGACCTGGCCCCCTCTTTCTTCTCATCACTGGTGTCACGTGTGCTTTATCAGAGCCATGAAAGGCAAGTAAAGGACACGGGGTAGCCTCCTCCTTCAGGAAGCCTTCCTGGCTGCGCCTGAACAAAGAAGCTGTCTCCTCTATTCTCATTACCCCCTGGTACTTATGGCCCCAGGCCTGGTGACACTGACCTAGAGGGGCCTGTCTGCCTGCCCGCTGGCCATGGGGCCAAGGGCAAGGCCTCTCTAGCTCCATCCCCGGGTTGTACGCGGTGCTCATGGGCACTGGCCCTTCGGGTGGGCAAGCCGGTGAGGCAGGTGCTCCTCAACGGGAGGTGGGGGTCGGCACAGCCGGGCTGCGGGTGGGCACAGGGGGCCCAGGCGCCCGGCCGGACTCACCGAGACCCGGGCCGTGCCGATGAACGTCCGGTGGAAATGGCGCAGGGCGGCCGCCGCCTCCTCCTCGGACTTGAAGCCGATGAAGCCGAACTTGCGGAACTTCCCGTCTCTGGTGAACTTGAGGCTGCAGTCGGTGAGCGTGCCGAAGGCGGCGAACAGCTGCCGGAAGCGCTCCTCCTTCATCTGGGGGGGCGCAGACGGAGGAGCTGGGGGGCGTCAGGGGCACCCCCGGGGTAGCACGGGGGTCTGGCTCCTGCCCCCACCTGACAGGGAGGCCCAGAAGATTCCAGACAGGCGTGCCAGGAGATGGAGAGTGTGTGAACAGCGAACAGAGAAAGGGGCCGAGGGGGTGCCCTGGGGTGGGCAGAACAGCGCAGACCCCCGGCTCCCAGGTCCTAGTACCCAGCGCCTGTGAACGTGTGACCATGCTCCGTGCCCCTGGGTCCAGTGTGGGCAAAGGTGGGAAGATGGGGGAGGTGGGGGCACCGGCAGGCACTGGAGGGTTCAGGTGCGGCCACGAGCCAGGGGATGTGGGCGGCATGGGGGAGCTGGAAAAGGCCAGAAACAGGGCTTCCGGGAGACTCCTCGAGAGGGACACGGTGTGCCAGCAAGGTGATGGGGGCTTCTGCCCCCCCAGATCGAGGCCTTTAAACAGCCTCAGCTGGCTGGACGCTCCCACCTGGCCAAGGAGCCCCAAGCACCCTCACCTGGCTCCCCCACCCCCCTCACTCCAGTCAGGGGCCCCTCCCATTCGGGGCTGAACAGGACTGAAAACTCAAAACAGAGATGGCGGCTGCATGGGAGGAAGAGACTTTCCTCCTCCTGAGGTTCCTGACCCATCTCAGCAGCCTCGCGCACGGCCCGGGACTGGGGTTATCGGGGCCGCACAAGGAGGGGGTGGCCCTGGAGGGGTCCTTGGAGCCGAGGGTGGGAGCTCGGCTGAGCTTGGCTCAGCCCCATGTTCCCACAATGAGGGAGTTGAGGGGTGGGATGGGGTTCCCCGGGGCTGCCCGCCCCGTTCCCGGCTGCCTTCCCCCTTTGCTGCAGAAATCCTCCGAGCCTGGCCAGCTCCTCCCCACCCTTAGTGCTGTTGGTCCACCCCACCCCCCCCGAGCTGATCGGGATTCTCAGGCCAGCCGCCTCCTGAGCTTATGGGACAGCAACCCCCACCTCATCCTTGTGACCCCAGCAGCGGGAGCAGAGCCCAGGCTTCCCCCCTCTCTCTGCAGGCACCCCAAGGGCTCCTCTGCCAGGGAGGACTGAGACAGGCCTGTGCTCACATGTGGAGGTCAGCTGGGTGCCGCCTGCCCCATCTGGCCCGCAGCTAATGGGCACCAGCACCTGTCAGCTGCCGGTGAGCCTGGCGACACTTTACCTAATGGCTCCTTGCACAGTGCTCAGCCTAGTCTCATAGTCATACCTCTTTTTTTGTGGGGGCGGGGGCATACACAGGGGTGCTCAAGGCTTAGGCATGCCCCTGCACTCAGGAATCACTCCTGGTGGCGCCAGGGGGCCGTGCTATCTCAGTCCCATGCGACCTCCCACTCCAGTCAGATCTTCTTCTCAGCAAATAGGACAAGCAGCGGCGAGAGGCTGGGGCCAGCGAGGAGCTGAGACCGAGGCTGGGCTTACTCCTGGCTCTGCACTCTTGGACCATTCCTGCCGGGGCCCGGGGACCAAACGGGGGATGCCCAGGCGTCCCGATTTCCGGTCTGGGGCGAGCCGGGCAGCAGCTGAGACTGAGGGTGGGACCCTCTACGGCAGGCCGCAGGCCAGGCGAACGCCTGTCTGTCCCCTGTAAAGTCTCTGCTGCCCAGCGCTTGGCTTTGTTTTGGACCCCCCCCCCCCCCAAGCGATGGTCAGGGCTCACGCCTGACGTGGCACGCGGGTCCATAGGCGGTGCCGGGTACTGAACCCGGGCCGGCCGTGTGCAAAGCAGGTGTCTGCTCAGTCTCCGCCCCCGTGCCCCAAACTGGTCTATTAACGATACCCAGTGCAAACTGAACTGGGGGCCCCATTCTGCGCCCCGAGGTCTTCTAAAGAGCTCGGTCGGACCCAGACGCGGCGAGGCAGAGGGGCCCCGGGGGCGCAGCGGATGCAGCAGCACCGCGCGGGAACTGGGCTGTCCCCGCGGCGCGGAGGGCCGTGGAGCCCTGAGCACTGGCCGCTCCTCCCCGCCAACCCCAGACGGAGGGAGGAGCCGAGGACCGAGGACCCTCACGGCCCTCACTGCTCCCGCCCCCCCCCGGCGACCCCCCGCTCGCGCCAGCCCAGGCCCGACACTCACCCCGTCCGGGAGGTTCTTCACGATCAGTCGCGACATGGCGCCCGGTGCCCAGGCTCAGACTCCGGCGCCCACGGGCACCGCCACCACCGCCACCACCGCCGCCGCCGACGTTCACGCTGCCGCCCTGGGCGCAGCCATCTTGGGAGAGCCGGAAGCGAGTCACGTGCGCAGCGCAAGACCCGCCTTCCCGGGAAGTGGGCGTGGCCTCCCGAGGACGTCTCCCCTCCCCGAGGGGCGGGCCCGAGCGCCTCCACACTGCGCAGGCGCAGGCCGCTGGCCGGCGAGGGCGGTGCGGCAGCGCGGTCGGCAGGGGGCGCTGGTTCTCGAAGAGTCTCTGGTGAGGCTCTTTGACGATTGGATTCCTGAGCATTTTTGGTTTTTGTTTTTTTTTTTCTTTGTTTGGGCTTACCTCCGGCGATGCTCCTGCCTCTGCACTCAGGAATTACTCCTGGCGGTGCTCAGGGGACCATTTGGGATGCTGGGGATCGAACCCGGACCAGTCGTGTGCAAACGCCTTCCTGTTGTACCATCACTCTGGCCCGGTTTCAGAATTCCTGAGGACAGAGCCAGGAGAAACCCCTGAGCATCAGCGGGTGTGACCCAAACAGCCAAAAAATAAAAAATAAAAACAAGGAATTACTCCTGGGCGTTGCTCGGGGGACCCTATGGGATGCTGGGGATCGAACCCTGGTCGGCTGTGTGCAAGGCAAATGCCCTCCCTCCCTCGGGCCCCTTATTATCAGGGAGTCTTGTGAGCTGTGGTTCTTGCTTCCCTTTTAGAGATGGGGACAGTGGCCTGGAGCACCGGCTGTGGCTGCGCTCACGTGTGGGGATCACCGTCTCCGGGCTGCAGGGAGGGATCATCGGGGACCAGCCCCGTCAAGGCCTCTGCTAGGAAACTTCAGGGAGGGGCTGAGGGCGGGAATGTCCACAGCCCCCGAAGTCTCGCGGGAAGAGCCCACTCTTGTCCTCTGCCCCACTGCAGGCCTCCCGGCACCCTGGGGCCGCTGCCCTGCTCACCGCCCCCCTCCACCCTCTGTCCTCCCCGTCCCCCTTCTCTGGCTGGCACTCTGCCCCGTCCTTTATCCGAGATCCTCAGGCGTGAGAATGGGAACTTTTCCACGCATCACTGAGTCCCATGATGGAGGCCATGTCACTGTGGCCAGAAAGTGGGGGAATCCCTGTGTCTGCTCCCCAAAGTTTAATCCTTCTCTAACCCTCCTGGTCGATTAGACTAAGATCAGACAGGAGAGCCTCAACCCTAAACTTTTTTGTTTGCTTTTGGGTCACACCCAGCGATGCTCAGGAATTACTCCTGGCAGTGCTCGGGGGACCACATGGGATGCTGAGGAAGATCGAACCTGGGTCATCCCCGTGCAAGGTAAACGCCCTCCCCGCTGAGCTATCGCTCCAGCCCCTTTGGGCCTAAACTTTTGCCCAGAAATTCTTCCCCCTCCTACTCCTGACACCCCCTGGCCCAAACAATGCTCCCTCTGCTGGTGGGACAAAGCATCGCAAACACGGTGACTAGCGGCACACATACCCCAGCAGGTAGAGCCGCCCTGTCCAGGCAGTCTCCCAGGACTGCATTCCCTTTCCTGGCCTGGTCCAGCTCCTGCGTTCCGGGATCCTGCCACATGATGTCCAGCTGGAGGCCAGACACCTGCCACGCTGACTCCACCCTCCTGCAGGACCTTCCCCATGACGCCCCGAGCTCCCACGCTCACAGCCCCTCAAGAGCACATGCCCAGATGCCCACAAATCCCCTCACGCCACCTCCAGATCCGGAGGCCAGCGGATGGATCCTTAGGGCCTCTTTCCCTCCCTGGGACGCCCTGCCTCCTCCATGCCGGGACTCCCCCCAGGCCAAGGCTGCTGCCCCCTGCAGCCTCCCCTTCCTGAAGCTCATCTTTTGCGTCAGGACCACCTCCCCATGCGGAAAGGGAGTCTCGGCCCCTTTCCACACACCACTACGGCAGATTCTGGGCCAATTGGCTTTGCATCCGTCCACCTATGGGGAAACGGAGGCTTGGGTAGACTTGCCCTGCCCAGAGCAGAGTGGACAGAGGCCTGGACAGGGCTGGAGTCGGACCCACTTGTTCCTCTCTGCCTGTGACCAAACCGGAGGGCTGCACGGTGTGGCCCTGGGAACCCTCCCCCCTTAAATTCAGTCCCTGTGTTGCTCTAGCCAATCAAACGCCTTGGAAGAGCATCTCAGTATCCCTCAGGCAGAGGCCTTGCGGGGTCCCGCTGGCCAGGGGGGCTGGAGGAGGGAAGCAGGGTCTCCGGGTTCATCCAAAGCCTCTCAGACCTCCACCCACTCTCCGGGGGCAGGTAGTGGTGAAGCCTGGGCTGGACCGTAAGGCTGGACGCTGCGACCCCCCTCCCACTCAGGGCAGTTGAGCACAGAGAACCACCTCTATAAGGAGAGCTGGGAACGGTCACTCTGGGGAAGAACTGTGTGCTGAAAAGAGGGAAAGGAGGGGCTGGAGCCATAGCACAGCGGGGAGGGCGTTTGCCTTGCACGCGGCCGACCCGGGTTCGATTCCCAGCATCCCATATGGTCCCCTGAGCACCGCCAGGTGTGATTCCCTCGTGCAGAGCCAGGAGTAAACCCTGTGCATCACCAGGTGTGACCCAAAACGCTAAAAAAAAAATAGGGAAAGGAACAAACACGGTAATCTTTCGGTATCTGTATGGCAAACCATAATGCCCCAAAGCGCCTGCCATAGTGCCATAGAGGCAGGCTGGGGGTGAGTGGGGGAGGGGTGCTGGGAAATGAGCATTGGTGGAGGGCTGGGTGTTGGAACGCTGTCTGAACTGATTTGTAAGGGCCTATCTCACAGAGATTCACTAAAACAATATACACTATGAAAAATAAAAATAAGTATTTTTTGAAAAAAAGAAAAAGAAGCTGGGGGTGGGGGTTGGGGGTGTGGGGAGGGAACCCGGGGACACTGGTGGAGGGACGGATGTTGGAATTTCGTATGACTGAAACCCGAGCATGAACAGCTCTGTCACTGTGTACCTCACGGCTCACGGTTGACGCAATTAAAAAATAATAATAATCTGCCTCTAGAATTAGCAGAAACTTAGACACAGCCCGCCCCGCCCCCGCCCCCCCCCCCATACTGGCCGTTACAAACACCGCCTGCACGTCTCCAGATGGCCAGCAGAGGGCGGCAGAGGATCGCGCATTCTTTCCTGGCTGACAAATTCCCCCCTACCCCCCAGCCCCCCATGGGATTCCCGGGGTGGGGGCGGGGGACCGGTGGGAGAAGCCTCCAGGACCTTGAAGCCGACCAGGGGCTCCATCTGGTCCTGCCCCTGCAGGAAGACAGAGCCTCCTGGCAGCAGCGTCTGCACCCCATGAGCCCGCCACGCGAGGGTGGGCAAACATTTCTGGACAAGGGCTTTGAACCTGGACCCCCAGAAATAAGACCAGAGAGTTGGAGACACGGTTGGTGCCCTATACCCACCCCCGGGCTTGAACATGAAGCTCACCAAGATGTTTTCCAAGATAACCCATATATATTTGGGGGGTGGGGGGAAGTGTGTTTTTCTAGGAGTCCCTCTAGAACCGCCTGCTGAGTGCTTGGGGGTCAGCGGCCGCTCTTTGCTAGGCTTGGGGGTACCAACCTAGTCAAGCCCAGAGAGAGAAACTTAGACCCCAGGGAAAGCGATTTTACACCAAGTTTCTGAGGAGAGATGTTGCATTCTGGAACCGCATCAACACTGGAATCATCTGACCTTCCCAGGAGAGGTTCCTCCAGGCTCCTGCCTGCAGGAAACCATCCAAGCAGTGGAAATGTCCCAGACTGGAAACGCCGGAAAACACAAGCTTGAAACTGCGGCTCGCCTGCCCCAAGGACCAACCCCCTAAAGACACGGCTGCAGCCACACGGTTATTCCGTTATTGTCTGGGCTATTGTGTGGAAGACTCGCAGACCCGCCACTAATGCACAGAATCACCCACCCTGCTCTCAGCAATGCTGGCCAATTCCTTGTGCCTGATTTTTTTTTTTTGCATACAAAGGTTGTGTAAAATCTGTGAGGATGATGCAGTGACATTCGGGGTGGCCCCGCTGCCTAGCTACTTCTGGAAGGACGGTAAGCCAAGGCAGTGGTGCTCATCAGAGGTGCCCTTCCACGGGGCCTGGGAGTGGGTGGTCAGGCTCCCCCCAGGCCACTGGGCCGGCTATGTGGCCACCTCACACAGTGAAGGGGTCAACTGCCTCTCCCTGGCGACTAGGGGACCCCTGTGAGCTTCCCACCCTCAGAGGTCACCGGATGCCTTGTGCCCCCAGTTGTACTCACCGCAGGGGTTTCATCCTCCCTGGAAATAACATCAGTGGGTGCAGGGAATGGTCCCCAGGCTGTGACTTAGGCTCCTGGCAGGGGCAGACTCTGCTGTCTGTGAGTCTCAGTACCCCAAACCTGTCCAGCCACACACACGCACCACAGTGAGTGGCCGATGTCCCCTGACAGACACAGTCCCCACCACCACGACAGCAACAGCAGCAAGGGGAAAGGAATCCATGTGTGTGATAAGCAGACACAGGGCGGAAGCAGTCGTGGGTTTCCGTTTGCGGTGCCCAGGTCCTTCGATGTTTTCAAGGATAAAAGTATTGAATAATAAAGATTCTCAGACTCAGAGCCTTTTTTTTTTTTTGGCTTTTTGGGTCACACCTGGCAATGCACAGGGGTTACTCCTGGCTCTGCACTCAGAAATTACTCCTGGCGGTAGCTCAGAGGACCCTATGGGATGCTGGGAACCGAACCCGGGTTGGCCGCGTGCAAGGCAAACGCCCTACCCGCTGTGCTATTGCTTCAGCCGCTCAGACTCAGAGTTGGAAAGCAGAAAGTTTATTGGAAATAAGAAGAGAAAAAGAAAAGAAGGTCCCCAGGTGGGGAGGAACTTAGTGCAAGACCAAGTTAACTTATGGCTCTTTCTGTGAGATTTTTATAGGAAAACCGGGACTTTGTGTGACAGAGAATGTGGGGAATCTCCAGGGTGGTCGGGCTGGTTTGTATTTCTGTCTATCGGCCTCAGGTACTGTCCATCATCTGAGTCTCCCCTGGTGAGCCTGAGGTTGGGGGCAGAATTTTCAGCAACTCCAGCCCGGTTGGCTATATCTGCCAACAGTGAGCGGTTTGTGACGAGGCTGGCACCTTCCACCTGGGATTTCTTCCTCCCGCCCCCCCCCCGCCCAGTCACGCTCAGGACCCCACTGCCAAAGTCACCATCTTTCTTTCAAATCTCCGTGTCCATCCGCATCTGGAGATTAACCTACAGCTCTCCTAGGGAAGGTGAAAACTTCAAAGGTAAGCCGAGCCAAGATCGTTCAAGTGCGAAAATGACCACTTCTTCTTCTTTTTTTTTTTTGCTTTTTTTTTCCTTAAATTTTTATTGTGAAACACCATGAGGTACATACAGTTGTAGACTTACACATTTTTGTGCTTGGGTTTCAGTTATACAATGATCGAGTACCCATCCCTCCACCAGTGCCCATTCTCTACCACCACTGATCCCAATATCCCTCCCACCCCCCATCCCCCCACCCCACCCCGCCTCTGTGGCAGGGCATTCCCTTTTGTTCTCTCTCTCCTTTTTGAGTGCTGTGGTTTGCAAAAGAGGCATTGAGCAGCAATCATGTTCAGTCTATGGTCTACTCTCAGCACGCATCTCCAATCCTGGGAGGATCCTCCCAACACCCCTTATTTGGTGCTCCCTTCTCTATCTGAGCTGCCTTTTCCCCTAGCATGTGCGGCTGGCCTCAAAGCCATGGAGTAATCTTTTTTTTTCCCTTTTGGGTCACACCCGGCGATGCTCAGGGGTTGCTCCTGGCTCGGCACTCAGGAATTACTCCTGACAGTGCTTAGGGGACCATATGGGATGCTGGGAATTGAACCCTGGTCGACCGCGTGCAAGGCAAACGCCCCACCCGCTGTGCTATCGCCGCACTGTAGCACTGTCCTCTCGTTCATCGATTCGCTTGAGTGGGCACCAGTAACATCTCTATTGTGAGACTTCTTGTTACTGTTTTTGGCATATTGAATACACCACAGGGAGCTTGCCAGCTTTGCCATGCGGGCGGGATACTCTCGGTAGTTTGCCAGACTCTCTCTCTGAGAGGAGCGGAGGAATTGAACACGGGTTGGCTACATGCAAGGCAAACGCCCTACCTGCTGTGCTATCGCTAAAGCCCCGAAAAATCACCACTTCTTAGGTGAGTGTAAACACGGCCACAATTTGCAGAGGCCCCCGTGGACAGCAGCCGCTGGGTCCTGTGTCTGAGGAGAGGTTCTGCGCGACAGTGGGTGGAGGGGATGCGGGGGTGGTAACGGTGCCGTGATGGTGATGCTGGTGGGCTCACGGGGATGGTGGTGTCCTGAATCAGTGGGAGAGGAACGGGTGACGGTGGTGACTGGGGGGGGGGGCTGTAACGATGGTGATGCTGCTGGTGGCAGTGACCCGTGGATGATGGTCCCATGATGAGGGCGACAGTGCACTGTGGCTGACGTTCCAGCCCAGGGACGGAAACGCTGTTCCCGACCACTGAGCCACACAACCACGCTGCTCTTGGGCATCAGAGTCTGAGCTGGGCACAATAATGTCCTGGCTCGTTTGTGAGCTTCTCTCTCTCCCCAGCTGCTTTCTCATGCTCCGTCACAGTGATTCCCATGCAGATTCCTGGCCTCAAGAGCTGGCCGTCGTGTCCACTTGATCAAGGAGGCAAGAGACGCCCAGAGAGGTCGTGTGACTTACCTGACGTCACACAGCATGAAGGGATTGTGGCCTTCCCAAGATGCTGGGACTCTGGAGCTGGGCTCTGGCCTGCGGTCCCAGGAGGCCAACGCAAGGGCAAATGTTGAGCCCCTCACCCTGGAGGGACGCGGTGCCAAGCCTCGAGGGCATGAGAGAGATCAGTCGGCCCGCCCCACCCCCTCCCCACCATCTCCCTGTTCCTGGGACTCGGCCTCACTCACACGTTCACAGCTGCCAGGGATCAAAGTTCTGTGCAAGATGTATTTGCTGTGAGTTCTAAACAAACGGGTGTTAGCGCGGAGCCGGGGAAACATTCGGAGGACGCGGCCGGGGACGGCCGGGCGGCCTTTAAAGCTCGGGTGATTGATCGGCCCCTTGTGGCTCTCATGCTCCCGGGGGCCCGGGCCGAGGGGCGATGCGCCCCCCCATCCCACCACATGGACCCCTCTGCCCTCCCTGTACCCGGGGCGGGGGACCGGCCCAGAGCCCCCGAGTCCGGCGAGTCCCCACGAATGACAAACAGCCCCCAGCCAACCGGTGCTCACTCCTGCCCTTCCCGCCCACCACGAGGCGCGTGTCCTTAGGGGTGCCCCGGCCAGAGGGGGACAACGTGCCCTTGGGCACTGACCCCACTTGGCTCTCGGAGGCTCATTCAGGGTCTGGGGGTGTGGCTCCTTTCCCCTCCCGGCACCCACAGCCTTAAGCGTGTGTGTGTGTGTGTGTGTGTGTGTGTGTGTGTGTGTGTGTGTGGTGTGTGCGGGCATGGGGGTGGCAGAAAAACAGACCCCTCGGCTCTGGGGGGATGTGGAAGGGAGGTGACAGGGACCCCCTTCGACCCATGTCTGGCAGGCCGGGCTTCCAGGAAGAAGTCTTTCTCCTGGCACCCTGGGTGGGCTTTGCTGTCCCGCCCCCATTATTGAGGGCCTTGACCAGTGCTTACCCTGCCCGCTGAGCTAAGGGCTCCCAGGTTCAAGGGTGATGGAGATAAACCCAGAGTGGGAGGCTTGGTGGGCGGGGCTTCTCTCGGAGAGGGAGTGTGGGAGCAGCCAGGTGGGCTTGACATTTGATAGCCCGCGAGGCTGGATTTGGGGTCTCAGTGGCCAGAGAGGGGAGTCGGGAGAGATTCTCCTGGAGACGCATCGGTCCTTGGCCTTGCAGGGGAGTTTGGGGGCTCCCCAGAGAAGTCTGGGCGCAACCTCGAGTTTCAAGGCCCAGGAGGAAGGTGGTAGCTATAACTTTAGGCCTCTCTTTTGGGGGGTTTGCGGGCCACATTCAGTGGTGCTCAGAGCTCACTCCTGGCCGGGCTCAGGGGGTGGATTCAGTGCCCGGGGTGGACTGGGTCGGCCATGTGCCGGGCAAGAGGAGAGCCCAGGGGCTACTTCCTGTTGTCCTGTGTGGGGGCCCTGACTTCATGCCTGGACCACGAGTGGTTCCCAGGACACAGCACGACTATTCTCCCTCTGCCCTGTGTCAGGAGGGGAGGGCACAGACGCCATCGCGGGTGGAGAGAGCCGGGCTCTGCCCGTTTGGTGGGCCCTTCCCCGGCTAATGAATTCCCCAGTCCCGGCCAGGCAAGGCGGAATTGAAAACGTTTGGGGGTCTGTGAGTCCCTGCGGTGTTCGTGGCGGAGACGCTGCCGCCCCAACAGGGCTGGGTGCGGGCCAGGGTCTAGAGGTTTCATCCCAAATCAAGCCCTCAGCTGTGTTCCAGGAAATTTGCCTTTTTTTTCTTTTTGGGTCACACCCAGTGGTGTTCAGGGGTTCCTTCTGGCTCTGCACTCAAGAATCACTCCTGGTGCTGCTCGGGGGACCCAACGGGATGCCAGGGATCAAACCCGGGTTGGCTGCATGCAAGGCAAATGCCCTCCCCTGCTGTACTAGCACTCCAACCCCCAAACTGCCTTTTCTTCTTCTTATTATTAATTATTATTATTATTTTATGGAAAGCTTTCATGGATACCCAGGACTCTGAAGCCAGTGCATTTTGTGGGGGGCAGTATGATTTAATGCAGGGGGTGAAGGTTCTGTTATTGTTTCCAATCCTGGGCTCCCCTCCACATACACACACACACACACACACACACACACACACAATCTCTCTCTCTCTCTCTCTCTCTCTCTCTCTCTCTCAGGATTCTGTTATTTCCGGCCAGCTACAGGAAGTGCACCCCAGAATCCAGTCTGTCGCACCCCCCTTAACTCCCACATGTGAGTGGCCCCGTGGTGGTCTCTGTAACTGGGATGTCACAGAAGGTGGAGGCAGGAAGAGACGAAAGATGAACAGATTGCAGATAGATGCGTCTGCCTCGCCCCGAGCCCTGGGAACTGCTGGGGCATCGTAAGAGCAGAATGAACCAAATGTGTTGTGAGCATCAGAGAGGAAAGGGACAGACTCGCGGCAGCTACTGTGTCATCGCGGCAACTACCATTTCATCTCTCAGAAACTGCATGTGGAACCACGGATTTGCAGAAATCCTGGAAATGGACCCGCAGCTCTCCAGCACCTGGGGCTCAGACTTTACTGGCTATCAGCGCTGATACACGGGGGTCTGTGGAACCAGTGGCCCCAGGCTGAGACTGCAGGAAGTTGGAAATTCAGGCAGAGAAAGTGTCATTAGCGTTGGGGGTGGTGGGGATGGACGACCAGTGCTCGGAGCTAACCCCACGTGGCCCCCTCTGTCTGCATCTTCCAGGAGAATTGGAGCCGGGGTGGGCGGGTTTCGGGGATGTTCTTCCGTCTCTTTGTACTGATCTAAGACTTGATTCATCTCTACCGATCTCTATAATTTCTCTCCGTTCTTATCTCTTCTTCTACCTATCACTACTGTCTATATCTCTTAGGAGCAGTGAAGTAATTTGGCTTAATCATTTCGAAATTTTATGACAGAAATGCCACACATTATTGGAGCGTGCAGTGGGACCCTTGGCTGGACCGAGGAGCGCAGAGGGAGCAAACCTTCAGGGGTCCGCATCCGGGCCGCTCAGCTATTTCCCCTTCCAGCCGTTCCTCTCCATGCCTGCCACGGTATGAAACGAGAACAAACCCCAACCTTGCAAGATTAGTTTGCTTTGCTTGCTGCACACTCTTTGGTGTTTACAGCGACTCTTGGCTCGGGCTGCAAGGAAAGGCGATTCTTCTGGGCTCTGATGGACCCTGCGTGCTGCCTGTGTGTGGGCGTGGAAGCCGGGTGCCCTGACCCCAGCTCCGACCTTCTCAAAAGGTGAGCCCCGTGGCCTCTGGGTCCTGGCTTGCAGGGAGCTGGTCCCCCAGCCTGGGGTCCCTCCCAGCACCTTGGCCCGACCTGCCGGCTCCGCCCCTCGCGTGCCTCTGCCTCCCCCTCCAACCAGTATCCACGGGGCCCTATGCTCTGGGGAGGGTCCAGGCAACAGCTGCCTTTGATCAGCCCAACATCTGGGAGACTCGGCACTTCAAGCACACTGCCTGGTGATCAAAGGTGGGAACGCTGTGACAGCTGCCACTTGGCAGGGTCCCAGCCTGGCTAAATGCAGGGTGGGGGAGGGGAAGCGGGGAACTGTGTGTTGGGGTGGGGGTGGGGGACACTGGGCGGAGGCGGGGACCCACCCACCGGGCCACCACGGAAATGGTCAGGGGCAGGAGCGCTGCTCTTGTGACCCAGACGTCCCGTGCCTCAGTTTCCCAGCTGCTCACGGTGGTGCCTGGGTCCAGCTGTCCTGGGTGAAGGGCCTTGCTGGAAGTGCCTGTCCACTGGGCACTGACTGGGGAGCTCGGCATGAGTCGATTTATTTTCATTTGACAGATGCACAGTGAAGGTCCCGCCAGGGCAAGTCGGGCAGCCGGCAACCCGCCCCGTTTCCCGGCCCTGGGCGTCCCCGCAGTCTCTCCTGCACTTTGGGGTCCATGCCGCCATCTCCGCAGAGCCGCTACAGCAGGTGACTTCTTCGTGCAGGTGATGCTACCGGTGAGGGATGCTACACTGGGATGCAGCAGGGGCTGCAACCAGGGCCCGAGGCGGAGCCCAAGCCCCGCCCCGGAAACAGGCCTAGCTTTGCTCTGATTGGCTCCTTCCGTCTAGCTTTGTCCTGATTGGCTGCAAGCTCACTAGGCCTGCCTTCAGGCCGGAAACGGGCTTGCAGGCAAACAGCCCATGTGGACCATGCAACAGTGCCCTAGGCCCGCCCTGTCGGGCTCCCCATGGCGCAGAGAGGAAAGAGGGGTGTACATGGGGGCTGGGAGAAAGATAGTATGGCTGGAAGGGTGCTGACCTTGCACACGGTCGACCCGGGTTCAATCCCCGACACCCCACAGGGTCCCTTGAGTACAGAACCAGGAGTCAGCCCTATGTGTGGGGCTTTGGGCAAATCACATGTTCAGGCCTCTGGGAGTGGTAGGAAGGGAGGAATGTTCTGGAGCCTTCTCTGCAGAGTGTCACCTTAATCAGGAAGAGCTTTGTGGCAGCCCAGGGCTTTCAGGAAATGCAGCTGCTGGGAGAGGGGGGATTCGCCCATCCCCAAAGATCTGCCTCAGGGCCTCTCATCTCACACCTCCTGCACCCTCCCCCCTCCCCTTCCCCAGGGCACTCACTTTCCTTTCCCTGTGGTTCTTCCCTGGGGCTGGCAGTGGCCATCACCAGCACCCCTTGGCCACAGGGACTCATCTCTGGGTTGCCCCCATCTCTGGGTTGAGCGTTGGGGAGGTCTCCTATGGCCTACGACATGGCAATGGCAATGGCTGGTGGTCCTGCTGAGTCCCCCTGACTCCTATTGTCACAGCTGTCCTGTCCCCGGGGCTTCATGACAATGGCCGGGTAAGAAGAGGCTAGAGTGGGTGGAGAAGGGGCAGTGTTGGGGTCACAGGGCACCTCAGCCTACAGGCTGGCAGGCAGCTTGCTTCTGGGGGCCAGTAAGTCTCCTCCTGCTTGGGGCCCCCCCGACCCTCTTTTCCCTGGGAATCCTCCTGTTCTTGACTCTTCGCTGTTCATACAAGATGCCCCTCGCCCCAGGACAACTATGCAAAACTCCCCACAGTGTACACCCCTACACTGTGTTTCCCAAACACCCGGCCATGACCCTTTCAGCCCAGCACCTCCCAGGTGACCTCCTGGACACAGGGTCATTGCAGGCAGACAGTGCTGAGGGTCCTGGGACTTTGCACCCACCGGGGTTCATGGAGAGCAGCAGGTGAAGATGAAGGCAGAGACTGGGGTGAGCACCTGCACCCCTGGGAAAGCTGGGGGAGCGTCACCAGAAGCAGGGAGACGCCCCCAACACACACACACACACACACACACACACACCCACACACACCCACACCCACACACACAGAGCTTGTGGGCAGAAGCTCGGGAGAAGACCCACGTGCTCCCAGCCACATGCGCGATGCTTACTTCAGCCCTTGCAGGTGAGTTTTATGTCCTAAGAGGTTTATTCAAGGTCGGAACTGAAGAGATTGAACAGCGAGTAAGGCCTTGCATGTGGCTGACCCAGGTTCGATCCCCGGCACCCCGTAGGATCCCCTGAGTCCCACTAGGAGTGATCCCTGAGCACTGTTTGGTTTGGGTGTCACCTACAAACCAACCCCCCCCCCCCAAATAAGTAAAAACAAAATTAATCCAAAGTAGCTGGTGGGGGAGGGGGTCCTCCTGCTGGGTGACCCTCAAACTTTCCATTCACTGCGAACGCTCAAGAGCTTCTAAAGGCGATTGACGTCCACCTCTTCCTGAGGGTCCTGGGAACTCCTCCAAGAGGCAGAGAGGAGACTCCAGGGTCAGAACTGAAGAAACCTCGTGATGCTGGCGCCACAGGTTGTGCTAACAAGTCACACCCAGTGTGAGCCACCGGTGGTACGCGCTGACATCCACATGTTAAATGGGTTCCACGTGCTGAAGGTTCTCTCATGGGTGAACTTTAGCTTCTCGTCTCAACAGCGTTTCTGGGGCTGGAGAGAGAGTACAGAGGGTGAGGGTATTGCTTTGCACGTCACAGACACAGGTTTGATCCCCGACATCCCTTGAATGCAGCACTGAGCATCGCTGAATTCTTTTTCATTTTGGCCCACACCCGGAGTTCACGACGGATAGCTACCTGGTGCATCTCTGCGTCCACCTTCGCCCCAGCTCTTCCTGCCATGTCTGTGCCGGCGCCCTCTGGCTTGGCTGCGAATCTCCCATCCTCACCCCCCGCTGCCCCCTGGCTACCGGCTCCTGATACCCCGAGAAGGAAAATGAGCTCATGTCTGGGCCCAGCTTCGTGGCCGTCCCGTCTATGCAAAGATCCCAACAGAATAAACTTTCCCGGAGTTGGCAGCTTGAGGCACCTTCTGCTCGGCCGGGGGCCAGGGCTCCCAGGGTGCTTGGGCTGAGAACCTCCCAACCCCCATCCTGGAACTCAGTCCTGGGAAAGTCCTTCCGGCTGGCTGGCTGTCTCCACGGCTCGCTCCCCCGTCCCACCCTTGATCTCAGCAGCAACTATGCAAAACTCCCCGGGGTGGGGAGGAAGCTCAGGGGTCAGGAGCTTTGCATGCATGGGACCCTGGTTCCATCCCTAGCCCCCCAGGGTCCCCAAGCCCTGCTGAGGGCTGCCAGGATGACCCAGGGGGGTCCCCAGCACCCGAGGTCCCAACAGCACAAAACAGTCCCAGCTCGGTTGGGCAAATTCTGCCAGGAGTGATCTCTGGAGGTCCCTGAGCTTTGGGAGGGCCCCCTACCCCCCACAAGGGGCACACATGTCCCAAGTGTCCACGCAGCTGATTCCGGGTGTGCACTGGTGGCAGCAGGTTCTGGCCGGTGGCAAATAACTTTGCAGGGAGCACGTAGCTCTCCAGGTCCTCCTCCCTTTAGCTGGAAGCTGGGGTGTGGCCCCGCCAGAAGCCTGGCCTCTCTAGCTTCACTCTCCCCATCTCTCAGGAGAGGGGCCTGCCTAGGACTCTGTTTCCCGGATGCCCGAGTTTGTCTGCTCTCGCGGGGAGGCGAAGCCAGGCCCGGGACGCCTACCTTCCTGCACATCGCCGGCCTCCCAGACCCTCCGCCTGGCTTGACCTGCCCCACCGGCCACACCTTTGCTCCGGAGACGGTGCCCGGCCGTCTCAGAGACAAGGAACGAAACACCGTGAGCCACGGGGACACGCTGCCCTGGCCGGGGGCCCTGGCACGCCCACACTCGTGGCCTGCCTGGCCCTGGCCTCGTGCACCCCATCCAGAGCCGGCCAGATGCCCCGCCAGGAGCCTCCCTGCTCCCACTCTGCTCAGGGGTCATGATTTACTTATTTATTTTAATGAACCACCGTGAAATACAGTTACAGACTTACAAGCTTTCGTGATTATGTTTCAATCAAACAGTGTTCGAGTACCCATCCCTTCTCCAGTGCCCATTCTCCACCCCCAATGTTCCCAGTATCCCTCCCGCCACCCCATGCCTCTGTGGCAGGCACAGTCCCTCTCTCTCTCTCTCTCTCTCTCTCTCTCTCTCTCTCTCTCTCTCTCTCTCTCTCTCTCTCTCTCTCTCCTTTTGGGTGTTATGGTTTGCAATACAGATACCAAGTGGCCATCATGTTTGGTCCACAGTCTACTTTCAGCACGCATCTCCCATCCCAGGCGAGCCCCCCAAGCATCATTGACTTAGTGGTCCCTTCTCCATCCCAGCTGCCTTTGCCCCCAGCGAGTGGTCATGTTTTAGAGCCGATCAAAGGTATTTGAACGTTTTCACGCACTGTTCCCCAAAAATGATCTTAGTGCCAAAGGAGATGGATCCCGTCAGAGCTGAACCCTGAGATGAGGCTGCCTGGCCCCCTCCTGCTCAAGGAGAGTTAATTGCCGGGTGTGACCCCCCCCAAACAAAGAACTGGCTCGCTTCTGCATCAGGGGCGACTCCTTGTACAGTGCTCAGGGGTCACATGGTGCCTGGGAAGGAGCCCAGCTCTCAGAGATGCTCAGACAGACAGACAGACAGCTTGAGGGCGGGGCATGAGCGCTGCCTCTGGGAGACTCAGCCCCCAGCACTGTCCTGCTTGGTCCCCCCTTGCCCCAGCACCCTCAGGTGCAGCCCCTGAGCACAGAGCTGGGAGAGACTCCTGAGCACCGCCAGGTGCGGCCCCAAGCCAAAAACCAAAGCAAAACCAAACAATCCCCAGCTCTGACACGAGTCTCTCTGGGCCTCTCCTCCTCGGGCGGTCCCAGGGATCTAGAAGTTTCCGTGTCTGGAACTGCAGGCTCCTGTTCATGGGGCACCCCGGGGCCAGGCGGACGCAGAGGAGCCTGGGGTTTGGGCGGGTGTGGACGGGGTCTGGGCTCATGCCCACCTTAATCTTATTCTTGGCGGGACTCAGCTGGCAGCGATCACACATAAAAACGACTCGGCCGCGCGCCGGACTGGATCAAAGGCTCCGGACCCGAGGTTGGGAGGCGTCTTGGCCGGGCTCCCCCGAACGCCCCGGAGCCAAGGACTAGAGCGGGAGTCATATGTTGGGGCCAGGGGAGGCTTGGAGCCAAGTTTAGGGGAGCCAGGCCTTTTCTGCTGGGGAAGGGGGGGCACAGGAGTTCTGGAACCTTCTGCAGCCCTTCTCTCAGGCATCTTCCCCAGATGAGCACTGGGTGGGGAGTGTGAATCCCCAAAAGCAGCGATACCCCTTTGTGTAACCTGGCGAGGCTGACGGGGCCAGGACAGCAGCATCCGTGCTGGAGACCCAGGGTCCTTGTCATCTTCTCACACGGTGTCATTTTGATTTTGTGTCGGGCCGCACCCGGCAGTGCTCCTGGGGTCACTCCTGGCAGGCTCGGGGGACCACATGTGATATCGGGAATTGAACCCACGCTCTGGCCCCCGTCCCGTGTCCTGACACATCCTGGGTGTCCTGATTTTTGGGGATGGCTCCCCAGCAGTGCTCGGGGGGCCCAGGGTCACTCCTGCTGATACTTGGCCAACCTAGCTCGGAAATTCCATGCTAGGGCCTAGTGGTGACGGAGGTCACCGGGTCACACCGGCATTGCTGAGGGGACCCGTGTTGCTGTGCTGAACTCAGGGCCTTGTCTACAGAACCTGTACCCAGGCCTGCTCACCCCCCAATCCCGCCACCCCAAGCAGTGCTGGGGCTGGAACCCCGGCCCTCACAGGCAGGCTAAGTCCTCGACCCACTACACCCCAGTTCTAAGCCCCCTCTTGATAAAGGCACCAGATCGGTTGGGCACTTTCCCTTGTCACCTAGAGTGTCCTGGGCCAGCTTATCTGCAATACCAAGTGATTGCGTAGGAAGCCTCGGGATTGTGAGCCTGAGACTCCTCCTCGCAGCATGCGGCTCGGACCCTGGACTCCTGCAACAACAGGCTGCCCCTCCCTGGGCCCCAGCCCTGGAGACCCGGCGGGGAGGTTGGTGGGCACAGGTCCCGAGGCCCGTTTGCATGTGTAGGCGAGTCCTTCTCTCTCGGGCTGCACCCGGGGCTTCCCGCTGCCCATGGTCTGCAGGGGCCCCCAGTGTTGAAACAGCAGGACACTCCCCAAGAGAGGTAGTACAGGGGTTAAGGCAGTTACTTCACACACAGCCGACCCCAGTTCCACCCCTGACAGCACATAGGATCCCTCGAGGACCACCAACAATGATCCCTGAGCACTCCCAGGAGTGACCCCCGAGCGCCCCCAGGAGTGACCCCCGAGGGCCCCCAGGAGTGAGCCCTGAGCACAGCCAGGTGTGGTCCAGCTCCTCCCTACCACCAAATGCCTCCAGGAGAGAAACTGATGCTTGCTTAGACCCAGGTGTGGGCCGTGGCCTCCGTGCTGGCCTCCATGCTGGCCTCTGGAGGCCGTGCAGCAGTGGGCTCTGGCAGGCGTGGCTCAGAGGAGGAACCCAAAGGTCCCTCCCTGCATTGTACAGCGCCAGGGGCCCTGGAGAAGGGGGATGGGGTCAGCTCGGGCCAAGACCCTTCAGACCAGCACGGCTAGGGCGGCTCTGCAGGACCTGTGCAGGATGTCCACCTCCTGAGGGCCCTTGACCGTGGCCCTGCCCTTCTCTCGAAAGAGAATTAATTCCTCAGCAGGCCGGGAGAGACGATCTCACCCCTCCCTGCTGCTGCTGATGTGAATTGTATCAAAGTGAGGACAGAGTGTTGCTCAGTACCCCGCTGTTTTCCCCTTCAATTGTCTTTTAAAAATCTACAGGCAGCAAACAGTTGTTTGAGCCCAGCGCCAGCCCCTGGACATCTTCTGTCACCTGCTCCTGGAAGCCTCAAGCCGACGGGGAGTGGACAGTGGTGAGGGGTGGATATTGGCTCTTGAGGGGCGGTCAGTGCGGTGCCATCAACCTCCAAAACATTTACTTTCTTGTGGACTAATGTGACATCGAAAAGAAATCTTTTACTTTTGAGTTTTGGACTCCACCCAGTGATGCTCCGGGGTTACTCCTGGCTCTGTGCTCAGGACTTACTCCTGGCAGTTCTCGGGGGACCATATGGAATGCTGGGGAGCAAACCAGGGCTGGCCACGTACAAGGAAAGGGCCCTTTTCTCTGTAGTATTGCTACGCAACGCCCCCGCTCCTAGTTTAAAACTATTTTGTAAACTTACCGGAAAGTTCCCTAATTTACCTTCCCATCTAGGTCTCATGAGCAAAACAGCTTGTTCGGTCTCCTTGGGGGGTCCTAACTTAAAGCCCCTTTCCCCCAAGATGCCCCTATCTCCAGCTTGTGTCTCCGAGGTCACATAACGTGGGTTGTGGGAAAGAAAATGTTCAAAAGTCAGAGTCATGGTACCATGGGCTGGGCTCTTGCCTTGCTTGGGGCTGACCGGGGTTCGATCCCTGGCATGACATATGGTCCCTGAGTGTGGGTGGCCCCAAATCCAAAGAACTAAACCTTGGGGCTGATCGGGGCTGGAGCGATAGCACAGCGGTAAGGCGTTTGCCTTGCGCGCAGCCAGCCCGGCGGAGCCGGGTTCGATTCCTCCGCCCCTCTCGGAGAGCCCGGCAGGCTACCGAGAGTATCTCGCCCGCACGGCAGAGCCTGGCAAGCTACCTGTGACATATTCAATATGCCAAACACAGTAACAACAAGTCTCACGATGGAGACGTTACTGGGCCCACTTGAGCAAATCGATGAACAACGGGAGGACAGTGACAGTGACAGTGGAGCCCGTCGGGTTTGATCCCCAGCATCCCATATGGTCCCCCATGCACTTGCAGGAAAATGAAAAAAAAAAGAAAAAACTAAGCCTCTCAGTTCTCGTTGCCCTGGGCTGCCCCGGTGAGTACCTCCATCCGGGGTCTCATGCAGCCTGCGCAGGGCCGTGTTACATGGTCACAGCTGCTTTGAATTCCCCCCAGGGACTGTCCAGCAGCCCCGCGCCCAGCCGGCAGGTTGGAGATTCTGCCACAAGGGGGCGCCCGAGCTCTTCAAGTGGGGCGACCCCGGGGACGGGATTGGGCTCCTGGGGCTGGGGGTGGGTGGGGGCCCAGCGTCCATCCTTCTCCCTCCCCGAATCATCGTGGCCACCATTGGGGGCAGGAGTCACCCCTGACGCCTGCCACCAGCCCTGTTTTCACCCAGTTTCTCAGGAAGGTGCTGAGGCGGGACCCTGGGTAACAATGACCGGGGCTGGGCATGGGGGCGAGGGGGGGGGGGGGTGAGGGCAGGACATTTGCGGGACACGCAGGGCCCCGGGCTGGGCACTGCAGAGAGAGAAGGAAAAGGCAATTACTGGTGTCCGCCGCGAGCCGGACTGGGTGAGCGGTCACTACGCAGCAACTGACCCCTCCCGCCTGGCCACTTCCCACACGTCTGGGGACAGACCATTAGGGGGAGCCCCGGCCCACCCGCCGCACCCCTCCCTGGCTGTGAGCACAGAGGCCGGGTGGGGAGGGACACTGGCTGAACTCGGCACTGCACCCCTCCCTGCAGGAAGACCACCTGGTGCCCCCAAGTCTAGGGACCAGCCTCAGGCCTGGGTGCAAGTCCCCCAGACCCTGTGTGGTCTTACTGGGGAAACGCAGACTAGGGCCCATCCAAGAGGCACTGGGGTTGGCAGGGGTCGTCCTGACTGACCCGATTCTCCAAGGGACAGCGGTGAGGGGTCCCCCGTGTAGCTCCTCTGGGGATTGGAGCCCAGAACTGGGTTCTCGACACAGATGCAGGCTCTGAGCGACTTCTGCAGACGAAATGCGGTGGCTGGAATGATCGCTGGAAAGTCAGTTCAAAAATAGTCAGCTCATACTGATGGTAACTTTACACACACACACACACACATACACACACACACACACACACACGTGAGAAGATGTCAAGGTTAATGAAAAAAAAAAGTCGTGTTTTTGTTGTTGTTGTTTGACTTTTTGGGTCACACCCAGTGATGCTCAGGGGTCACTCCTGGCTCTGCACTCAGGAATCACTCCTGGCGGTGCCCGGGGGACCCTATGGGATGCTGAGGACCGAACTTGGGTTGGCAAACGCCCTACCTGCTTTCCTATTGCTCGGCCCCCCTAAAAAATCACTTAAAAGCCCCCAAAGAGGAACCAGAGCAATATTACAGCAGTGATACAGCTGGCCTGGCACGTGGCCGACCTGGGTTCGATCCCCCGCAGCCCAGAAGGCTCCCCGAGCCCAGAACTGGGAGGAAGCTCTGAGCACCACCGGGTATGGCTCAAAAGACAAAAATGAAAATAAAGGCCGAGGAGGAGCAGGGTCCCTCCCACAGCCCCGTCTCCCAGACACACTGGCCAAGGCTCACCCAGGCCCCTTGGTGGCGCCTTCAGCCTCTAGCGCCCCCGCAGAGTGGCTGGCGGGGGGGTCCCCCCCCCGGGTGCTTCCTAACCGTCCCTGTGGGCTGGGGGTGCAGCCTGGGTTATCTCACGGTGCCCTTTCAACCTCCCGGAGAGCTGGGGTCAGGGCGGGGGCAGCAGGCCGGCAGCGGGCGGGGGCTGGGCCGCGGGGGCCTTGTCAGCCTGAGACATCCCAGGAGGGTGGGGGACCGTGAGGCCCCCCCGCTTGCCCTGGGCCCAGACGCCCTGCAGGGTGCCAGGGGGCCGTGGGAAGGTGCATCTAAGGCCCAGGGGGAGACCCGCCCCCTACGGAGCTCAGGGGACACGCGCCCGCCTCGTCCCAGTCCCTTGTGGCATGCACACAGAGGGTTGCTTCGTGCAGAAGTGGGGGGTCCCCGACTGCTGTCCTGTGCCCTCCAGGGGTCTCCATGGACGTGTCCTTCGCGCACTGCCATGTTTGCAGGCGCCTTTACAGAGTGGACAGTGCTCAGGCTGGACCCCGTCCTGTTCTCTTGGGCCTCCCTAACCTCAGTGTGGTTAGGATGGAGGCCGGGGGTGAGGCGGAGGCCGGAACAGTTGGAGTTTCAGTGGATCCGACCCGGAGGCGCCTCCCAAAGGCTGGAGTAGTTTATCTCCTCTCTTCAGGAAGGCTCCTGAGTGGCCGCCTTGTCTGTGGGTTGTCCTGTGTGAGTTTGAGAGGGGAGGGGGGCGTGGGGGCTGGGCTGAGACCACTCCGGGCCCCCCA
This sequence comes from Sorex fumeus, assembly GCF_029834395.1. Classification (NCBI taxonomy): domain Eukaryota; kingdom Metazoa; phylum Chordata; class Mammalia; order Eulipotyphla; family Soricidae; genus Sorex; species Sorex fumeus. The sequence goes on from NW_026606246.1 coordinate 143,463, forward strand.
TCATGGAGGCGGAAGCAGCCAGCCAGGTCATTTAAATCTTTTTATTATTTGAATGTGTTCAGGAGAAAATGCCCCTTGACTTTTCAAAAGGGAGGGGCCGGGACTGGGGGTGGGGGTTGGGCGTTTGCCTTGCCTGTGGCCAACCCAGATTCGATCTCCAGCACCACCTACAGTCCACTGAGTCCTGCTGGGAGTCAGCCCTGAGCCCAGAGGCAGGAGGAGTCAGCCCTGAACACAGAGCCGAGAGTCAGCCCTGAGCACGGAGCCAGGAGTCATCCCTGAGTCAGCCCCGCAGTGGCTGGCCGGGGGGGGGGGCTCCCTCCGGGTGCTTCCTAACCGTCCCTGTGGGCTGGGGGTGCAGAGAACCAGGAGTCAGCCCTGAGCACAGAGCCAGGAGTAATCCCTGAGCACAGAGTCAGGAGTCAGCCCTGAGTAGAGAACCAGGAGTCAACCCTGAGCACAGAGCCGAGAATCAGCCCCGAGCACAGAGCCGAGAATCAGCCCCGAGCACAAAGCCCAGAGTCAGCCCTGAGCTCAGAGCCAGGAGTCATCCCTGAGCACAGAGCCAGGAGTCATCCCTGAGCACCGCCAGGTGAGGCTGCCAAATAAAAAACAGAGAAAAGGGAGTCACCCTATGCACCTGCCCACCGCAGGAGGAAGCTCCGGCCACTGGGCCCCACTGCACCCCAGAGATGGGGAAGCAGCAGGGGCTGGCCTTGGAGACAGGTGGGACAGGGGACGGGCTGAGGGGAGGGGCAGGGATTACCTCCAGAACCCCTTTCCCCCTGCCCCCCAACCTGTGTTCTCGGCTCCCCAAAGGCCTTCACAGCAAGGGGCTGCCTGGGCCATGCACGGGGGTGCCGGGAGCCCTGGCCAGCAGCCAGGCCACCCCCGGGGCAGAGTCTACGGTGCAGGCGGCCCAGCAGCGGGGGAGCCTGTGCCGAGCCCCCTTTCCCACCCCGCTCCCCACTCCCGGGCGGAGCCATGATCACGTCCTCAGCACCTAGTCTCGGGGTCGCAGACAGGGCGTATCCGGCGGCCTCGGTGCTGCTGGGAGCAGACAGGACGCTATGCTGAGCAGGCACCCCCTGGAGCCCCGCAGGGCAGCCGAGTCCTCCCCACACCCCCAGAACCAGGACCTCTGGGCCCTTGTCACCCGACCTGGAAGAGCCGGGCCCTGAGGGCACAGCTGTCCCCTCCCCTCCTTATCCACACACCGGCTGGTCACCATCCAGGGCGCTGCCTCTTCATGAGCCTCAGTTTCCCCATCCGTAAAATGGAACATCCGTAAAATGAGACATGGGCAGGAGGGAGAGGCCAGCGGGGAGGGCGTGTGCAGACGGCCGACCTAGGAGGAGGAGAGATGCCAGAGAAACCCCTCAAGAAGCAGGATCATGAGAACCCACCCCCAGCATGGTAAAGCAGAGGTGTTACCCGCCCCTCCCCAGAAGGGACTGCTCAGCACGGTAACGCCAGTATTTGGGGGTCACGTCCCAGGTGGTGCTGGGGGTAGCTCTGAGGTCACTCCCAGCGGTGCCCAGGAGCCCTCCTGTCCCAGGAGGTCACTCCCAGCGGCGCCGAGGGGCCCTTAAGGTGCCAGGAATCGAACCCGGGCCTCGTCCATACACAGCCCGTGTTCCAGCCCACAGAGGCCTCCCTGTGGCCCTTAGACGGGGCCTCAGTCCTCCCCGGGACCCGGCGGCGGCCGCTCTCCTGCAAGCTGTGCAGAGTTCCAGCCTCTCTCCCAAGGATTCACTGAGTGGGACTCGGCCGGTCATGAGGATGGGGAGGAGGGGGATTAGCGCCACCTCCTGGCCATGGGGGGAATCTACCCCGGGCCGGCTGCACCTCCCCTGCGGTTTTGTAGAATGAGAACGAACTTGGGTTCGGGATTCTAGGCTCTGAGAACTGCCGTGTCGGGCCCCAACTTTGAACTGCGTGGCCACTCGAACAAAGTGATTATCCAGACGTGATTATCCAGGCGTGGTCAGTGATGGACAGGCCTGATGGACGGGAGACCGGCTCCCCCGCCGGCCAGTGATATTTGAGCTGCATTGATGGTGCCCCCCCATGCTTCCTGGGGTCAGACATGGGGATGGGTCGGGTGTGGGGGTTCTTTGCAGTGTGGCCTCAGGCCCTGGCGGCTGGTCAGTGGGGAGTCCAGGCCCCCTCTCGCAGCCCAGGTGACCAGTGGGCACCCGCCCAGAGGAGCTGCCCCTGGTCAGGACAAGGGCCCAGTTCCAAGTTGGGCGGCCCCCTGTGGCCACTGCCACAAGACTGGGTTCTGGGGGGGAGCTGATGGGAGCGGGGTGGAGCCCCCGAGGGAGCGGGGGAGGGGGTGTTGGCTGGGCTCACACGGCTCACAGCCCTGTCCCTGGCCTGGCCGGGCCCACACCCAGCTGAGCAGGACCGGGTGATGGATGGGCGGCCCGACAGCTGGAGGAGCGAAGGGGCTCCGGGTTCAAGAGCCCACGTGGGTGGTGGTCGCGCTCCCAGACCCCAAGGGGGCGGCCCCGCCTGCAGCCTCCTGCCTGCCTTCTCGGTTCCTTGTCACAAATATTTTTTTTCCCTCTTAGTTTTGCGGCCTTGCCCAGAGATATTCCAGGGACCGTGCAGCTGGTGGGTGGGGGTGGGGGTCAAACCCAGGATCTCCCATCTGGGAAGCTCACTGGGCAGTGCTCAGCCTGCCGCACTTCCTCCCCATGAAGTCTTTTCCAGGGCACGACTCGGCCTCTGCAACATGCTCAGGGGGCAGAGCTGCCCTCCCAGAAGCCGTGAACTCTTCTCTTGTTTTTTTTTTTTTTTTCGTTGTTTTTCTTTTTGGGTCACACCCGGCAATGCACAAGGGTTACTCCTGGCTCTGTACTCAGGAATTACTCCTGGTGGTGCTCGGGGAACCACATGGGATGCCAGAAATCGAACCCGGGTTGGCTGCGTGCAAGGTAAACGCCTTACCTGCTGTGCTATCAGTCCAGCCTGTGAACTCTGCTCTTGGATGGTTCTCCCAAGACCATGTGGCATGGGGGCTCGAACCCAGGCACTCCACGTGCAAGGTCTGCACTCCAGCCCTGGGGGACAGCCCTTAATGGGGGGCAGTTTCAGTTTCCCCCTCGCCCCATCTCCTACGTCTTCTACGTTGCATGCAGCCCCGCTAGGAACTGCCACCCATTGAGAAGCCCAGGGTGCAGGGCACTGGCCCTTCTTTCCTCCCGCTCAGCCTTCCTGGAGATGAGATGCAGGTGGGAGGCCCCCAGGAGCAGAGGGAGGTCAGGGGCAGCCCTGAAACTCTTGGGGGCTCCCGTCTCCCCTGTACCCACCTGTCTGGGGACCCGTCACCCACAGCTGCACTACCACGTGGCAGGAAAAGCCTTGAGCTGCAATTTTTATTTATTTATTTATTTTTTCTTTTTGGGTCACACCCAGCGATGCTCAGGGGTTCCTCCTGGCTCTGTACTCAGGAATCACTCCTGGCGGTGCTCGGGGGACTATGTGGGATGCTGGGAATTGAACCTGGGTCAGCCCCGTGCAGGGTGAATGCCCTCCCTGCTGGGCTATTGCTCTGGCCCTTGAGCTACTTTTTTTTTTTTGCGGGGGGTGGGGGGATCGAGTTCGCCAAGACAAGCAGGGGGATTCTGCCCACCCCGGGTCCCGGTTGAGCTTCCCTGACACACTGCCCCGCCGGCAACTCAGGGCACACACCCTGTTTCTCTCTGTCTTTAATCCGTCCACGTGACTATTGATACGTGCAGTCTCTGGCACTCGACCGGAGAACATTCTCAGGGGTCCATATACCCCCAACTCTATCTTCAGAGCCATTAGACGGCACTGGAGAAATTTAAGATGGAAAATACACAGAAGACATTCGTGGACCCCGACCAAACTAACTCAGAAGCCAAGATCAGCAGCTACGCGATTCCCTTCCTTTCTAGCCCTGTCCTATAAGTCAGCCTCAGCTTCTTCGAAAAACAAACCCGACCACGTTTCTGCAGAGTCTGTTGACCCCTAGTCTGGTGGAGAAATAAGTGCATTTGTTTGCACTGGTCTCTGTTTGCCTCTACCATGATGAACGGCTGCCTGGACACAGTGTGGCGTGTTCTTTCTATTTTGTCACAGATAAAGTTTTATTGGAACAAGCCAAGCTGGGGGCCAGGATGAAGCTATACTTGCAGAGCCTGGCGCTGGACTATAACTGCATGAGTCTTGGGATCCTCGGGGATCCTGGGCTAAGGAGGCTGTGGAACTTGGAACATGATGGAGCAGAAATGAGGAATGGCGGGTGGGGGTGGGGGGCGGGGAGGAGCAGGATCTGGCCTGGAGGCCCAGCTGGGAGGGAGCTAGAAATCGGCCTCCCCCCCCCCCACCGACTCCTCCCTGCTCTTCTTCCCTTTCACACACTTTCCCTCCTCCCTTCCTCCTCCCCCACTTCCACAGATGAGCACCACCGGAGACCTTGCCTTGGGAGCTTTGGGGCTCAAATTCTTCCTTGGTTCAGGCCCTTAGGATCCCAATAAGCCACCAAGGGTCAGCCTGCAGCCACTTCTCACTCGAACCTGAAACCAAAGCCCTGGGGCCACAGCCAGGGTCCCTCCTGCTGTGTGGGAGGGACAGTCCCCAGGGTTCTGCCTCACTCTTTCACTACAGTTAAAGTTGAAATCACCACAGGGAGCATCAAACTTGCCAACGGGCTGGGAATCAGACCCACAGGGAGGCCTGGGAGAGTGCTCAGAGCCATATACAGCGAGTCCCCAGGGTCACTCCTCTGTCCCTTTCCTGAAACACGCACACAGCTGGTGCAGCCAGGTCCTTGACTGCGGGCGACGGGCACCCAGACGGCCAAGCCGCGTTGCCTTCGGTGTGGGGGCCGCACCCAGTGGTGCTCAGGGGTCACTCCCAGCTGGTGCCAGGGACTGAACTCGGGCTGGCCGTGTGCAAGGCCAGCTCCCTCCCCGCTGTGCTGCCCCCGGCAGGGAACCAGGAGCCCCCAAGGAAGCCCCCCTACATGGGGCTTATCTGAGGGATCGTTCTGTATCACCCATACACGCATTCACATGTGCGGTTGTGAACACAAATGTGCTCACGTATGAACATACAGGAAGCGTGTTCAGGTGCATCCATTTGTCTGGACACAGGCGACGGTGCATGTCCACTAAGCAGTGGACAGGAAGCCGTGCTCATGCGTTCGTGGGTGACTGAGTGACCGAGATGCCGTCACTGTTTCCTCTGGGCAGTCGTGGGCAGGCGGGTCCCTTGCTCAGGGATACCGGGACTGTCCCCCAGGAGCCGGCCTGTGTCCAGGCCCCCTCATATCCCCAGGGGCTGTTCTGCTCCTCCCTGGCGGGCCCGGGGGACACCAGACTCCGGTGCTCTCTCTGGGGCCGGCCAGCTGGGAGGAGGCGGCCTCGGGGCAGCCGGGCTCGGGGCTAGTGACCTTTCGGAGACACCGGCCTTGTTTAATTTTCCGAATTCACCTCTCTCTCTCTCCCTCCCGCTTATCTGAGGCAGCGAGGCGGCCGCTGCGGGGGCTGCTTGGCGCGGTGCCCTGGGTGTGGAAGAAAACGGGCTGGAGCCTGCAAGCTGAGTGGGAGGATGGAGGAGGGGAGGGCCCGCTGGAGGACCCCAACCTTCCCACGGGGCCTTGTCATTCCCTGAAGAGACCCCTACCAGCAGGTGGTCTGCAGTGCCACCTGGAGGTCCTATTTCCTGTTTGGGGATGGGGGTGGGGACCTCCCAGTGATTCCATGCAAGGCTCCGTGTGGCCCCCGGGGATTAGCAGGGCTTCCGGAAGTGCTCGGGGGACCCCCTTAGTGCCAGGAATCAGACCCAGGTGGGCTGCCTGGCAGTACGGAAGTTAAGGTCTGTCTGTCTCTCCCATCCCATGACCTGCTTTTCCTGGGGGTGAGGGGGTGGGGAACGGAGGCCCTGTGAGGGGAAACTGAGGCCCAGTGAGGGGAGTCATTTCCCAAGGCCTCACGCTCTGGGCAAGTCAGAGCTTGCAGCAGTGCCGGGCCGGGCACCCCCCACTCTGGCTGCCACAGCCCCTCAGTGGGTGCACCCTTCACCCCAGCTCACTCGAGCCTGGGTATCAGGTCACAGCCACGGGTCACAGCTGGAGGGATGGTGATGGAGCAGGAGCTAGTGAGAGCCGGGCCCGCGGCCACCAAATCCCGCAGCCCCAGACACTAGGCTTCCTGGCCCTCCAATAGCGTCCTGAAAAACGGCCGTAATAAGGCTCTCGGGGGAGACAGAGACTGCCCACGGCCCAACTGCAGGGATGAGGGGAGGGACCGTAGTGACTCCACTGGTGACTGAGCAGATGGGGTCCCATGACGCCAGCACTGACCACTCCCAGGGGAGGGCGCAGGATCTCATAGCTGGGGGGCCCTGGAAACTCCACGACCTCCGACCTCGGGCCTCGCACCAACGGTCCCTCCTTCCTTCCTCTCCCATCCGTCCTGCCTGTCCACCCCCCCCCCCCGCCCCCCTTCCCTAGGAATCCCAGGCGCACGCAGGTTGCTCCAGGGGACACCTCGGAGATACGGAAGAACTCGGGGTGGTGTCAGCCGCACACCAGGATGGACAGGAGGGAGATCTTCCTGGAGGTGGGGATGCTCGGGCTCTGGACCGGCAGGCCGACGCGTCCAGCTCAGATCCCCGTCCCTCATCCCGCCTGCTGCTTCCCGCCGTGGCCCCTGGGGACGGCACGGAGCAGCTCAGCCTATCCTGTTCCCTGCCATGCTCTTGGCTGTGTCCAGACCCCAAGTGCTTCCAAGCCACTAAACCTGCGAGCAGGAAAAGCAACGGGCAGGGAGGGGCAGGGTGCAGCCAAATGTCCACTGTGTCCAGCCGGGGTGGACGGGGCCTTGCTGCCAAGACCAAGGAGAGCAGGTGGGCAGCTACCCGCCCTGTGTCCTGGGGCCAGCCCGTTCGATGCTCAGGGATAATTCTCAGCAGGGCTCGGGGGACCCTATGGGATGCCGGGGATTGAACCGGGTCAGCCACGTGCAAGACAAACGCCCTCCCCTGCTGGGCTATCGCTCCAGCCTGATGCGAGCCTGTTTTTCCTAAAGGAGGGACCCGGCCACCTTCTGCTCAGAACCCCAGATACAGTGGAGATGGTGGGTTGCAGGGCCTGCTGGGGCCGGGGGCACCGTCTCTTCCATCCCAGTGCCTGGCTGAAGGGCACGCCCTCAGCAGGGCCAGCAGGGACAGCCGTGACCTCGCGTCCCCTGACCCTCACAGACGGGCCCGGAGCGCTAGGCTGTGGCCAGGTGCTGTGTGTAGGCTCGGCCCTCCTCCCTCTGCCGGAGGGGCCGCTGGCTCGGATTCTGTTATTCTAACCTCTTCCACTGTATCTATCTCTTTAATTGGCTTCATTTTATCCTTTGTTTGGAATTTCACCCATTTAGAATTTTATTCTTTGATGGACTAGCAGCGGCAGGAAGTGAGGATTGGAGGAGGCCAGGAAGGGTCCACGCTCAAATCCAGGTGCTTCTTGGCTGCCCGCCCCCTCCTAGAACACGTACACGTGCCCTCTTTCTCCTAACCCCCGATCTGGACTATGATCAGCTCCAGAATTTCAGTTCTTCAGGACTCCAGCGAGAGAGCACAGGGCTTGGGTGCTCGCTTGGGTGAGCAGTGCCGTCCCGGGCATTTGCTCATGGTGCCCTGACCATGGCCGGGGGTAGCCCCGAGAGCCCAATGGAAACAAAACATGGGCCCTTGAGCCACTTCTTTCTCAGCGTTGTTTTTTTCTTTGCTTTTTGGGTCACACCCGGCGATGCTTAGGGGTTACTCTGGCTCTGCACTCACGAATTAGTCCTGGTGGTGCTCAGGGGACCATATAGGATACTGGAATTGAACCCGGATCGGCCGCGTTTCAATCCGATCGGTCCGGATCGAATTGAACCCGCAAACACCCTCCTCACTATGCTATGGCTCCAGCCCCCTTCTCAGCATCTTTTGGGAAGAGGGAAGTGAAAGAACTAGTTGGTCACAGCTGGCCCGGAAGTGACGTTGATGTGCTTCCCAGGCTCTGGGTTCGGGCTGACCCTGGCCATGCCCTGGCCGGAAGGATCCGTCGTTTCTACTTTTTAAAATAATATTTCTAGAATTCATTTATTTTGATTTTTGGGTCACACCTGGCTCTGCACTCAGTAATCACTCTTGGTGGTGCTCGGGGGACCCTCTGGGATGCTGAGGATTGAACCCGGGTTGGCCGCGTGCAGGGCAAACACTCTCCCCGCTGGACTGTCGCTCCGGCCTCTGAGCAGCTTCAGTGAGGTTCGCCCAGCTCGTGAATGGCAGTGCAGTGAGGGGAAGGGGTGTGTGTGGGGGGGGAGGGGAGTGGGCTGGATTGTTGCAGGTGGCGGGAGATGTAGGGGGTGGGTCAGAGCCAGCACCCAGAGCTCTGCTCCGGTCCCCACACCCTGCACCCCTGCTTGGACTCCTGGGCTGCATTTAGGCATGTGTGTTTTTTTTTTGCGGGGGGAAGGTGGGGGTGGTAGTTTGGTGTCACACTTGCTGATACTCAGGATTTACCGGAGACCCAGAATCACTCCTGGCAGTGCTGGGGATCGAACCGGGGTCGGCTGCATGCAAGGCGGAGCCCTTCGCTCCTGTGCCTGGAGTTTGAAAGACTCAAACCCTCCAGAGTTGGCTCTGATGCAGAGACCCGGGCAGCAGGCCTGGGTGTGCCCGTGTGTGTCCCCCCGGCACTGCCTTCCCCAGAGCCGGGCCCGTCCCCCTGGGCATGGGATGGAGCTAGCCCTCCCCGCCCCCGTCCTAGCGGCCTTGCTGGACTCCGCACAAACCCCGCCACCCACCCATCCATCAGGGACGCCAGCCTCGCTGAGCTGTTTGGGGCATAAATCAAACGCGGAGGAAAGGTTTGGGGAAAAAAATATATAATAAAGAGGGAGCGGAGGGAGCAAAATCGGGGGAGGGGTGGGGAGCAAGGGCGGCGGAGGGAGAGCGGGCGAGGGGCATGAGATCAAAGGCAGAAATTCATCAGAGATAACGGAATTATTTATTTTTCCTGCTCTCCGTCTCGGGCCTTTGAGGCCTCTGCGCTGATGTATTTCGACGTCTCGGGGGCCGTCTGTTACCGGAGGCCCCCCCGGCCCCCCCAGACACGTCTCTCCCATCAGCGGCAGCCGCCCCCCCCACCCCCACCGGCTGCCAGGGCGGCTTTTGAAGTGGGCCCGGTGCTGTTTACTCGTCTTCGTGTAAGAAGCGGGTGCTCCGCGCTGCGGCCCCAGCTGCCCCGTGGGCGGGGGAGAGGCGGGGGTGCCAAGGGGGTCCCCTCATCACTCATGGGCCTGTTTATTTGGGAACCAGGGCCCGTGCTTTCCCCAGTTATTACTCAACGGTCCTCGACAGACCCCGCCACCCTTGTGCCTGAAGGTGGGGCAGGAATAACAAACACCGCTGGGACCAGACGCGCTGCGCTGGGCGCGGGGTCCGCCTGCACTTGGCTTTCAGGGCCGGCTCGCGCGGAAGGGTCCCAGCAGACCCCCTACTTCTAATCCGGAATGGGGGGGTGCCCAGGCCCGGTGGAGGCTGAGCCCGTGGAGAGCGCCTCCACCCAAGCTGGAGAAACTGAGGCTGGGAGACGCCCACCTAGGGCGACACCCAGAATCTGGAGGTCACAGCTCCGCCTCGATGTGACTCAAGGCTGAAGTTTCACACTCGGGACTCCGGGTGGGGGTGGGGGTGGGTGGGGCGTGTCCCTGCCTTGTGCCCTGCTTTAGGGGCTCCTGAACTGGAAATGGGCTTTGAGCCTCTTTTTCCCCAGGACGCTGGCTGGGCAGGTGCAGGAGGTCTGCAGTGAGTGCACCCAGGTGTGTGTGTGTGTGTGTGTGTGTGTGTGTGTGTGTGTTGAGGGGAGGAGTGAGTAGAAAATGATGCAGGTTCAGGAGAAAAATCATCTTTTGTCTTCTAGCTGCCCTTTGGGAGTTCTTGGGGGACTCCCAGGGGCGAATCCCCAGTTTGGGGTCGTCCCCTACTGGGTGGGGCAGCAGAGACCCCTGCCCACGTGTGCTCTGCCCCAAGGGCAAGGCACGATGCCTCCCTTCCCTGCATCATCTCCGAGGACTCGCGAGTCTTTACAGAGTGACACTTGAGAGATCGTACAGCGGGTGGCGTTTGCCTGGCACAGGACCAACCTGGGGTCCCCCTCGGGTCCCCCGACCCCCACCCCCAGGAGTGAACCCTGAGTACGGAACCAGGAGAAAGCCCCGAGCATTGCCAGATGTGCCCCCACCCTATAAAATAAACAATTCCTGATGCAAAGCAGCGGCAGGTGCTGTGAACACCGTCGGGGCCGGGAATAGTGTGTTGCCTCGGTGTGCTGCGGGGCTGGGTCCCCTCCTGGTTAGACGTGGGGGCTCACGGGACTGGGGCCCAGGAGGGGATATCAGAGTCTCGCCGTAGAGGGACTGGCCCCGCCTGTCCACGCTCTTCTCCTGCCAAGAAGGGAACAAGACTGGCCGGCGGGGAGCCAGACCTTTGACTTCTGTACCCCTGGAGGGGAGATGGGAAGGGGGAGCTCTCCTCCAGGACGGTGTCACCCAGGCCAGCCCTCTTCTCCTTTGGGGGTCTGCGTGGGCAGACCCCAGGGAGGGGGGAACAGGATGAGAAGGTGGGAGCCTGGGCCGCTGGGGGGCTTCTCCTCTCACCTCTTCCCTGAAGGCTCAACAGCACACGCTGCCCTCCGGACGCTCCTGAGGCCGGGACTTGGAAAGGTACAGTCTCTGCAGGTGGGGGTGGACGTGGCAGAGAAGCCCCCCACCCTGAGCACCCCCTGCTCCCCGGGCTGGAGGTGGGCGCAGGCCAGGCGCCGTCTGGCTTGGATTAAGCGCTCATTACTCAGCACCACTGTGTGCGAGAGGCTGGCAGCTGTGGCCACGTGACCCTGCCAACCTGGCCGGGCAGCAGGGGCCCTCATGTGGCCTCTGCTTCCTGCCACAGTCCCCACACAGCTGCAAGGCCGAGGTCACTTGCCGGGATGCTGCTGGAGGGACAGACCCGCCACCCGCTTTTCCTAGTCTCGGCATGAAAATGGCCCAACTCTGGTCTCCCCCAGGATTTAGTTTACAAGGACGAGGCTCAACCTGGGGACCCACATCTGATGGACCGTCCTCTTGGGCCTGTGGCCTGGGTTCTTCTGTCTGAACGTCCCCCTTGTTGGGGGGCATGAACTGAGGCCGTGGGCATGTCTCGGTGAAACCACGTGACCAGATCCTAAGTGGCAGCAGAGATGGGCTTGTCCCTTGGTCCAGGGGTGGGGCTGGAACTTCCTCTCTATTCTGCTCTCCTGGTGGGTGTCTGGATGCCACAGCCACCGCCACATTGCTCTTGCAGAACCTATTTCAATAAAGCCCCATGGCTCAGTGGCAGGACCAGGCTCTGTGGTCACAGCCCCGGTCTAACAGTGGCCCCTTGTGCTGCATGTGGACAGCAGAGACCCCTGAGAGCCTCCCTCCTGCTCAGACCCCCATGACACCGTGTATCATACTCACCCTGTTGGGAAACGAGCCCTGGGGCTGGTGAGCGCTCTTGGAGCTTCATATGCGGGAGATACAGGTGGTTTATTTATTTTTTGCTTTTTTGGATCACACCTGGTGATGCACAGGGCTTACTCCTGGGCTCTGCACTCAGGAATTACTCCTGGCAGTGCTTGGGAGACCCTATGGGATGCTGGGGATCAAATCCGGGTTGGCCGTGTGCAAGGAAAACGCCCCCCCCCCACCCCCCGCACTGTGCTATCGCTCAGGGGGATGTCACTTTGGCTCACAGCCCTGCATGGTCCCGGCAGAGGCGGAAGGAGCCCCCGAGCATCGCAGGGTGTGTCCCCAAACCCAAAGTGAAGAGAAGAGCATTGGCGCATCCCGACGGGCCTGTCAGCCAGCTCCCCATCACCCCGTGGGGCGTCACACCACCTCTCCCTCATGTCCTAGTGTCTGTGTGGTGATTCTCGCGCTCCCAGGCCTCTACTCCTGTTTGCTGACGCAGTTCCAAACTAGCCAGGCAGGGCTGTGGGAACTTGGGGGGCAGAGGTCTCGGGGCCACGCCGACTAGTCACCTGGGCACCATCTCCTTCATCCCTACCCTGAGGACTTCTTTGCAGGTGCAGAGAATGGAATCCTGGAGACTTCTCTGAAGCCCTGGGGTGTGGGACCCCTCCATTTCGGTGGGGAGACACCCAGGCTCTGGTCTGGGACCTTCCAGCACCTAGGAGCACCTTTACCACCGCCCCTGGCAGGAGCTAGACGGAGCTGCCTGGATGCCAAAGGCCAGGAGGCCCCTTGCCAGACCACCCCGCCCGGGGCTTTGTCAGAGCCGAGGCCCGTCACTGGGCTGGCCTGTGAGGCAGGGGTTGAGTCAGAACCTCCGAGGTGCTCTCAAGGCACCCAGGACCCCTCCAGACCCACTGTACTTGGTCCCTGCAAAGTGGCCTCTGGCTCTATGCTGTGTCACCAGCACTCCCAGTCTGAGCCCTGCTGGAGTGTGCTCCCAGGACTGGACTTCAGACACCACCTTCCCGGGTCTCCTTAGGGGTCCTCTGCCCCCCTCCACGGTCACTTGCTGAGACGCTGCTGGGGGGACAGACCCGCCACCTGCTGTTCCTGGTCTCAGCAGGAAATGACCGAATGCTGGTCTCCCCCGGAATTCAGTTTACAAGGACGAGGCTCGGCACGAGGACCCCACCTCCGAGGCACTGTCCTTCCCTTGCCTCAAGCAGTGGAGGCAAAGCCAGCACCCCGGGGGGGGTCCCCGAGTCCAGCCCTGGACCACGAGGACCCGGGGCCACACCCGGTGGTGCTCAAAAGGTCCAAAACAGAATCCACAGAGTCCCATCGGGAGGGAGCCCTGACACAGCAGGGGGTTGAACCCAGGTCTGTCTCGTGCAAGAAAGGTGCTTCCCGAGGGTCTTGACTTTCCTCAAGGGGCCTCTTAGAGGTGACACTCTGCACGGGTCCCCCATGGCACCACGAGAGTGAGCAGAGAAATCCCACTTTCGCCGCCAGCCTGAGGGCAGCCCCTGGTCCCTGCAGCCTGGGGTCCCTGGGGTGCCTGGCCGCCCCTCGAGGGCAGAAACAGAAGCATTCAGAGGGGCCGGTGTCAGGGGGCCAAAGTCACAGACTGTTCTGGTGCATCCAGGCTGCGTGCATAGGGCAGGGAGCCTAAGCGCTGTCGCTTTGAGGGGGGCATCACCCCCTATTCATTCTCAAGCTCCCCAACTCCACTTGCAAGGGAGAGCCACCAGATCACAAAGATTCCCAAGGAAACAGCAGGAGAGTCTTTGGAGCAAAAGTGCTGCCCAGAGGGACTCTGTGATAGATGCGGGTTGGAGCCCCGTGCCTCTGAGACCAACGAGATGCTCGGGAGAGGCCCCTCCACCCCACAACAAGGCACCCTTGAGTCCTCTCAGACCCCCACGTGGACAGGGGAAGCCCCCGATGGAGGCTTAGCAGAACTCAGACCCCGTGCGGCTGTGCCCAGGCGTGCACAAGCGTCCATACATAGACTTTGCTTCTTTTTCTTTTTCTTCTTCTTCTTTTTTTTTTTTAATCTGCATCAATATTGAGGCCATCTGGCTCTGCCACGCACAAGCCCCGGAGTACGCTTGGAAGAACTGGAAGCAATCGAATGCTGATTTCCTATACCTTGGCACAGTTAGATGGATTCGCAGGCGCTCTGAGCTATTGCAGATGGACCGGGGCACGCGGGTTCAGGGCACGTCTTGGCCCGCTTGGTTGGGTAAGCTCCCGGTGGGGCCCGAGCCGGGGAGCCCCCACGAGGCACGGCGCTGTAATCCCCTCCAGTGCCAGCCGGACTCGCGGGCTTCGCCATCATCAAATTGACAGATGAAGCCGGGGTTGCCCTGCCCCAGACAGGCTCATCCATATCCTCGGGTAAGAGAAATATTGCCTTTTTAAAGAGGGAAGAAACATATTTAAGAGATAAAGGGGGGTGGAGAAGAGTTTTCTGGTCATTAATTATAATAAAACACGAGGGGGAAAAAATTCACTTTAAACCACGCTTAAAGCCCCATAATCTTCAAAGGGAAGACGGAGTGGCGGCCCCGCCAAATGCCGGCCTGGGCCAGGAGACCCACCAATTGCAAACAGCCCCGGGGGAGGGCCTGCAAACAGGCGTGGGGGTCGCTGTGGGGGGGGGGAGATGGCAGCGTATGGAGTGAGGTGGGCTGGGGACCAGGGGCCCTTGGTACCGCTCGCTTCTGATCACCTGCAGGGGGCCGCTTCCCCATCTCCCCAGAGTCGCATTCCAAAGTGCTCCACCCTGCTCTCCTGCAGAGGGGGCCAGGCTCTCTGCTCTGGGAAGCCCGTGTCCCTCCCTCGGCAGCAAGCCAGCGCGAGCAGGTTCTGACACGCTGAGTGGACTCGGAACCCCGATTGTCTGAGGCAGAGAGCACCGATCTGCAGCCGAGCCGGGCCCTGCACTGCATGGGTCGACCAGTTGTCAGAGGGGCTCAATGTCTTTTCACCTCTAGGAATTCGAGCTCCATCGACCCACCCCTGGTGCAGGAAGTACCGCTGGACTCAGGAGGCAGTACTGGATGAGGGAAGCATTGGCTCTGCTGGCCATTGGCCCTGCCCAAGAGACTCCCCCCAACTGCTTTGGGCCTTTGAGCTAAGACCCTCCATGCACACCTCAGCTGAGACCCTCCCACTCACACCTCAGCTGAAACCCCCCATGCACACCTCAGCCCTTGGCTGTAGAATCACGGTGGGTTTTGTGCTGACAAGCTTTGGGCATCTGCCACTTGCCCTGCAGAGGGAAGAGCCCGGCAGCTGGGGCCTCTCTTGGGTTCAATTTAAACTCAGGGCTTGGGAGAGGCTGGGGGGGAGAAGCCAAGAGCATCAAAGTTCACTGTGGGTGGCAAGGACGGGTGAAGGACGGGCCAAGGACAGCATCGTGTGACGTCTCCTTCGCTAGGGTATGGAGTGTGTGTGTTTTGCAACAGAGGTGACAAGCCGAGAGAGGGTGGGCCTCCTGGCCTAGCGGCCACGGCTCCAGGAGCCCCTTCACTGCACGACCGTCCTTGGGACCACAAGGTAGTAGGGGAAGTGACACAAGGGACACGAAGCCCAGTGACCGGGAGTTTTTCCAGGCCTTTCCAGCTGTTTCCAGCAGTGGGGCTCACACACGCTTACCTCCAGCAAGCATGTCAAGAGCAGAGAACCAAGACCCAGTCCCGGGAGCTCATTCTTCCAGCCGGGACGCGTCATCCTGGGGCCACAGGCTCACCCTGGCTGCTCCCTTCCCTCGGGCTCTGATGGGGACACATCAAGGGCGGCCACTTGCAGCTGAGGAAGGACTGGGCAGTGCCCCTCCTGTGCTCACAGGGGGACAGTCACCTCTCCGGGCACAGCAGGTACGAAGGTCCTGTCGGGCCGTTTCCCGAGCGGGGATGCCACCCCCCTTCAGTCTTCCCAGATGGGTCTTGTGCTTCAGGCTTGGCTCTTAGGCTTAGCTGGTGCCTTTTCCAGAGCAGGTCCCTGGCGGGGACTGAACAGGCTCCTGGCGACAGCTGGGTCCTCTTGGGCCGGGGTGACCTCGCTTCTCGAGCTCTCTGTTGGATGAGCTGAGACAGTGATGGTTTTCGGATCAGCTCAGCAGGCGGAGGGGGCGGCTTCCTGTCTCTGCCTCAGTGTGCTGGGCCATCCCAGGAACCACTTGCCAATTTCTTTTTGGCCGTGTTTGGTTTCTGGGCCACACTGGTCACGCTTAGCAGCTTGTCCTGGCTCTGTACCCAGGTGGGACCCCTAACGGTGCTTAGGATTCACATCCGGGTCAGGGCAGGCTGAAGGTGGTAGGCCTTGCATCCCCAAATCTTTACAGCCTCCTACCTGACACCTCCCCCCTTTTTTTTTCCTTTTTGGGTCACACCCAATGATGCTCAGGGGTTGCTCCTGGCTCTGCACTCAGGAATTATTTCTGGTGGTGCTCGGGGGACTTTATGGGATGCCGGGGATTGAACCCGGGTTGGCCGCATGCAAGGCAAATGAACACCCTACCTGCTGTGCTATTGCTCCAGCCTCCGTGCCCCCTCTATTTACTGTGAAATATGCCCATCTGTTGGGAGCCGGGGGCGTTGGTGGTGGGGAAGTGTACCCTGGTGGAGGGATGGGAGTTGGAACGCTGTGTGACTGAAACCCGACCATGATCAGCTTTGTGATTCAATAACAAAAATAAAATAAATTAAAAAATATATATATATGTGCCCACCTCCCCCAGGGCGACTCGGAAGCAGGGCTGGGAAGTGGCGGCCCCTCCAACCTCTACCTGGGAATCACGTTTCCCCCACACTCTGCGGGACCCAACTCAGATCTGAGAAGTCCAGCTTGGTCCTCATTTTCTGTGGCCGTCACTGTCTCAAACACGGCCCAAACATGCCCACCTCCTGTGTGTGTGGGGGTGGGGTGGGGTGGGGGGGTGGGCAGGGGGTAGCCCAGCCAGCAGTGCTCAGAGGTCACTCCCGCCTTTGGCACTCGGGGTCACGGGGTCGACCCTGGGCTGGCAGCGTGCGTGGCGAGTGCCCTGCCCACTGTGCTGTCCTCTCTGCCTGGAACTCTCCTCTGAGTGGATGCAAGGACATGTGCTTCTGCTCCTGGCACCATCTGGGATCGAACCCGAGGCCTCGCAAGCACGAGCCTGACCCCCACAGTTCGATCCCTAGCTTGGTTTAGGTTTCGTTTTTTTTTTTTCCTTTTCCTTTTTGGGTCACACCAGCCATGCTCAGGGGTTACTCCTGGCTTTGCACTCAGGAATCACACCTCACAGTGCTCGGGGGACCATATGGGATTGCTGGGGGTTGAACATGGGTCGACCACATGCAAGGCAAATGCCCTCCCCGCTGTGCTATTGCTCTGGCCTCTTGGTCGGGGTTTATTTATTTATTTTTATTTATTTATTTTGCTTTTTGGGTCACACCTGGTGATGCACAGGGGTTACTCCTGGCTCTGCACTCAGGAGTTACTCCTGGCGGTGCTCAGGGGACCATATGGGACGCTGGGAGTCGAACCCGGGTCAGCCGCGTGCAAGGCAAATGCCCTACCCGCTGTGCTATCTCTCCAGCCCTTGGTCGGGGTTTAGACTCACTCTCTTAGCCTTTGCAGGCCACTGGCTCGCCCGGGGGGTGGGGGGGCGGCGGCGGGAGGAGGTCATTTGAGGAGCTCAGGGCTGGAGGGAGCAGAGACTGGGGATGAATTTGCCAGGACCCGCGGGTGAGCCGGGGGTGGGGGAGTGGGGGAGAGACGGGCCCTGGCAAAGGGGAGCAGCACCACCTGTGGGACCCCATGCAGACCCACCTGGCCGCACCCAGCTCCGGCCCCTCCAGCGGCAGAGAAGTGTCTGGTGGTTGCTCTGTTCCCGGAATCTTTCCTGACGCCCAGCAGGATGGCCTGGTGAACCTGCAGCTCTGCGTGGGGTGGTTCTCCTGGTCAGCAGCACAAGGTTTGCTTGGGACCAAGTGGCAGCCGGACATTCCTGGAACCAAAGGTCACCCTGCAGACAGGGTCTAAGCCCCCCAGGCTATATCCCCCAGCACTGACCAAGCCTACAGCTCCCTTCCCCGCCCAAGGCAACTTAAAACCCCACTTACCTTCTTCCTGGGAGCGGCTCTACTCCAGCCTCGCCAGATTGGCCCAGGAGGGCGCCCCGATAAACTTCTATGTCTTCACGTTACTCATCACTGTCCCTCTGTCTGTGCCGGGTGCGGTCTGCGACCTATCAAGGAGGGGATGTTGCAGGAAAATGTGCTCCTTGGCATCCCTTAAACAGTCCTTGGACCCTGCAGGAGTGTGGGGTAACTCTCCAGGAGACGGTGAAGTTGGGTGCCAGTCTGAGAATCGGGCGGCGGGGATGTGTCAGCTGGGGGCTGTGGGGACCCTTCCCTGGACATGCGGCCAGAACAGGTGGTGGGAACGTGTAGGACCTCCTCACTCCCGCCAGCCCTGGAGCATGGGAGCAGAGACCTTCCCGGTCCCCTCACACGCGGAAGCCTTCAGAGGCAGGCGGGGGGCTCACTGGTTTAGGGGGTGCACTTGCCTGCATGGTCCTGGGCCCAGCAGGCCCTGCGTCCGCCCTGCTCAGCTGTTCTTGGGGCCTGGTGCAAATTTAGGAACAATGAAAGCATCAAAGTGAGTCCTGAGAGCAGGGTGTGTGTGTGTGTGTGTGTGTGTGTGTGTGTGTGTGTGTGTGGCAGGGGGTGGGAGGGACGCGGCTATAAAGGATAATCCCTCCCTGTGAGAGGGACTTCAAGGGGAGCGAGGGTCCCTGAAGGCTGCTCCTGGGACGGCATATGTCTGGGGGCCACGCCAGCTTTGGGCAAGGTCCCTGTCGCCTGTGTCCTGCCCTGGGACAGGGAGGCAGGGGAGGACTCGGCCAGGGGCACACCAGGTTCTGGTGCCTGATCTGATGCCTCTGTCAGTCCACCCTCAGGCTGGACCTTGGTCTCCGAGACCAAGAAGCTTCCTGTGACCGTTTCTGAGGAGGCCGGGCTGGGAGAGGGAACACCAGCTCCGGGCACCATGCAGCAGGGCAGCGTCAGCTCGTGTCACCCATCACAAGCCTTCCTGGCATGCAGGCGTGGCGAGTGGCCACGTGGCTTTTTTTTTGGCATGATTTTTATACATTTTATTTTCATAAAGTAGTTCACAGTAGTTCATTACAGATAATATTCAGACACCCACCCAACCAGCGAGCATCTTCCCACCACAATAAGAGGGAAGGGTGTGAAGGATGTTAATTTCATTCTGGGGCCCTTTAAGCCCGGATATAAGGGAATACAAGCAAGGATGTTAAAACCGAACACATGTGTGCTACTTTTTTAGGTACATCCGCTAGAGTATCAGAGGTTGCTCCAGGAAGGCTGCTCTCTTCCGGGAGCTCGAGTTTATAGTCTCTGAATCTCGGCCGTTGATGAGATTACATGGCACTGTGGGCAGTTTGTGCCAAGCTACTGGAAAACTGAGGATCTGGGACGAGGAGGCCCAGTCCCGATCCGAGCAGGCTTGGAGATCTCAGTCCCAGGTCCCGCAAACCTGGGTTCCTCTGCTGGCTCCTTCATGCGCAAGGCTCGTCCAAGCGTGTGGAGAGCGGCCTTGAGCATGGCTGTGGCTGGGTTCTGGAGGTTTTTGGCTGCCTGGGTTCTGCTTGAGGTCGGGAGGGAAACTCAACTCGCCCCACTCCGAGGTGCCCTGGTGAAGCGGCCACGTAGCTTTCTAGAGAGAATGGGATCCTGCAGTGAAGGCCGGAGGCAGGAGTTGCCGAGTCACCGAGTCACCGTGTCTGCCAACTTTCTCTGCGCTCCCTGCTGGTCTCTCCTAATTCATCCCCAGGACCTTTAAAACTCAACTCCATGCAACCTCCTCCAGGAAGGCCTCCTGGACCTCTCCTCCAGCCCCATGAATGCAGTGCACCCACTAACCTTAGCAGCTGAGTTGCCTCACCCACGGTCATGACCTTCCCAGTGCAGCCGGGACACACCAGAGCAGGCAGTAAGGTGGGGTCAGACTCCCCTCTCTGTGCTCCCTCCTATTCCAGTGCTCCCAGGGATGAAGGCAGTCGTGGGAATCACATAATAGCTCAGTATCTCCCTCTCCCACAGACACAGTCCCAAGGCCTCTCTTAATGCTGGCATCTCCCAGGGCACTTGACCACAGCCCACAGCGGCCCCCAGCCCACCAGTTGCCATGATAAGGATTCCCTGGGGCCCTGAGAGTGGGCACCCCAGCACCCTCGGGGTGCCCCCGCCTCCTGGCAGAGGCTCAGATCTGGTAGCTGCACCCCCAGCTTCACTAGCGGGGGGTAACATCGAGATAAGGGTTCCCACGGGACGCAAGCAGGTCAGAGGTCCAGCTGGGCTGGGACCAATAGCCTCTACCCAGGTGACTCAGGCAGCCGGAGCTGGACGGAACCAGCCCTTGGCAGGTCTCCACACACCCCTTTTTCAGGGGAGAGAAAAATCGGCAGGAGGACCCTGGGCTCCTTGCCTCCAGAATAACATAGGATGAGGAGGTGCTTTGGGGTGCTGGCTGCGGGGAAACCCGTCCCTCAAAAGCTCTTCCCACAGTGAGACGTATCCTCAAGGGGAAGCTCAGTTCCCCAATCTATACCTCGGGTGCCAAAGAAAGACCCAATTTTAAAAATTTTTCATAAGGCTGTTCACATTAATCCCATTCAATGGATCAACACCAATCCCACCACCATTGCACCTTCCCACTACCACTATTTAGAATTTTCCTGCTGCTGTTCAAGCCTGCCTGCCACAGGGAGATTCTACGTCATTTATTTTCTATTACTTATTATGAATATCATGAGAGGTCGTGTAGCCGCAAAAGTGGCCGCAGGCTCCTGGAATTCTAAACATGTAAATGATTGGGGCCCTGAGACATCTCTGAAGGGGGGTAATTCATTTTGAGATTCATTTGTGGTCTCTGGATCAAGGCCAGTGGTGTGCTTAACTATGGCCCGGAGGCAGTTTGTGGGCGTGACAGCCAGGACCCCGAAGGGGCGGGGAGATGGGAAGGGACGGCCATCCCTGCCGCCACGTGATCTGGTGTCTCCAGAGCCTGTTCCCGCACACCTGGGTTTTTCTCCTGAAAATCTGTGGTGCCCCGGGGTTCATCTGGAATGGCCGGAGGAGGACCCCCACTCCATCTGAGGAGCGCCGGTGAAATCGGCTCAGCACAGGGTTGGGGAAAGACCCAATTTTAAGACTTCTCAGATTCCAGTGCTCCAAGTATCTGTCCTTGTCCAGGATCCTGGAGCACCCCTAGGCCAAAGGCCAACTCTTGAGGATGCCGTTTCCATCCTCACGGAAGCTCATTAAGCACCAGCAGCAGAGGAGCACTGCTGTCTGAGCTGGAGCACCATGCTGTGTGTCTGTGAGTCTTAAAGGTTTTGTTTCATAAAGGCTATTTTTATTTTTTTATTTATATTTTTTGGTGCTTTTTGGGTCACACCTGGCGATGCTCAGGGGTTACTCCTGGCTCTGCACTCAGGAATTCCTCCTGGCGGTGCTCAGGGGACCATATGGGATGCTGGGAATCGAACCCAGGTTGGCTGCATGCAAGGCAAATACTCTACCCACTGTGCTATCGCTCTAGCCCAAAGGCTGATTATTATTATTTTTTTAAATCAATGACTCAACTTCCGGAGCCTCCCAAGACAGGGGAGTACCCCATGGAGGCCTCCTGGAAGAGCTGGGGAGCAGTGTGGTCCGGGAAGCAAGAGAGTGGAGCTCATCTAGCTTTTGGTTTGATTTTGGGCCACACCTGGTGATGCTCAGGGATCACTGCAGGCTCTGTGCACAGGTGACCATAGAAGGTGCTGGGGACTGAACTCAGGTTGGCCGCATGCGGGGCAAGTGCCCTGCCATTGTACCATTGCTCCGGCCCCTGACCCCACCTTCTGACTGGGTCTGGCGAGATGCCAAGCATTGGTGATTTGGAGGGCAATGCAGGTCACCCACGGGAACCTTATTGGGCACGGGGGGAGTCGGGGACCCAGCATCAGACTGGAGGGGCGGGGCAGGGCGCTGCTCTGATGAGCAATTTCAGTTAACAGTGGGCCCTGACTAGCTGCTTCTCATCCTCTGGTGCATTTTGGGTCTCCCAGAATTGGTTTTTGCAGCAGGGAGCACTCCCAGGATTGGTTTTTGCAGCCGGGAGCACTCCCAGAATTGATTTTTGCAGCCGGGAGCACTCCCAGAATTGATTTTTGCAGCTGGGAGCACTCCCAGAATTGTTTGGGGGGGGGCACCCCCAACGGGGCCCAGGGGTTCTTCCTGACTGGGCACGGGAAACCATAGGCAGTGCTGGGGATGGATGCTGGGTGGGCTGGGTGCATGGCCAGACCCCGGCCTACTGTCCTATTGCTCCTGCACGGTTTTTCTTTCCCATTACCCATACATCCTGGCACAGATGTTGGCTATTCCTTTGCCAACTCTGGGAAGGGGGAGGGGGATTTCTGTCCTCACACAGGAGGGTTTGGCTTCATCTTAAAATATCTGCTCTCCAGGAGAAGAGAACGCAGATCACACTGACAGGCAGAAAATCTCAGCCTTTGGACTCATTGGACTGGTTTTAAGCGGCCTGGGGCAGACAGGGTGTGGGGGGCTCAGGATTCTCCTGGGATCAACAATACACTTGGCTGGTGGTCAGCCCCACCTCCTCACTCCTGTTCTCATCTCTGCCCCCTCCAAAGTCCTCGAGGATGGACTCGAGGCGTGGTTCCTGCTGGGAAGGGACTGGAACCCAGAGTTAAAACCTCCAGTGACTGTTCACTGTTCCCTTGCTGTGTCTTTTTTCTTTTTGAACACAGACATGCAATCGTTTCAGCTCTATGGCAGACAGTGATTTCTCCACCGAGCTGCTTGGGTACCTTTGCTAAAGAGAAATTCAACTGACTTCCAGTGGACAACCTGCTTCTAAACCCACATTCTAGTAAGTTCTTGATCGGACAGATTCCTCTCTCCAAGAGATTATAACCAAGATTTTCTGGTTTACCAGTTGCTCACATGACTCCAAATTTTACAGAGTACATCCCAGACGTCAAAGTGTACTGGGTCTCACCATGGCCCCAAAGTTTGAGAGCCACCGTCAGAATGACCCCATTCATCAACCCTTCATTTCTTCCGTAAGTGTCCAAACTTCAGTGTCTAGTTTCTGCTGGGTTCTGCCACTGACTTTAACTTGTCCCTTCTGTGTGAACCTTCATTTTAACAGTCCCTGCCCTCTGAGCCCAGTCCTGGGTTATTATTTCTAAGTCCTTCACCATAGTCACAGTTTACAGAGCAGAAGAGTTTCAGGCCATGTCTTCCGCCAGCAGCAATATTCGCTCTTCTCGTCCACTTCTGTGTCACAGAATTGCCTAGACCCGGTGTGGGATGCATTTTTGGGGACTGGTTTTCAGAGCGCTTTCCCTGGAGATTTGTGAGTTGTACAGGAGACGATACAACACCGAGAATACTCTGGCACTGTTCGTTGTCTGAGAACAGTGTGCCCTAAATGGCCCGTTATCTGACCTTGTCTATCAACCCCAAACCACCAGCAGAAGGGCTTAAGTTCAGCTTCAAAGGAGCCTTTTCCCAGGTTCCTGGGTCCAGTTGGGGTCTTTTTCACTTCCGGGCCTCCACTGTCCTATTAACTCCAAGAATGAGGAGTTCTCTTGCTTCCTGAGTAAGTCTCATCAGCTGTGACTCAGACCCGTTGAATGAGGAGAAAGTTAATGAAGCAGGACGCCGAGGGAACAAGGGGGGCTCACTCACCCCCAACTCTGCCTGGTGATCTTTCACGCTGCTCACACCCAGTAATTCTCTTCTGGGGAGAGAGTGACAGGGAAACCTCATCATGTAGGAAGGGACCCACCCAGGAAGCACTTCCCAGCACAGACCACGGGGGTTTCTGCTGTGTCCAGCCTGCCTTTGACATTGAACTCCAGGCAAATCCTACTGAGTGATATCACATGTGATTGATAGAACTATCATCAATCCAACTGCCTGAGCTCCATGACCCTGTGGGGAAGTCTTGGAGCCCTGAAGGGTACATCACGGACCACAGATCTGCCTGCTAGCCTGTCTTCTAACTGGGTGTCACTTCTGTTCCTCTTGAGCTCACCGGATGAAACATTAGCACACAAAATCCAGCTTGTTCCAACTTCATCAGCACACAAAATTCAGCTTGCTCCAACTTGTTGGCAGGGTGTCGACAAAGATTGTGCCAAGATGCAGGTCGCCCTGCACCTGGCTCAAGAGAGTGAGGTCGATGGGCCAACAGCTTCTGTGGGACCTTCCAGGGAGGGACGATGCTCTCTCTCATGGTCCTGTGGAGAAGTGCTCCACAGATGCAGTCATTCTTTATCAAGTATAGTTAATCTGTGGTACAGCTACACAATGGAATACTATGCAGCCGTTAAGAAAAATGAAGTCATGAAGTTTGCTTATAAAGAGATAACCATATCTTACAATGACTTGGTAAGGGGCGGGGGGCGGAGAGATGCTTCATTCATTCAAAGAATTTTCTGAAAGGACAACATTCTGTGCTAGAAAGCAGAGAAGGGCACCCTAAGGACGCAGCCTCCCATCTCTAGGTTGGCCCTGTTCACCCCAAGGCCCATCTCAACCCTACTAGACATTTACCCTGAGAACGGCTCAAGACTTGTTGTTCAGACTCAGGCTTCAGAGACTAAACACAAGTTTCTCCAGCTGTAGCTAACGCTCCTGCAGTCTGTGCGGTGACTTGCACGGACCAGCCACGGGTCTCTTGAGGGGAGCTAATCTGCTAATCTGTCCTGCCCAGCCACGTGAACCTACGCTCTAGCCTGGGTCTCCAGGTTTCCGCCAGGTTGGTAGGACTAGAATAATGACAGCCACTAGCCAGTGAGCTGGGATTCGGGGGGCACAAGAGCCCGGGGGAAGTGGCTCATATCACAGCTTCTAAAATGCGAAGACATTAGGTTGGATTGGTCTATTAGTGACCCCACCTACGATGGGGAGAAAGGAGAAATTACTATGCTGTAAGGGGAGACGTCCAACCACGATGGGGAAGAGAGAAATAAACTATCTCCCCGCCAGCCCGGGGCCCTGTTTCTCTGTTCCCCCAGTCCTTCACTTGTCCGTCTCCATGGGCCAGCTAGGGGAATGGTTCTCGGCCACTGAATGCTCTCGTCCTGCACACCCTCACGTTTTCTTGAGACTCGGTAGGGTCGAGTCAGCCTGAGATCGGAACAGAGGGGCAGGTTTATTTCAGAAGCCCTTCCAGGCTCATTCTCAGAACCACATATACTGGACCTTCATGGGTTTGCCTTCTTCCTCGACCCAATCCCAAGTCTCTCCCTGTGGTCATGTACTGGGGCTAGGCTCTTTGGAAAACTAAAAAAAACTTTTTCCCCTTTTGATCCTTTATTTCCCGTCTTTTTGCTTTTTGGGCCACACCCAGTAATGCTCAGGAATTACTCCTGTCTCTGCACTCAGGAATTACCCCTGGCAGTGCTCAGGGGACCATATGCTCGAGTGGGCCCAGTAACGTCTCCATTGGAGACTTTGTTGTTACTGTGTTTGGCATATCGAATACGTCACGGGGAGCTTGCCAGGCTCTGCCGTGCGGGCGAGATACTCTCGGTAGCTTGCCGGGCTCTCCGAGAGGGGCAGAGGAATCGAACTCGGGTTGGCCACGTTGGCCGCTTGTAAGGCGAACGCCCTACCACTGTGCTATCGCTCCAGCCCATATGGGATGCTGGAAATCGAACCCAGGTTGGCCATGTGCAAGGCAAATGCCCTACCCGCTGTGCTATTGCTCCAGTCTCATCTTTGGCAAACTTTTTAACTGCCATGAAGTTAGTGTGTCCCCAAGTCAGAGAAGACCCTCATGCTCGGTGGCTTGAAGACCACATAGGCTGAGGGAGGAGCCCCCATGGCCGAGGCTGGGAATTGGCTCAAAGTCTCCTGCCCCTGACTCAGGACTATGGTGACAGGCCAAATACAGCTGCATGGGAGTCGGAGAACAGGTTTCAAGCACTGCTGTGAACTGTGACGCCTGCAAAGTCGTCCAGTTTGTGAAGGATGAGACACAGAGGGACCTTGGGGCCTCACCCACCACACGGGATAGTTAAGCTAGCTTCAGGGCCTGAGACCCCTTCCCCAGCCCAGGGCAGAGGGCTAGGCAGGAAGGTGGCCGTGGGCATCACACTCAGGGCATGCAAGCGAGGGTCCCTCAGGTCTCCATCTCGCCAGTTCTTTAAGTGCTTATTTGGCCTGCGGGGAGCCCGCCGGGGTGTTGCTGGGCCTGGAGTAGGCGACACGGATCCTCCCCTGCAGATGCTTCTGCCCCAGCTGTCTGTTTTCCCGTCCCCAAACAGTCCGTTGAGTGAAACCTTCAGAAGAAACCTCCAGAGGCTCGTAGGCACTAAGAGCAGGCGTCAGGGCAAGAACAGGGGTGTGGGGTCTGGGGAAGGGGGGGGTCCTAGAACCTTCCTGGAGCAGACCCTGAGTTGTGAGTAGAGATCAGGGGACCCCAAGGACCCATGGACCTTGTTCAGGAGCGCACGATTGTTCCAGGGAATCGAAACCCGTGAGGTGCCCTTCGGCTGCCGAGGAATTCATTCTCCTGCTTCTGCTCAGGGAGCACTCTGGACGGAGCTCGTGTCGGCCGGTGCAGAGCACGCATGTGCCCTGCCTATCCCATCTCCCCAGGCCCAGGCACTGGGATTTATCATGTGCAGAGCCAGCTGGGCGCCTCCCTACATGCCCTCGTCTGAGAGCTCAGGGGCTGTGCCGGCCGGCAATGCACGTTGCTGGTGCCCAGGACCCCGAGCTCCACGTGGGACCCCAGGCGGCTTCCCCAGACCCTCTGTCTGACGTCCCACAGGGGAGGGAGGCCCCAGGGGGTGCATGACTCAGCGGCCTGGCCCTCCGGGGCACTGCTGAGCTGCTCTATGTCCTCCGGGGCCACCGTCTCTCGTGGACGGGTCCCCTGTCCTGGGACAACACTAGAGTCTCCCCGGAGCCCAGAGTGGAGTCGCGGCCCATGTCTGGGTCAAGTCTTCAGCGATCGACTTGCAGGACCCATGTGGCCCTGAGGGTCTAGGAAGAAGTTTCCGGAGCCTGCCTCAAGCTGCCCATCACTACTGAGAATTGATTGGGGATCTCGAGGGTGCCCACCCCCTCCTGAAGCCACACTGTGTGCCAGGGCAGGGCTCTGAGCCCAGATTTTGAGCAACCTATTAGCCCTGATGTGAGCCCTTGGAAGGCCAAAAGCAGCCAGCCGGTGAGGCCTGAGCGTTATTGCTGTCAGATGGACACAGGAGGGGGCCTACTTCTGGGTCTCACGGAAGTCCCCCCATCTTTTTTGTTTTTTTAAACTGTAGATCCAGAGACTATAAACCGAAGCTCCCGGAAGAGAGAGATGCAGTACTTCCTGGAGGGACCTCTCACATTCTAGCCCACTGGTGTACCATCCTGCCCACATGGCAGAACCTGGCAAGCTCCCTGTGGCGTATTCCAAAACAGTATGCCAAAGACAGTAACAATAACGGGCCTCATTCCCCTGCCCTGAAAGAGCCTCCAATACGGCAGCATTGGGAAAGACGAGCCAGGAGAGGCTGCTAAAATCTCAGGGCTGGGACGAATGGAGACGTTACTGGCACCCACTGGAGTAAATCGATGAACAACGAGATGACAGTGCTACAGTGCTACAGTAAATTTGATTCTCTGGAAAATGCCAGCCTGGACACCTGCATCAGGATGTCAAGTTGTGCTTCGGGCATGCCCAGAGCTGCCTGCACACAGAGGGGCTGGTGACCGTACGGGTCGACCCCCGTGCCCGGTTACTGAGGACCCCGAGATGGCAGCAGCTGGGCTGGAAAGGGCTGGAAAAGGCACTGAGGTGTCCAGGGGCTGCCAGCTGCTTTGGGCAGAGAACCAGCCTCAGTGCTGTGGCCATTCTTGTTCCTGAACCCAGGCAACCCAGGCAGCCCCTCCTGGCAAAATCGGGGCTCGAATGCTCTCAATGCTAGGGGGTGGGGAGTGGAAGTGACTGCCAAGGTGGTACCAGGAGGCTGAGTACAGTTTCCTGATTGCACCATGGCCAGGACCGAGCCAGGCTGGCCAGTGGGACACTGCAGGAGTGGCCCCAGGGACAGGTATTGGGGGTCATCGGCTACCTCTTGAATGGTTCATCCGTCAGTGAATGGGGGCAGGGGCATCCCTGAGAGCTTATTTGATTCAAGGTTCCTCCACAGGCCTAGCTCACCCCTGGGCAGGGCTGCCCGACGTTTCAGGGCACTGCAGTGTGGACACTTCCAGCCATGCAGCCGAAGTCCCCTAGAGCCCAACCCCTGCATGCACCCCGATCCCACGCCGGGACACGCTCACGCCCCCTGTGCGCTTCCAGGTCCCACGCCGGGACACGCTCACCGTCATTCTCATAAGCTCCTCCCGTTGCTCGCCTCAGCCTGGGGCCTGCTCAGAGCAATTGGGCTCCAGAGGCACGTCCTGCCCCAAGTCTAACTCCGGGAGAACAACCCAAGGGGCCGGCAGGAGGGCAGGGGGGCTGAGGACCCCCAGGATCTGCAGGGCTGCAGAGAGCGTGGCTCTGGACGCCTCCAGCCCTGCACAGAACAGGCCCTGAGGAGTCACAGCCGGAAGACTCCAGAGATCCGATGCACAGCAGAAGTGACCGGGGCTCTCACCCTTAGCTCCGTTCCCGCGTCACAGGGGACTCTCTGGTGCCAGAATGCCAGCTGGACGCCCTCAGGCCACCACCCCTGTGTCTCCCTCTGAGCTCTGAGCCCGGATGCACCTAGAGGCAGTGGCAGGGATGAAGGGGGAGATTCCCACCTGCAGTGCAGAGGCCTCATCCGGGCTGCCGGGAGGTCGCATTCTCAGCTGTGCCCAGGAAGTATGGAGCTGCCATCACAGTTAGACCTGAGACCCTCTGACATTTCCACCCTGCCCCCCCCCCCAGACTTCATCAGGCCTTTTCGGGGCTTCGTCTTCCTCGGGTCCATCCTAGGCCCCTCCCTGCTCACAGGTTCCACTTGCAGGACCCCAGGGCATGCATGGCCCAGGAAGTTTGGTTTCTCTCTTGGTGGACGTGACCCAAAGGGCATCAAGGAGCCTGCAGACATGAAGCTTGGTGGGGACAGTCTCCCCCACCACCCTGACATCGGTGCTTGGGGACCTTCTTCACTCAAGGGCTTGGGACTTGGGGTTTACTTTTCTCTCTGGCGTTTTCCAGGCGCCCTGAAGAGGCACTTCCGCTCTGCTGCTCACTTCTGCTCACACCTGTCTGCCCTTGACTCACCTTGGAGTTTGGAGAAGGGCTATCCTCCCGTGAGAGATGGCAAGAACGGACCATCCCATCCTCTCTGACCAGCCACCACACTTCGTGCCATCTAGACAGACTCTTGTGGCACATTTATATGTTTTAGGGAAAAAAATGGATGTTATATCTGCTTGGTTGCTTTTTTTTCTTTAATTTAGCTTCACAACCTATTCATTTTCCTGACAATCTCCCTTCATTCCTTGTTACTGGTGATGCCAACATGGGCATGGGTTCTAAGACGCCCCAGGCTGCACAGAGGCCAGAATTGCCATGCCCAAGCCATGCCTGTTGGCCCAGGGTTGGAGGCCTCGCCTCACCCACACGGGCTCTGCAGTACAGGGAGGCAGAGGCAGCGATGCAGCTGGAAACTTGCTTTTGCGTCGGGGAAGGGGCAGCAGCTCCAGTGCCCTTGTGGCCTTCCCCACCTTCCCTTGCTGAGCAGAGCTGCCCATGCGTGGACACTTCCGGCCCCTAGATGCCACCTCGTGTCTGCTTCCGTCTCTCATGCCAACAGGAGGCAGGAGGGGATTCAGCTCAGGCAGGAACTCAGGGTCGAGCCACGGCTGCTGCGCTGACCACTTCTGGGACCCTGTGGAGGTTTGAATGAGCCGATCCCAAGAGTTAAGTTGGGTGTTTCTTTCAGAGAACCCAGCTGAAGGGAAGGACCACATCCCTTTACAAAGGTGCCTTCTTTTGGGGCGGTGGTAGGTGCTCAGAGCTTCTTCCTAAGACGACCGGTCCAAGCCAGACCTCCCAAAGGGCAGCTGGGCAGAATGGACCTCCTTCATTATCTGGGGGTCGGGGTTATCCAGGATAGATCTCCCACAGGGCAGCCGGGCAGAAAGGACTCCTATCCTGATTTGGGAGCCAAGCTAGAACCCCAGTTCAGACTCTGGTGATGCCTCCCACCCTTCTTGGAACTTGGAATTGAACCACTGACGGGAGAGACTGAAGGACAAGGGCCGATGGGCAGCTCTGGGCGAGACTCATTCCACCCACCTGCAGCCTGGGGGGAGGGGGTGTCCTCCACAAAGCCCAGCTGAGTCCCCTCCACATTCTGCTCTGCTCATACGCAAGAGACCTCCCGCCCTCGACTCATTTGGTCATGTTTGGGTTCTGAGCTACAAGAACACACGCCAACGTGCCCGCATGGAGATTCCGAAGGAAAATCTGGGGAAGCAAAAGGAGCATTAGCACACACACCCGTGCCCCTCCTCATGGAGTAAGAGCTGAGGAAGTATGCTGCTCGGCGTGTCGCAGACAGCTGCACTGAGGTCAGGAGAGTTCTGGGCACCTGAGCTCTGGGAAGGGGACCGTCCCTTCCCTTGCATCCTTCACCAGACCCTTGCAACACAGGAACCAGGGACAGCCACAAGATGTCCCCTTTCAACAGGAGAAACTATAACCAGGACAGAACAGACACACCAGCCATGCCCACACGCTCTGGATTCGGGGGGAATCCAGATATGGGAGTTCATCCCTCCAAGGACTCAGGATTGGCTTCTGACCACCATTTCTGACAGAAGAAGAAATAGGTCAGAAAAAGCAAACTGCCCCTTTCTGCAGTAGCGCTAAGAACCAGAGTCACAATGCGAGGAGGGTCCCCCCTACTCAGGAGAAGTCAGCACCAGACATGTCAGATTGAAGCGTTGCACGCGTCTTCCATCTCTCCTGGAGTCCTTGAAGGAGTTACCAGCTTTCGGATTTTAATGGCAGCATCAACACAATTGCCCGTCTTGGTGGGTTTTAGAACCAGGAGACAGGATAATTCAGGAGCCAGTTGGTTTTTTGGGAGAACCCTGGGGCTGGAGAGGCCAGGGGAGGCCACACATCTCACCTTGAGTTCTGGAGAAGGACTGGGCTTAAGAATGGAGAAAGAATAACTTGGTGACCTTGCAGTTCACGGTAATTCAATGACAAAAATCATGAGGAGAGAACACCAACAATAATACCTGTCATTGGAACACCAGCTCTTTGTCCAGATGACAAGTTTGTGAGCTGGCTAGATTCTTGTGGCACGTTGGTTCTTTCTGAAAGGAAAACACCGTGGTGTGTTTTGTTGTGTGGAGTTTAGAACCCCAGGTGTTGGTGTTCCGACTGCTGTGACTCCTGAGCTGCCCAGAATGTCACCTGGGAGGTCACTCCAGGGCTCCTAGAGGCCATAGCTTCGGAGACTAAGTCCAGTCAATGTCAAGGGACAGATGGCAGGGGACACAATGCTCCTCAGAGAATGGTCCAGACTCATGATTCACCTTTGGCTGGGCTCAGGGACGTGGCTTGCCTTGGAACCTTCATGATGGCCTTGGAAACCTTTGAGAATAAATTTTCTGTTTGGAGAGCTTGGGGACGCAGAGCGTGTCCTTCCGAGTTACCACAGAAACTTTGATCTTCCCTATGCCCCCTTTATTGCAGGCCCCCTTTGCCTCTATATCATCACTGCCAGTCTTGAATAAACTGTTCAATTGACCACCAGTCACTGGCCGGCTTTCATGTCTATGAACTATCAGTCTTTTTTTTTTTTTTTTGCCTTTTTTTGGGTCACACCCAGCAATCCTCAGGGGTTACTCCTGGCTTTACACTCAGGAATCACTCCTGGTGGTGCTTAGGGGACCATATGGGATGCTGGGACTCAAACCTGGGCCGGCCGCGTGCAAGACAAATGCCCTACCCGCTGTGCTATTGCTCCAGTCCCTGAACTATCAGTCTTAGACTGGGTTCAAATGGCCCATTGTGTCCAGATATGCAAGGACAGCTAGATGGACAGCTAGCAAGGACTCCCAAGGGGTGGGAGTTATCCCCAGAACCTGGGTCTCAGGAAAGCCTCCCACCAGCACTGGCTTAAGTCAAGCCTGGATCTCACAGAGACCAGTGTTGATTATGCCAGCCATCTGCCACTCGGCTCCAGAGACAGTGACCTTTCCTGGTCTCCACAGAGGATGGAGAGGGCGGGCGAGGCAGCGCCGCATCTCAGAGACATGGGACCAGCAGCTCCAAGTCTGTACAGACATTCATGGGAACGGCCTT
This sequence comes from Sorex fumeus, assembly GCF_029834395.1. Lineage (NCBI taxonomy): Eukaryota > Metazoa > Chordata > Mammalia > Eulipotyphla > Soricidae > Sorex > Sorex fumeus. The sequence continues at coordinate 175,340 of NW_026606246.1, forward strand.
TGGTGGCCTCCCCTCCCCTTGAGCTGACAGGACCCAGGGCTTGCAAGTGGCCACACGTGAGAGCAGTCCTGGCTCTTTACGTCCTTCACACAAATCAGCACGGGATGCGGCTCACTCCGCCAGGGACAGAACCCAATTCAGCCAGGAAAATTAAAACTCCGGGATCAGCCGGGGTCTTGCGGGGCGCCTAGGCTGAGGTCCACAATTCAATCCCGAGTTCTAGAAGACGATCGCCACGTTTTCTACCCATCAACCGTGGCCCTGATGTGCTTCCGGCGTCAGGATCTGGCTGGAGTCCCTGCCCTGCCCCCATGTTCCCGGGGCGATAGCACCAGGGCCACTGGCTTCTCCCGCCACGACAAACCTCTCTCTTTTCCCCATGGGCACACACGTCCTGTTTGGCATCTGCCAGACCAATTTGCATATCAAATTTGCATATCAAGTTTGCAAGCAGGTTAAGTTCAGTCTGGCTCAGGAGAGCCCCGGGCTAACCCTCATGTTCCAACCTAGCTGGACTCGAAGCCCGGCTCGGGTCTATCTGGGCACTCCACTGTCTCTTTGCTCACCCACAACAGGACAGGAGCGGTGAACGGAGGGAACCGGCCGTAACTCTGGGGAGGGCAAAATTCTCCCCAGTGTGCGATGCTCTGATGCTTCTCCTGGATCCTAAGAGCTTGGGCGAAACTTTGAAGCACAAACTCTGGGATAGAAGGAGCACCTGCTCCCCGTGGATTTGATTCTGTCTTTCTGGTGGGGGAGGTTCAGGAGTGCCTCAGCAGTCAGCGGTGACTGGCTGAGGGAGGAGTCCTCCCAGGAGCACTGGGACTGAGCAGAGGGAGGACTTCCGGGAAGGCTCGCTGCTCCTGTCCGGAGGTGCATCTAAGCAACTGGGAGGGGAAACAAGTCTGGGTTTAGGCTGTGTAGCGTCAGGGGGGGTGCATGCCTTCAAAAGAGCACTTCTCCTGGAGGCACTCGTGACTTTTCCTGGGGGGAGGGGCGCAGTGAGTAGTCAGCAGTGAAGAACTCACGACCTTCACAGCCCACATACTCGACACAGTGGAGAAACGTTTTGGGGGCCTGTGCCAGCTCATGTGGGGGGGTGGGAGCCTTTCCAGGCGGGACTTGGTCTGACCTGCAGTTCAGCAGTGCCAGGAGGAGAACCAAGGGGGTCTCAGAGGTAGAACTAACCATTGAGTGAGGAGTGGGTCACGGACCACTGAGTTACCTGCTGCTGGGGACGGTCCGGCTGGCAGTGGGACACAGCCTTTTGGAAGTCCAGTTTTTGTCCCATCTGAGTGGTAGGAAAGAAGCAAGGGACTTCTCCCAGGGAGGGACCGTCACATCCTCCCGGGTGCCAGCCAGGGGCCAGTGTGCTGATGCTTGCTGAAAATCAAATCATTCTGTTTGAGGAGAGGCACAAAGTGACCCAAAAAACACCCACCAAAATACCACTTTGCTCAGTGTTCAGGCCCACGCGAAGGACCATGGGTTGGTGCCCACTGGCCAGGAGATACCTCAAACAGAAGAATCCAGATTTCAAAGACCTAGGGTGAGTTACAGATAAACAAAGGAACGGGAGTGTCTCAGGAGCACTGTGCTGGGAGTAACCCGATAAACCTAATCTCCTGTGGCAAGGGAGAAAGGACACACCAATGTTATCCTTCAACGTTATCCTTTAGGGCTACATTTCGAAAGGCAACACCCCCTAGGCATCTTTCCGCATCCCTGATCCTGGTGCTTCCTGTCTCGCAGAGTCTGACTCTCACAAGGGTTCTTGAACGGGGAAACACAAAGATTGTAGGAAGCTTGTGGACAGGGCCGAACCAGAACTAAACAGGGGGACCCTGACTCTGATACTAGAAGCCAGTACCCCCAGGAAACCTGGACTCATTGAAGAGTTGTTCTCCTGGGCAAGAACTGAGCTGGACACTTCTTGGCAAGCCCCCTCGGAGGCCGGGAGCATTGCTGGGCTCATGGCTAAAGGGCCCTTTCGTAATTTATTTTTTGAATACACAGTTGCCAAGTGGCAAAATGTGTGGAAGGCACCTACTGTGTCTGGAGGATGTAGTGAAGGGAACAAGTGTTCTTCATGTTCCAGATTGTTCTGCTGAGACCCTGACTAAAGCTGGGGTGCTGGGGGGCGGTTAGGGGGCATCCAGGTCTCTATCTAGCTGGTAGATGGTAGAAATGCCAGGTCCCACTCTTGGACCACGTCTGGATTGATGCTCCAGGGAGCTCCAACGCCTCCAAGAAGCAGACATTTGCGAAGTTTTTTTTTTCTTTTTGGGTAACACCCAGCGATGCCCAGGGGTTACTCCTGGCTCATGCACTCAGGAATGGCTCCTGGCGGTGCTTGGGGGAACATACGGGATGCTGGGAATCGAACCTGTGTCGGCCATGTTGGCTGTGTGCAAGGCAAACGCCCTACCCGCTGTGCTATTGCTCCAGCCCCATTTGTGAAGTTTTAGTCGCATTATTCAAGCAAAAATGATGGGAGTGCAAATAATCCTGAGTTTAGAGAACAGGGTTCTGGCAGGCACACTTAGCCATCCGGCCATCCACCATCAGATTTAACCCAACTCCCACATCTTCATGGTCCCCCACTTGGCCGGGAGCCCCGAGCGCCTGCGTCATCTGAGAACCCACAGACTGAGTTGGATGTGGTCCTGAGCACGGGCAGAACCTTGACTAGAAGTTCAACATGCACATCTCCAAGAACCACAGTTCTAGGTGGGCCCAAGTGAAGAGCAGCTGGTACCTTGTCAGAGCTTAGACCCCCGACCAGAGATCTTGGGGTTCCCTCACTCTAGTTCCAACCCTTTTTTTAAAAATTTTTTTCACTTGAAATATTTTATTTATTTTTGGACTCCACGCCAGGCTATTTTCACTCGAGGTGCCCCAAAGTGGGGTGACTGAGAGCCCTCCCCGTCCCAAGGGACACAGCCCCGGCAGCCGACCTCTACTACCCAACTGCCACCATGCTCCAGGCCACTTTCCGGACACATTATAAAACTTTTTACCCATTTTCCATAATTACCACACTATATTGATAGGGTTCAGACAGTAGGCAACAAAACAGAGAAATATATAAATATGTGCCTCTCGGAGAGGCCGGCAAGCTACTGAGAGTATCCCGCCCACACGGGCAGACCCTGGCAAGCTCCCCATGGCATATTCGATATGCCCGAACCAGTAACAACTACAGGTCTCATTCCCCTGACCCTGAAAGAGCTTCTAATCAATGGGAAAAGACAAGTAAGAAGAGGCTGATAAAATCTCAGGGCTGGGAAGAATAGAAACGTTACTGGTACCTGTTCGAGTAAATCAATGAAGAATGGGATGAAAGTGATACAGTGATATTTTTTATCGAATCACCATGAGATGCAATTACAAAGCTTTCATGTGAGTTTCAGTCATACAATGATTGAACACCCATCCCTCCACCAGTGCACATTCCATTCCCCACCACTTATGTCCCCAGTATCCCGCCCCCATCCCAACCCCCCCCCCCGCCTCTATGGCAGACAATGTCCTTCTCACTCTCTCTACTTATGTGGCCCCAATTTTTTTTTTAATTTTTAAATTTTTATTAGTGAGACACCATGAGGTACAGTTGTAAACTTAGAAATTTCTGTGCTTGGGTTTCAATTATACAATGATCAAATACCCATCCCTCCACCAGCGCCCATATCCCACCACCACAGATCCCAGTATCACTCCCACCTCCCCATCCCCCCATCCCACCCTGCCTCTGTGGCAGGGCATTCCCTTTTTTTCTCTCTCTCCTTTTGGGTTCTGTGGTTTGCAAAAGAAACATTGAGTGGCAATCATGTTCGGTCTATAGTCTACTTTCATCATGCTTCTCCCATCCTGGGAGGATCCTCCCAACACCCTTTATTTGGTGCTTCCCTTCTCTATCTGAGCTCCCTTTCCCCCTAGCATGTGTGGCTGGCCTCCAAGCCATGGAGCAAACCTCCTGGTATTAATCTCCACCACTCTTGGGTGTTAGTCTCCTATTTTGTTACTTTATGTTCCCCAGATGAATGCAATCTTTCTATGTCTATCCCTTTCTTTCTGAGTCATTTCTCTTAACATGATACTTTCCATCTAATACCACTTATATGTAAATTTCATGACTTCATTTTTTTCTAGCTGGATTTTATAGTCTCTGATATAAAATCCAGCTCCCGGACGAGAAGAGTGCAGTCTGCCCCCGCGCCTGGCTGTTCCTCACCGGGGTCCGTTGGAGGGGAGCGGGTTGAGCTTTCCTCCCCGCCCCGAACAGGGCTCCGGCAGCCGAAGACCTCCAGGACCAGCCACCACCATGCTGAGACCACTCTCCACACACATGAAGGTACTGGCAGAGGGACAAATCCACGCGGGTTCCGGGGCTGAGATCTCCCAGCCTACTCGGACTGGAGTCGAGCATCCTCCACCCAGATCCTCCAAATTCCAGTAGGCGGGGGTCACACCCACCACTTGGCCCCCTGGCGCCGTGTAATTCCATCAGCGGCCAAGACTCAGAGACTATAAAATCCAGCTCCCGGAACCGCGAATTCAACTCTCTGAATCAGGCACGGCATTCGCGGCCGCGCGACACCTTATCAAGACATCTTTTTATGACATCTTATTATCTCATTCCTACTTTGGACAAACTTGCAGGCTATCGAATGTAGCCTGTCCACAGGGCAGAGTCTGGCAAACTCCCCGTAGCGTACCATATATGCCAAATACCAGTAACAATGATGGGTCTCATTCTCCTAAAGAGCCTTGAATATAATCTCAGGGTTAGGATGAAAGAGACGTTACTGGGGCCTGCTCGAGGCAATCAACGAATAACAGGATGATGAAATGAAAAATGAAAATCTTTTTCTAACCGCTACATAGTACTCCATTGTGTAAATGTACCAAAGTTTCTTTAACCAGTCATCTGTTCTCGGGCACTCAGGATTTTTCCAGATTCTGGCTATTGTAAAGAGTGCTGCAATGAACAAACAAGTGCAGATATCACTTCGATTATACTTTTTTGCCTCTCTGGGATATATTCCCAGGAGTGGTATTGCTGTGTGGCCCCAACTCTTTCAACCTCCAAAGTCATTGCATGCTGGGCCTTCGAGGGACGGAGCAAGAGCTTTTGACTTGGAACCTCTGAGACACCCCAATGTGGGCATTTCCTGGGGCTTGTGGGTCAAAGGCATCGAGTTTAAGAGAAGTCCTCGTCTCATTTATGCGTCTTTCCAGGTGCCAGGAACAGTGTACCTGTCCCCCAATGACACTTATCTACCTCGTTCCCCCATTTTTTAAAAAGATAGTCCGTCTAGTTTTTCTTGCATCTCTAGTAAAACCCCCAAGCCCCCATCCCTCTTGAGAGCAAAGCTCGCCCCATTCTCAAGTGCCTGAATGTTTAAGCTTCGTAGTGGACGCTGCTGTTTCTGGGGTCGTCGCTGAAGCCCTCAGGACCAAGGTCTCCCCTGAGTCACACTTGGCCATTGTTCCCTGTGACACTCCTGCCTGTAGGAGCTGAGCACTTGGGGTCTGCTGGCCTTGTCCTCTAACCATCAGTATTGGGACGCAGGGGTTCATGCTCCTGTGGGAAGGGTTGCAGTCCCGCCTGTGGAATTGGGTGAAAGTGAGGGAAGGACATCGTTGCTTCCAGCTACTTGTTACTGAAATCCAGTTCCATGCGAGAGTCCAAATGAGAAAAGCAGACATCCAACATGCCACTCAAAGAAAGTTGTCCAGGACACTTGGCCAAAGAGAGCTCGGCTGACCTCACAAGAAAATGCAACTCTCTGAATCAGGCACGCCAAAAAGCACGCTGGATTTTAGGATATTCTCATTCAATGTTTGTCTTTGGTAGGACCTTAGGGACATCGCCCTCAATGAACATTTTCCATTTTATCCACAAAGTCTCTATGTGGGTCTTCTTCTGGCCCCCATGCTGAGGTGAGACTCTGCTAGGCATCCTGGTTGGTTTCAAAACACACACACACACTCTTCTGTGGGCATTCAAAGGGTCACGTTTACAAAGGAGGGCTGGACAGATCACAAGCACTTTCTGTGGTAATTCTAGGATTACCACAGGGATGGGTGAGTGTTTTGTTTAGTTCCCTGGGTTGGATGCTTCCCTTTAAGTTTCGAAGTCCAAAGAATCTAGACCCTCCCTTGCCACCCCAAAATGTCGGCACAGGAAGCAAAGGCTACTGCCCCTAGAAGACTGTGTCTCAAGCTTCCCACAGAGCTTTGTCCCAGTTCCTGCAACAGCCAATCTCCCCCAAGGTCCTCGGCCAAGGGGCGAAGAACCTGCATTGGACTGTCCTTCCCAGGTGAGGATGAGCCTTGAACCCCCACTCCTGGCAGGGCCTCTGGGAAGATGTCGGGGAAGTGAGGCAAAGTAACAGCGGCTTCATGTACCATTCCTTGGAGGCAAAGGAACTCAGTGGAATTTCACAGCTATGGTCCACGAAGCACAGGGTTGAGGACCCCAACACCCTAGCCCTGGTGGCCAAAGTATCTCACTACTGGAGGGTCAACTTTGGGGAATCGCAGAGCAGGAACTGGTGGGGACTGGGAAGAGTCGTCGGCCCCAATGGTTCCTTCCCCGGAGCTGAGTGGGTCATGTGCCAGCTCGACCCACTCTGTTTGCAGGGCTCGGACGCCGGTCTCACTCTCCGCGAAGAGTTGTTAGGAATAAAACGAGGCTAAGGATTGAGAGGGGGGAAAATAAGAAGCAAGAATTTTGATCCATTTCTTCTACTTCTAAGTTTACATTCCTCCTCCCCAGCTCCAGGTGCTGGAGACGACGGGAAGGGGGGCCCTTGCCCTGAGGAGCCAGAGAGTGTCTTGTCAACCTCAGACACGAGGCCCAGTGCCCAGCTGCAGCCAGAGACCACCTCTGTGCTTCCAAGATGCCAGCTACAGTTCATGGGGCTCCTGGGGGGACCTCAAGGAGGGGTAGGGGGTCACCTGCCAGAAAAATCTGAAGCCTGGGAGCCTGGGAAATGTCACCTGCCCCACTTCAGAAAGAACCGCACCCTCTTGGTCACTTCTGGTCATGAGACAGACTCTAGGCTGCGCATTTGAGGTTCTAATTTCGGGGTTTGGGGGTCGGGGGATTGGAAGGCAGGAGTGGGGCTGGACTCAAGAGCGTCAGGAACTGTGAGAGGGCGGCTCATACTGAATTTGGGTCCCACGACAGCGGCCCCCCAGGAGAGCCGTCAAAGAACCAGTCCAATGCAGGTGCAAATGTCTCTGGAGGGCAGACGCATCTGCTGAGGTTCAGGGTAAAGCCGATCCCTCAAACTCTCAGAAGCTTCAGCGTCAGGTCCCAGGCAGGCGGCCAGGACATGGGCAAAGCCTTTTCTCTGCTGTGGAAGACATGGAGGAGGTTGACTTCAGCACTTGCAGGCCGAGGTCAGCCCACAAATGGAGAAGGGACAGGAGGGACTCCCTGTCCGGGCAGTCCTGAGACAGGGGCCGAGGACGGGAACTTCTGAGGCTGCTGCTCCAGCTTCCCAAGTGTCCGAGTCAAGAACATCAACTTCAGAGCCAGGAGAGAAGGCGGCGGTGCTTGGGGCCTCTTTGGGGGTGCAGCCTTTGGAGGGCACCTTTCACGAACTTAGCCACCAGCACCCACCAAATTTCAGGAGTGAAGCTAAAGGGAAGGAGCCCAGCCGTGTTGGCAGCTGGGGACAGAAGTCCAGGCTACCAGAACTCTACTGGGTCTCCAGCTTATCCACCTGCTGGTCTGCAATTGGCAGCGTGCCAACACTTGCCCAGATGACCAAGCAATGCCGTGATTTGTAAGAGCAGCTTCCCACTGGGAAATTCACCTCCCTGGAGCCTCACGCATGTGTGTGGAGGTGGGGTGGGGTGGGGGGAAGATGCACATCTCAGCTGCGTAACCATGCCTGTCCGCCAACCCCCAGCCTCGCTGAGTCTGTAAACCCAAGATCACGACCCAGCTTCAACTTCCGCCTATGCTGGTGTTTGCTCAGGTACCAGCTCTGCTCAACACTCTGGGCCCCTCCTGGCAACCCGCAGGTCTTGCTGTGGCCCCAGGCTGCCTCCCACCTTCCCTACCCTGCCGAACCAACCTCACGAGGCAGAAGTGGCCTCTGGGAATCAGTTGAGTCAAGAGCACTGGCTGCAGCCCAGACCACTTGCATTTCCATGTCCCCCCCCCAGCACCCACCAAGTTTCAGGAATGAAGCCGAAGGGAAGGAGTCCAGCCGTGTTGGCAGCTGGGGACAGAAGTCCAGGCTACCAGAACTCACTTCGCTGGCTCACCAAGACCGTCTCTTGGGTGTGACTACTTCCCGCTGCTTTCTTCCCTCCAAGGTGGAAGCTACCAGGGCTCGTTCCAACAGAAAGGTGCTAAAGAACACGATAGCTAGACATGCTGGATAATCAAGTCCGTGACCTCCAAGACAAGGTGCGTGCAAGTCGAAAGGCGTCGGGAGAGGGCTTTTGCAAGGGCCAGAGAATTCCAACAGGAAGGAGCTAGTAAGGATTTCTGGTCTCCAGCAGCTCTCGAGAAAAGCCAGTAGACCTGGGGGTCTGGTGAAGTTTGCTCCCACCAGAAGAGGCGGGCTGACTCCTGCACCAAGCGAGCTCTCCTTGCCGAGAATCTGATTTCACCTGGCAGGAGTACCCGTCCTGCTCTGTCTCTGCTCATGGAAAGGAATCAGCCATTTACACTGAAGTCCGAAGAGGTCTCCGTGGCAGAAAAAGCCCAATCTGAGCATGGAACTTGCTGGACTTCGTCCTAAAGCTAAGCAGCCCAGAGAAGAGTTGGATTTAGGGGGTGGGGGGCCAAAGAGATCTCAGAGGGGCTCCGGCAGGACAGAGCACAAGTGGAGTAATAAACCCGGGGCAGATCCACTTCCGGGTCAGGGTCTGCCTTGAGAATCACAGGCAAGGGAGGAAAGGAGAGATGGGGGAGGGGGCAGTAAACACCCATCATCAGCCAAGGATGGACGCATCTGCCTCACGCTGTGCTCGTCAGCGACCAACCTGCGCTTTGCCCACAGCAGTGAGACCCCCACGACCACCAGAGCCCCCAGACCCAGAGCCACAAGGACTACGCAGCATCTCTGGGGGCTTCTCGAAGCACCCAGGCTGCGTCTGAGGAGGGGTTGGCGGTGGATGCAGGAGAGGTCAGAGGGAGGCAGAGTTTGAACCGAGCTCAGAGGAAGCTTTGGGGAGGTGCCACCTTCCAGACAGGTGCAAATACTTAGAGAAGACAGAAGCAGCCCCAGTGGGTCACTCAGGGGCACACAATGAGGCAGACCCCAGAGGGCATCGGCCCTTTAGCAACCAGGACCCTAGAAAGCTTGGGCGGGGGTGGAGGTGGGGTGTCTGGACTCTTGCTTATTCCAGCATGAGCCTGACTTGGCTATTTGGTTGCTGCTCAGCTGTGAAGACCACCCACAGGAACTGGCCCCTTCCCATAGCTGGAGCCCCTCCTTCCCGGTGTTCTACACACGTGGTAGGTGGAGGGTGTGTGTGTGGGGGGGGTAAGAGGGGGTTGTGAGTAGCTCTGAACACAAGGCAGATGCAAAGCAACCCGACAGAGTTGATGGCTGAGAGCAATTTGGGTATTTAGAGCACTGTGAGCCATGAGGAGCAGCTGAGAACCATTGGGGATACATGACCATGCAGCCACGGCCTGAGCAGGGCCAGAGGCAGCGGCTTCACTGGACTTAGGCAGCCCTGGAATCAGCTCGGTGGAATCAGCACCATCTCCTGGCCCAGCCCCGGCCCTCCAGACTGGACAGCTGGGGACACGCAAGGACATGGGGCCTAGCGGAGTCTCCAGGCCCAATGCTGCATCTCTGAGCATCCTTGGACTCCCCTGCAGCAACAGCAAGAGGAACAGCGGCCTGCCAGGGCTCAGTACCCGGGCTCAGTACCCGGCTCCCAGCACCCTGAGGATCAGTGGGAGAGAAGCAGCTCTGGGAGCCTTTGGGGAACAACACTGGGCCCCCGGAGCAGAGCACCCCACACCCTAGGGAGAGAGGGGAACGCATACAGCGTGAACCCCCCCAAAGGAGGAAGCTTCTACAGGAGGTCCCGTTCCCCACCCCTGCCCTGAGCCAGTCCTGGGCATGAGCGCCCAGTGATTAACCCTTGGCAGACCTCATGCCCTGACCCAGGGCACACCTCCCTCTGCCAGGGCAGCTGACTAGTGAAGACTAGAGGGCCCCTCCGGGTGCCACCCAGGACCACATTCCAGGCTGGCAAATGGAGAAAAGTCATCCACGTTGGCTTGTGGGGAGGGAGAGGCCAAATTTTGTGCCCATTTTTCAGGTGGACAATGACTGAGCTAAGGAAACCATCCCATTTCTGGGATCACAAAGCACCAAGGACCCAACAGGAAGAAATCCTTTGTGGTAGGATTGGTGTTGGATGATTTATTAAATAATAAATTGTAGGATAACACTGTTTTGTCCTTCCTCAGGTAGCTTAGGTTTATCAGGTCACACCCATCTAAGGACACTGAACTTGTATTGTAAGCAATGTCCTTTCTGTGTGGACACAGGAAGACAGTTAATATTATACTTTGCAACTTGGGAGTTGATTGACTCCGAATAATATTTACTCCTGGGCATCTGCTTTCTTGACTCAGTTGCCCTTAGTTCCTAGCACCCCAAAAGCAGGGTCCCGACGAGGGACTGAATGGACACTGGGCAAGCTGTGAGCTACCCTGGCATCGAAATGGGCCAGGCCAAAACGCCACGATACTCAACTATAAGTTGAGGGCATGATCATGAACAAATGCTGTCATGATCCAAAAGTAAGTAACGATGAGACTAGGATCCGGCTGGAGCTAGGAAGATTAACCTGGCCTGAGGACTGTGGAATGTATAGTGAGATGTTCTCAGGAAGAACCAAACTAAGTTTATATCTCTTACTGTGCTCATACAGAATGACATTGCTAGAAATATTAGAAGTAGATTTATTACAACTATTTAAGTAGATTACTAACTGAGGGAAGAACACACCCTTGTTGGGATCCCACCCTTGAGCAGATCTAGTAATCTGGAGTGATCTCTGTAGATGAGATTTCCTTGAGTTAATCTCCTGGAGGAGTGGTCTTACCTCTCTTTGTTGATTCGTCAATATTCAACCCACCTTTATGTCACCGCCTTATGTGACTGCTATATAAACTAAGACTGTAAGCTCGGGAGGGGGAGAGTCAGAGCGAGAGGGGCTCAAGCTTGAGAGAAAGAACAGCCATCCTGATCCAGGCCACATACAGGGCTCAAGAGCACCGAACGCAGGTGGTGAGAAAGAGCCATCCAGTGAGCCCGTGAACACACAACCTTCGGCGTGATAAAATTTTACAACAAATCATGAACTTTATAAAAAAAAAAAAAAAAGAAAGAAAAACAAATTCTTCCAGAACCAAGTTCTTGAGCAGAACCAAGGCGTTGTGTCTTTGACAGGTGGTGAGCTGATGCAAATGACTTTGCTTCTCTTCACTGGAGCTTGGATCCCCCTGTGACCCCTCACTGCAATGATGCAAAGACTTCTCTCTGTGGCTGGGGCAGAGGCCCAAGCCATGGCCTTCTCCCAAAGCCCTGCTGGCCCCTCACTCCCGGAGCCCAGGGACGGAGTCACAGGTGAGTCTCAATAGAGGCGCCGAAGGGCCTCACTGCCTTGCTCTGAGTCCCCTCCCAGGAAGGGCTGTCGTCATTAAGGCTAGACCCAAGAGCTATCACCTGTCTCCTTGGCCAGAGCAATGACCGGCTGTGCTCAGGTCCCTGCTGAGGCCAGAAGCTAATTGATGCTGTGGCCGGAAGCTCCATTCTCAGCAAAGGAAGGAAATTCAGTATAAGGAGCAGTTGAGAAAAATGGGTATCTGGAGCATCCCAAAGGGTGTCTCGCACGCTGCTTTGGGCCTGGCTCTGCGTAGGGGTGAGGCCTCATCCGTCTGATGCCAGTGGGCATGGAAACATTTGGGCGCCTCATTGATTGTCCCCAAGATCAGCATCTCTTCCTGCACTGGAGAGCCCAGGGGCTTGAGCCCTTTTACCCTTGGTGGGGGGTCATCACTCTGGGGGAGGGGCAGCCCTCTGCTCCTTCTCTGCATCCAGCTGCTGCAGGCTGCCTCGCAGGGGTTCTGAGGGCGAACAGGAAGGACGGGGAAAGTGGGCACTTATAGGCTTCCTCTGGAAATAGAGGGTCTGAGCCGGCTTGTATCTGGGGGGGACCCCAGGGCGACATCTGGGGTAACAATGTGGCAAGGGATCTTCCATGCCTTTTCCTTATGTTGCCCCCTTCCTGCACACATGAGGCATTGGAGACCAGGGTGGGTGGAGAGACTCCTTCACCCCGAGGGATGCCCTGAGTCTTTACTCCTGGAGCTGGACTGCAGCCTTCACCCTGAGGACAGTGAGGACCTCACTCCACAGATACCGAGATTTCCCTCTCTGTGCCCGGCCCAGTCGAGACACATCCTGGCAGAGACACCAAGGCTGCCTCTGCCTATGTATCCAAAAAATAAATTACAAAAGGGCTGCTGGTGGTGACTCTCACCGCTTGCGTTCGGTGGTCTCCGTTGCTCCCCCCACCCCGGGGTGTCTGGTGGCGACAAGGAAACGAGGGCCAGGCTGGCTGGTCCCGGTTGCAGTTCATTCCAATCTCCTCTCCCTTCCTCTTCCTCACCCCCTTCCCCGATCCCCCTCATCCTCCTCTCGGATCCTGCTCCTTCGTCCTTCTCCTTCCTGCTTCTGCCTAGTGACGCGATGATCCATCAGCCTCCCAAGGGACAGCTTCCTGCCCAGACAGGGAAACAGGGCAGAGGGCGTCTTAGAAGATTCTCCCGATTTGGAGTTTCAGGTACTGATCTGTGTTGGAGCCAAGGGGATCGGGGGTGGGGTGGGGCTGTGCTTCCTGACCCCCTGGGCAGTCCTCCTCCAGGGCTCCCTGGTGGTGGCAGGAGGAAGATGAGGGCCACCCTGGACAGTCGCCCCACCATGTTCCGGGGCCTGCCCTGCGCCTCGCCGACCCGCTGCATTGTCCCGTGCTCTGAGCCCCGTCGAAATGCATCGCGCAGATGTGCGCCAGCTGTTTGTACTTAGCAGTTAAGTGTCCCCGCGATGCCTCGGCCCCTGACAAAGGCATTGTTCTCTGCCAGGCATCCGTCTCTCCGAGACTCCTTAAATCAGCCCCAGATGTCGACACGCAACTCGTGTTTCTCTGAAGACTCCCCTGCAGAAGTGGGTTTCCCCGTGCTGGGGGAGAAGAGGAAGTACAGGCCTGCTTTGGGGGTCAAGACTGTACCAGAAGCCACTCGGGGCTCTGGGCGCAGGAGGTCACTTCTGTTGTCTGAGCTTTGAAATTCCAAGTCTTGGTGGCGTGTTTCACAGGTGGGAGGAGCTAAGGTGCCCGGCTGACGACAGGCTGAGTTGGAAAACTGTGATGCCACTGGCCGAAGGCTTCAGTCAGCCCCACAGTTCACTTCTTCCCTCAGAAAACATCCCTTTAACTCAGGTAGCCAGGATTGTCCAGGATGGTTTCTCTCTCTCTGAACTCATTTTAACCATGTTAGGGAAAATCTTGCAAACAGGATATTGATACCATTGGAGATCTGGGATTAAAACCATTCAAGGAAGATTTTGGAACACCTGTACTATTTCTCCAACCCTTCTAGGTGTTTTTTTTTGGGGGGGGGGGGTGAGGGAAGCATCTCTTTACCCTGTTTGTCTTCTAACTCGGATGACTGCCATGTCTCTAGCACCCACTACTATTCCAGTCATCTTCCTTTCTGTGAAGTGACTTCCAGTTGATGGCTGGAGCTACTGCAGCCCCTTTGAAACATGAAGCACCTGGGAATGCTTGCTCTGGGCGACAAGACTGAAGGAGCCCGCTGTGTTCCTGCATCAGGATGTCCAGCCAGGCTTAGAGAGAGCCTCTGTTTTTGGCTTTTTTAGAAGAGGAATTTGGGGGAGGCCAAACCTTAAGTCACTGTCATGATTCACCGCTAAAGCTAATACTAGCATAGCCCACTTTCAAAGGAAGCAGCGGGTCCATGTCGTCAATGGTCCTTGCCAGCTTCCTTCCTCCAGGGCCAGGGGAGTGGCACAGAAGGCCTAGGGCTAGATCTGGAGCATCCAGAGCAAGTGGAAAGGATTAAAAAGAGAACCATGGTGTCACCAAGTCAGGTTTTAGCATAACCATGGCTGTCTGAGCAGCTAGCTGGGTTCCCCGGAAGCCCCCAGAATGCTCTGGCAGTGCTCAGAGTAAGCAACCACATCCCCTTTGACTCGCAGAAGCCTTCAAAGATAGGTGGACCGGTCCCCTAAGCTCATGGTGGAGCGGGGTCTTCATCCCCAAGTTGGACTGACCAGGTGTGCACCATCCCATCACCGGCTGTGTGTGTCTGCTCTGCGCCCAGCCTCCTGTGGGCACCGCTCCCCTCTGAGGCTGAACCCGTGTTCCTCCCTGGCCTCACCAGTGGGCAGGATGATGCCCAGTCTCTCCGGTGACAGGGTTCCAGTACAACCGGACCCTCAGGTATCTTAGCTTTCTGGTCTCATTTGAGAACACGTGGTCGAGCCCAGCACTAAGAGCATCCAATGTCTTGTCTGAACAGAGCCAAGGTATAGAACACCACCATCCAGTGAGTCCAACATATACCTAGATTCTCAAAGCCAGCTGTCCCTAGTCAGCTTCGAGAGACCCCTGCCCACATGTCAAGGGAGGTGCTAAGGGGTGGCTGATCCTGTGGGTCAACGCTCTGCAGTGCAGTCAGGGTGGCCTTGGGAAGGACAGTCTTGCTTTGTAACAGGTGTGAGATGAGCTCATGCCCGTGAGGCAGTCCAGATCCTGCTCTGAAGAAACACTTCGGAATTTTCTGTTCCTGTTTATAAACTCCTCAGCCCCCGTCTGATATTCTAGGAAACATATTTGGTCTAGTACTTGGTACCTAGAACTGGACCCTGGTGGACCTGGGTCTGCTAGTGAAACATACCAGTGTCTCCCCACTTCCAGGGGGATTACTTGGGTTTTTGGTTTTCTTTCTTTATTTTTTCTTGGCTGACTTGCGGCGGGAATTTCAGCAACAATTTCATCTTTGCCTGCATTTAGGACATCATTGTAAAGCAGCAAAGACCTTTCCGGTTCTCCTTAAGCTCTGTTGGCTTCCAGAACTCCAGTCAGGAGAGGCTGTGGCTAGAGTGTGTGGATTCGGGTAGGGGGTGCTCTAAAGATGTTAAGACTCTTCAGAAGTGAGGCTCCGGCAGTGCTGGCAGAGAACGGGGCTGAGCATAGCCTGGGCCCGAAGTTCTGCTGCTTCCAAGTGTCTGCCTGGATAGGACCCCCGAGTCCCCTATGACAGGGTCGGGGTGAAGGTGAAGGTCTGGCTAAATAAGTCAGACTCCGTTTCTCCTTCCCAGCGGTCTGGGGCGCAGTTTCTCTACCGCAGACCCTCCACCCGGCATCGGAGGCTCCTCTCACGGTCACGGTCAGGTCCATACCTTGCTCACAGGAAGTGAGTCAATTCCCACTTCCGGCCGATGGGGGAGGGGCTGCCATCTGCTCCTTCGTATTCTGCTGCTACTGGTCGCCTAGTGGGGGTTCTGAGGGCGAAGGGGAAGGAAGGGGAAAGTGAGTACATTTCTCACTTACAGGCTTCATCTAGAAATAGAGGGTCCGGCCAGCTTGTATCTGGGGGAAAAAGACCCCAGGCTGGGTGAGGCATCTGGGATCACAATGTGGCAAGGGATCTTCCATGCCTTTTCCTTTTGCCTCTGTTTCCCATGCTGCCCCCTACCTGCACACATGAGGCATTGCAGGGCAGGGTGGGTGGAGACACTCCTTCACCCCCAGGATTGCCCTGAGACTTCACCCTCTGGAGCAAGACTGCAGTTTTCACCCTGAGGGACAGTGAGGACCTCATGTGTTTCTATTCCACAATATTGAGCTTTTCCTCTCCGCGTCCGGTCTGGACGAAACTCATCCCGGCAGAGCCTCCAAGGCTGCCTCTTCCTGAGGCCCTGAGGATTGAGGGTGCAGCCGGGGAATGTGGGGAGATGACACAGGAGCAGAGTGGCTGTTTCGTATTGACGTGACTAGAGCACTGGAGAAATGGGGACCGACCCCCCCCACCATCTCCACTCAAATCACAGAATGAAGTGATTGTTTCTCTTTTTTTTTTTTAACGGATGAAACTGGCTTATAAGTGAGAATGTGCCCAAGAGCAATTCAGAGGCAGAACAGATCTGCGTTCCTCTAGATAAGACCACTACAGTAACAGGGGTTTGATTGGGGAGAGACCACTCCGAGGTGATAACCCCCCACCCCCCACGGAGAGCTGCTGGTCATGCCAAGAGACCAATAATAGATCAAATGCTCCAGCATTTCCAAGAGCAGCCGCTGAAGAATCACAAATTTGTGCAATTGAGTCACCATCAACTACAAAGTTATAGTTACTCACGATTGAGTTTTCAGCTCACAAAGTTCGACAACCTTGCCCTGCCCCCCAACCCCCCCCCCCACACACATATCCCCTCATCAGCGTTCTCTTCCTTCCATCTCCAATTCCTCCAATGTCTCCATTTGGCAGGCATTTCTTTCTATTTTCTTTTTTGCTTGTAGGCATTTGTTTAGGATACTGTGACTGAGAGGGCAACAGTATTTCACTTTACCTCCTCTCAGCACCAGTTCTTGTCTAGAGTGACCACTTCCTCATTGCCATAAGGGTCCTTCGTTTCTATTGCCCATGACCCACTTCTATCCAGCAGGGTTCTTCGAGTTCAAAAGTGCCAGATTCCCAACGGATCCACCCCAAAGCCACAGGCCGGTCTCCCCACCTGCTGTTTCATCTCTGGCCTGAGAAGCTAAGTGTGCCAGGACTGTTCCTTGCTGTCCCCTGGGCCCATCCAGTGGTCACCTGTCTTCCGCAAGACAGAAAAAATGACCTGGAAAACACCCTTTGCTAAGAGGGACAGGTGGCATTTGTAGCAACTTGATTTGAAGCTAAAAATGTGGGTTTCAAGGGAGCAAATTTGAACCCTACAAACCTCAGGGTGACCCTAGAGGCAAGCCAGCTCAAGGAAGGATGGGAAATCCTCTGGGAAAAAAAAAAAGAAATCTGGAAACCAGGATCTCTCCCCGCCACTAAGAAGGGACAGGATGGACTCCTTTCTGCCAGGACACTCCTACAGAAGGCAAGAGGCCTGAGGCCACATTCAGTTCCAATCTGAAGGCTTGAGGCCACCTCCAGCTCATCGTGAAACCAGAGCTTCACATTTTATGGCCAGACCTGGGTAATTGACGTGCCTGATTAAAAAAAAAAAATTAATGCCACTATTGGTGTGTCTCCTGTCCTTAGCCAATCCCCAGAACTTCTCAGTAAATAATGGGGTACCCCAAATGGAGAGTTCTTCAATATTGCTGTGTTTATGCAAAAGAACAAGCCATATTTTGCTCCTGACCGTGGGCCCCTGCATCCCGAACAAGCTAGTGGTTTTTGTTAATGGCAGAATAAGTACAGCACAGCTTATGGGTTTTTTTTTTTTTAACAGTTTATGGTCTTAAGGCAGCAATATACTGGATTGGCCAGAAATCCACAGTCTAGAGAACAGTTAAACATGCAAGAGTAAGATTATTCTTGAAGGCACAAGAAAAAGAGGGGCATGAAAGGATGAGCTACACCATGAACAATGGCAATGCCCTGATAGGCAGCAGAAATGAGAAAATCCATCCACCCCTTGGTTTCAGTTCCTGGAACTGAAACCGTTTCCATTTCCCCAAATGCTTAACTAGCCAACCTGGGCCCAGCAGGTGGGCTCAATCAACCACCATGTGCCATATCAGCAATGACTGGTGCCAGAAATTGTCTTTTATTAACCGCAAAGAATGAGTAGTTAGGTAATCATAGGATACCCTCTGAAACTAGCGTTGTGTCCTTGGTCTTGGAAGCTGCTGTGTCGGTGTGGACTTGGAACCTAGCTCGAGCTAGCAATGAAATTCCTTGTTTTTGCATCACAGGAGTGGTCCCTCTCTTCCTTACTCTGAGAACCAGTAATCACAATCACGATCATACTGTTATTCGTCGATTGCCTCGAGCAGGCACCAGTAACGTCTCCTTCGTCCTAGCCCTGAGATTTTAAAAAGTGCCATATTCAAGGCTCTTTCAGGGTTAGGAGAATGAGACCCATCATTATTACTGGTATTTGGCATATTGGGTACTCCACAGTGAGTTTGCCAGACTCTGCCGTGTGGGCAGGTTACATTTGGTAGCCTGCCAGATTGTCCAAAGTAAGAACGAGATAATAAGATGTTGTGGGGCCGCAAATGTGGCTGCGTGCTTCTGGGAGCTGGATTTTATAGTCTCTGAGCCTTGGACGTTGATGGATTACCTGGCGCCAGGGGCAGTTGGTGGGTGTGACCCCTGCCTACTGGAAGATGGAGGATCTGGGTGGAGGATGCTCAGCCCCGATCCGAGCAGGCTTGGAGATCTCAGCCCCGGGACCTGTATGCCTGTGTTCCTCTGCCGGTTCCTTCATGAGTGTGGAGAGTGATCTCAGCATGGTTGTGGCTGGTCCCTCTCTTTCTTACTCCAAGAACCAGTAATACTTTTGGTTTAACACCGGGACTGACTCCAGTGATGCTTCCTCTTGGGCCCTGGGATGTAAAATCTTGGGTTTTGCAGACACTGAGCTCTTAACACTTCTTAAGTGGATCAGAGTTGTCACAGTGGCTGACAGCTCTCCTCCCCCAAGAGATAGAGGCTCCCCACTCTGGCTGACCCCCAAACTCCTGGTCTCTCTTGAGCAGGTTGGAGGATTTGGGAAGAGGCGCAGAAGCCAGGACAATCCTGAGGTCTGTCGCTACCGATTCCTTCCTCCAGGTTTGGGAGTTCACCCTCTCTTCCTGTGATCACTCCCACCAGAGCTTCAGCTTTTATGGGGGCGCAGTGCCTCACACTTCCCCATTCCCCTCATCCTACTGCAGCCAGTAAGGCGAGGGACACTAGTGTCAAGAAAGTGCACGCGTCCCAGTGCAAATGCAGGACCCTTGTTCGAACAAGAGTTTGGAGCCAGCTTCTATCAAGCACAGGGACCTTTGGGGCACCCCCCACCCCATACAGCTGGACCCCGCTACACTCGCCTGTAGTCACACAGACAACAGTCTCCCCAACCCTCACACCATCAGGCTGCAGAGGGACAAGATTAAGGGCTCTCCCCGGGGCATTTTGAAGCTCCACCTTGGACAACTGGTTTCCTGGTTTACAGGGAGGCTGCCCGGGGTGTCCCGTGCCAGTTGTGAGGACAGCTGACATGTCATGGGGCATTTATTCATGGTTAGAAACTCAGGTTCCTCTCTGGTGGGGAAGACCTGGTAGTGATGGCCGATGACCTCAAACAGGAGTTCTTGAACTTTCGTTTTTGCTCCTCAGTGTTGTGCAAGGCCCGAGGGATAGAGGAACCCGTGGTTATAGGCCAGGTGGGACTTGCTAGCACCTTCCAGAGCAGGAGCCTCTGGATATCACCAAAAGTTCTCATTAAAGTTCTAGGACTGTGGCCATACGGATGTGACATGGTTCCCAGACCAGTTCAGGGTCTCAGCAGGACAGAAAAAGGGACCCACTTTTTCTACCTCAAGTACCGCCAGTGTGGATACATGGGTGACTTTAGCCCCCTTGCCTCCTCCCTGCCCCATTCACAATGAAAAGTCAGGCTTGCACCTAAGGTCTGAAGTTCCTCAAGCATGTTCCCCCACAATTCTGAGGCATCGCTTACAAATCTCTAGCAAGTCTGATCCGCCTTCAAAACCAGTGATCCAAAAAGACCTGGCTCAGCACCTTCAAGACACTCAACGGGTAGAAAAAAAGGCCTGAGTCAGGTTAGCTGGTAACTCAGGAGATGCGGCCAAAGGGATAGTTTGCCCAAAGCTGGCCACTGCTGCCTGCAGTCCGACCATCTCACTGGCCGCTGACCAGGCCCAGCAGCTCCAGGTTGCCGGGGAGTTGCCTTGCTGTGGCTGGTGGAGCCACGGGTGAGCTAACCCTGGGAAACTACCCTGCTGGTCCCAATTTAGGCCTTGTGCTTTATCAGGCTTCAGGGTCTTCCTCAGCCTAGCGTGAAGCATTAGAGATTGGGACAGAGCCGGGGTCTCCCTTAGCCTCTCTGCTTCCAGAGGCTCCAGGTCACCAGGAATATCCGTTCCCAGGTTTTTCTCATCCACACCCCAAAGGCTACAGAGTCTTCTGCCCTTTGGTGCCCACAGAAGGGTCAAAGCGAGCCCTGTGTTTAAACATTGTGGCCTTGGTGAACCTCCTTCTGCAGTCCCCTGTGAAAAGTCGGAACAGAAGAACACTTGGACAATGGGCACCTGCCCTGCATGCCATAGGATGGTTGCTCAAGGACAGTAAGCCTGGGCCATACGCTGGGAGCGCGGACTGGGGGGCAAGGGAGTTTGCTCCGTATAGAGGGGGGTTCTTCTGTGCACGGAGGGTTTTCTGCTGCATCTAAGAGGCTCGATGCAGCTGAAGCTTTACTGGGTGTATTATTTTATTGTGACAGGTTAAATCATACCTAATCCGCATCTAAGACCATGGGGATTTGAGCTTCAGTACTTCCTACACTCAAGTACTGGGGGTCTGACACCAGCCAGGGGCCCCAACCCCAAAACCACTGCTCCCTTGGGGCTTGAGAGTCTTCTGTTCTCAGGCTTTGATGAGCAGCTTTTTCCTGAGCCTCACGGGGGTTCTCAGCTGGCTCCTGGCAGTGCTCAGGGTTACAGTCGAGAGTTCACATGCCATCTCCACGTAGCCCTTCCACTGCACTCCCACCCCCACAAGGATTAGGACCTTCACCTTTCAGACCTCCTCACACCCGTAGGTGTGCTCCGAGCACCCGGGCAGGCCCCCTGCTGTCACACCTCATTACTGAAATATATAATCGTGGCCTGGCCCTGGCCCGACAGGGTGGGATTAAGGCAATAAAACGATACTGGCAGGTGGCCAGCATGGGAACTGCCGCACACGATGGGCCCTGCTCCAGGGCGGGGACCTCGGACAGCCTCTCACTCCCACCCTGACCTAACATCCCCCGAACCTGACACCACCCCTGGCTGGCCTGGGACCTCTGCCCCTAGAGAAGCAAGTGTTGGCTCTGTTCAGTTCTGATTCCCAGGGCCACTGGGGAGGGTAGAAGGACCTGCGGAGGCTCTTCCAGGGCATATTGGCAGCTCCCTGGAGGAAGTAGCAAGCGGGCATTTCTGCAGGCTCGTGTGACTATGGCATGGAGGGGTTCAGGGACCTTTAAAGGGGGTGTAGTCACACGTGGCACCCCGGGAGGTCATCTACTCCTGCCGTGCTATCGTGCTGTCACTGGCCAAGGCAGCACTGAGCTTAGCGGCCCTCAGGGCCGCCAACAGGACGTCCTCTGATCCCTGTCTGGACTCACGGAGCGCCCCTGTTTCATGGGCTCAGCTGCCGGCTTAGGAGTCATCGGTGCTGGTCCTGCTCTGGTTGGCACAGGTTTTGTACCCTGATGGATTCTTCTTTGGCTAAGGGGGCCCTGCTGATGACTAGTAGTGCAATCAGGGTGACCCTCCCGGGCTGTTGACTGTTGGTCTGGGAGCAGGGGAGTCTTATTGGGGATACTCGGACCGCCAAAGGATTGGGAAGCTCTGCACAGGGCCAGGCGCAAGATGGAAGAACATTTCAAGCTCAAGAGTTTCCTGATGAGCTAGTCTCGCAGGAGAGGAAGACCTCGCGGGGCAGAAGCCAGGCGGCCTAGCAGGGAGAGCTAAACCACTGCCTCTGCAGCATTCCAACCTGGCCGGCGAGTCCTGCCAGCCCCAAAGGTTCAGGAGCTCCGATGAGCCCACAGGTGCCATGAAGGAGCCCCGTGAGGAGCACTGAGGGGCATTCCGTACTCAGGCACATCAGAATTTCCAGGCTCAAGAACGCGCATCTCCAGCTGGAGCAGCTGAAAGGCCTTGACCCCGGAAGCGGAAGTCAGGGCCCGCCCCCGGCCTTCCCTTGGGTGGGAGGAGCGAAAGGGCCCTCGCTCTCCTCAGATGCGCCACGGAGCCCTCAGCAGGCAGGAGGCCGAGAGCGAGCGGGACCGGGACCGGGGCCAGGGCCGGGACCGGGACGGGATGGAATGGAGGAGCAGGGGAAGCTCGAGGCCGGGCTCCGCGGGAGCCGGTCCCCGGCCCGGAAGAGAAACAAGCCTGCAGGGCGCGGGGGCGAGTCTCCGCCGAGCCAGGGAGGACCCGGCCACCCCGCGGGAAGAGGAAAGCGCGAGCGTGCGGCTCGGTAGCGCCGCGACCAGCCGTCCGGACACGCACCCCGGCGGGCTCGGACCCGGGACCGAGCCGGCCCCCGCGGGCAGGCGCGGGGACGGGCCGGGGCAGCCGAGCCGGAGCCTCCAGGTGCTCGCCGCAGGGAGCACCGCCGGCAGCAGGAAGCCGGGGCTGCGGGCAGCGGGTCTCGCGAGTCGGACCCTCGACCTGGAGGCCACCGCAGAGCCGGAGAAGAGCCCCTCCGAGAAAGGCCGAGCTTGGAGCTTTCCGGCGCCCTTCTCGAGGACGCCAACGCTTTCCGGGGAGTCGTGGTGAGGTACAGCGAGCCCCCAGAAGCGCGGGTCCCCAAGCAGCGCTGGCGCCTCTACCCCTTCAAGAGCGAGGAGGCGCTTCCGGTCATGCACGTCCACAGGCAAAGCGCCTACCTCCTGGGCCGCCACCGCCGAGTCGCCGACATCCCCATCGACCATCCCTCTTGCTCGAAGCAGCACGCCGTCTTTCAGTACAGACTTGCGGAGTGTCCTCGCGCGGACGGCACAGTGGGCCGCAGGGTGAAGCCCTACATCATTGACCTCGCCTCGGGCAACGGGACATTCCTGAACAACCAGCGCATCGAGCCCCACAGGTACTACGAACTGAAGGAGAAGGATGTACTCAAGTTTGGCTTCAGCAGCAGAGAGTATGTTCTGCTGCACGAGTTCTCCCACACCTCTGAAGTCGGCAGGAGAGAAGACGAAGAGGAGGAGGGAGTATCTGACAGCTAGCAAACTAAAAAAGCACAACCCAAACTCAGAGACCTCTCCTTTGAAGGCTGTGGGGTTGACTGGAGGACCGTGGTGGGGTGCTCTCTGGGATGCCTCTCATTGCCTTAAGCCTTCCCTCTGTTCCTCCTAACCAGCTTATGTTACGGTGTGGAACCCAAGCACAAAAATTTGTTTGTAAGTCTACAACTGTACCTCATGGTGTTTCACTAATAAAAATTTAAGAAAAGAAAAATAAATGGACTTGGGTGGACTTTTCTCTGTGGCACAACAATCACATGCTTGCAGGCATGTTTTCAGGGCAGTCTCACCAACACAGTGTATCGTGTTGTGTAGAAATAGTGTGGCTTTTGGTGGTGCTTTAAGGACTGGCTGCCTGGGAGACTTTTAAACTTCTTGGTTAGAGGGGAAATGTGACTTGTTGTTATCCTTTGGACAGTGCTTTTATTTATAGAGTTAGGCTTTGTGGACCAGGTGGTTTTGTTTATGCTTTTGTTTAGGGCAGGGCGGGGGTTGGGGGAGGGACAAACCCCTGAACAGAGAATTTTACTAGGCCTTGGTTATCACCTAAACAGGCTGCTGAATATACCGAAGCTTTGACCTGGTTTTCTCGTTTCCCACCAGAGGAATATGTATAGGTAGAAAAATTATTACTTATACATATTGTTTGTGTGTGTATGTGTATAATTGTGTGTGTGAAAGAGCTGCATACTGATTTTCGTGAGAATGTTTTGTGAATGTCAATGTAATGCTACATTAAGGCAAAGGCCTCCCTACATTTGACAAGCTGGTGTTTGTTTACAAATTTTATTTTATCCCAAAAATACATAGAAATACCAAAAATAAATAAATAAAAATAAAAGGTGCCAGGCTCCCAGTTTCTCACTGCTGTGCCCTGAGGAAGCACAGGTGAGAGTTACTGAGTAAACGAGCCCCAGAACTTCACTTCATGGCTCAGGAAAGAGCAAACCTGGTCAGCTGTTTGCAAGGAGTTATTGTAGGAACCCCCTCTTTTGGCTTTATACTAATAGGAACACTAAGCTGGAAAACACATCTCGATTAAACAAAGGGGGGCACTCCCAAAGCCTGGGGGATACCCCAGAATTACTTGACCAGTTGGGACAGCGGCTCATTGCCGGGGTTCATGACCACCCATGGCCACTCGAGCTGCCAGGGCTGCACCTGGCGAGGCTCTGAAACTCCCTGGTGCTGGGCACAGAGCTGGGCCCTAACCACTGGGCTACCTCTTGAACTTCCATCTGGCTTTCACCAGTGTTTCTCATAACTTTCTGAAGCATTTGAAGCCTTAGAAGTCAGGACCGAGATGGCTAGAGTTCTGTGAAGACCCCTGCAGCCCTCAGCATAAAGACACCCAGGGAGAATGGAAACTGGTTTCCCGCATGGGCCCGGGAAAAGGACCATCGGTGAGGGAGATTGGACAGTCAGCAACGTGGACCCAGTGGGAGCTTCTCTCTGACCGGGTGGCAGGGAGGACGGCAGCGGACAAAATGAGCAGAGATCAGAAGCTGGTTCTGGGCTAAGAACGCCAGTTACAGACACAGAAGGCTTGGTAGCATTTCCACCTTCTATCTGCCTCATGGGCCAGTTGGAGAAACCGGCGCTTGAACAGTTGTCTTAGAAATGTCTTCATACTGAATTCCTTCAACTCTGTCCTTTGAAAGGGCCAGTTTCAATGACCACGGGCCGTGCGGGATGCAGTGCGCAGGCGCAGAAGCATGCCTGGCCCGGCTCGCACAGGAAAGTCTCGCGAGAGTGGGAGGGGTGGGGGCTCCACCCCTTGCGGCTTGCCGCTGATATAAGCGGCACCCGCAGCCCCATCAGCCAGTTCTACTTCCAGCTGTGCAGGTGCGGGTGCTCCCCGGAGTGGCGTCGCGATGGGCAAGCCGGACTCGCTGACCCCGAAGGCCATCGCCAACAGGATGAAATCCAAGGGGCTTCAGAAGCTGCGCTGGTACTGCCAGATGTGCCAGAAGCAGTGCCGGGACGAGAACAGCTTCAAGTGTCACTGCATGTCCGAATCACACCACCGACAGCTCCTGCTGGCCGCAGAACAGCCTCAGCAGTTCGTGGATTCTGAGTGCCTCGGATCCCCTATGGTCATTCAAACATAACCCAGGACCACGCTTCTGTCCATCTTGCAAGCATTCAAGAAATCCTCATCTCCCTGGTGGCCAGAAGTCAGAGTCACAGACATCAGCCTGATATTAATGGGAGTCCCATATTGGGACTCAGACAAGCTAGAATTAACTCCCCACGAAGCACCTAGAACCATGAGTCTAAGGAGTTGCATCAACAGAAGGGAACAGAAGCTTTAGCAATCCCCACTGGGTTCAGAAATTCCTAAACTACCAAAGACACAACTTGAGAGCAACCATCTACTTGCTAGTGAACTGAGGAATCATCCGACTCCAGCTCAACAGTGGATGGAGCAAGTGAACTCAAAGAGAAATCAAAGAACTTGTACTGTAGGGTTCCATAGCCATGGAAGGCAAAAACCAAATCAGTGACCTCAAAGGCAAAGTGCAGTACATCAGTATAGTCCTTTAAAACAGAGAAGAGATATCAAACAATATCAAAAGAATATTCGCATATAAGAGAAGAGATATTGGACAATATCAAAAGAATATTCGCATATAAGAATTCCAAAAGGACGGGAAAGAGAAAGATAGAGGTGACTTTCCCAGCTTCACCAGCCTAAGGGGAAATTGTGTATTGACCCAGGAGATGGTCCAAGAATATCTGGAACCTTGCATGAGTTCTATAAGTAGGAAGCAGAAGCCTGTGTCTAATCCCATTCATTGTACTATCCATGGATGGCTCAGGTATGGATTCATACCCATACCTTAGATTCTGCCTTGTGATTAAAGACATTCTTAGAAACTCAAGGACTATAATTAGAGTGACAAGATCTATTGATTGTTGTCAAGTTTTGGATGTTGCCATTTGCTCACTCTGGATCAGAAATAGACTGTTTTCCATTTCCAGGAGAAAATTTTTTCCAGAAGTTCTTGGTCTTGACTTGTATCGGCGGGGGGGAGGGAGGGTGCGGGGGGGGGGGTGGCGGATAATCACAGAATTAGCAGAGAAGAAAGACAAAACTACGAAGATGAAGTTGAACTTCAGTTGGCCTGGAGTTAAGTGGGAATTCTGCCATTGTCACCCCCAAACTCTTGCAGGCTTCATCAGTGCCATCA
The DNA here is from genome assembly GCF_029834395.1 of Sorex fumeus. Taxonomy (NCBI): domain Eukaryota; kingdom Metazoa; phylum Chordata; class Mammalia; order Eulipotyphla; family Soricidae; genus Sorex; species Sorex fumeus. The sequence goes on from NW_026606246.1 coordinate 201,585, forward strand.
ACCCAGCTGAAGGCATCCCTCTCACCACTTTCAGTGTCTCCCAGATGCTGCCTTCAGCAGTTGACATGGGGTGGACCAAACTCAGTTCTCTGCAGGCCAAAGGTTTGATAGAACTTTTGATTGCTACCAGTTCTCAGCAGAGAGTTTGATAAACTTTGGGTTGCTAGAAAAGTTCAGCCCACCCAGAATTATCAGCAAGCTAGCTAAATCAGGGTGCATTGGATGAAAAAAAACTCCAACCAGAAACTCCGGAAGAGCAGATGAAATCCCATCCTACGAGATTCTGACCTCAGCTTCTGAGCATAGTTCTCATCAACATCACTAGCACATACCCCATCCCAGCTGACGGTGGTTGTGAGCCTCAGAGGCAGTGAAAAAGTTCAAATTAAGCCCTGTCTGTGCCAGCGACTAGCAGACCCTTGGGCATGTCCACCAGGAAACCAAGTTGGGAGAAGCTGGTTTTACCGGAGACATTTAGCAGAAAACGAACGCTGGAAGAGCTCAGATTCAGATGTGAAAGCCTGCAGAGGAAAAAAAAATCTCTGCAGAGACAAAAGTCATTCCAACTGCTCAAGTCTCTCCAGGAAGAACATGGAGAATGTGGGGGTTTACTGGACCCTGGGGCAGTTTGTGGGTGGAGACCAGCTTCAAAATAACCCAATCACTGTCAGTCCTGACTTTATTCTGCTCTAAGAGACTTGCAGAATATCTGTGCTTGGGCTCAAACACTAGCCTGGCTGCCCCTAAGTAAGGTCATGTTCCCATCTGCCATCTGGGGTGCAAAGTCACCCACCAGCACATTACTTGACAAGGTCAGTCCCAGCCATGGACTAGCCAAAGACACAGACAGTAGTGAGTCTTTAGGACCATCCCTTGGTTTTCCTTGGGTACACAGGTTTCCTGTTGGAGTTGTCATTCCGAGAACCTCGGGGACCAGACTTTACTGCTGTGGCCATTCACTGCCACCACGTTTTTCCAGTCTCGTCATGGCTCTCTCCCAGCCACTATCTATCTCCTTTTGGCTGTGCCGCCGTCAAGAGCACTCCTTCAGCCATCTTGGCTGCTTTTGTTCTTCCCCTTCCCCTCATCCTGATGCCCACAGACCCACGTGGGTAGCCCCTTCTAGCCTGCAGAAGGCAGCTTGGGCTTTGCCTGGCTATGTCTCCAGTCACAAAAGGATACTCAGCCAGCCAACACCTGGGGAAATGGGAAGGCAAGTTTGCCTCCACTGTCACCAACCTGATTCCAAATGGTACCATCTGAGAATTGTCTGTATGCAGTGGTGGTACTGGGGTTCAGGGGGGAGGGGAATGAAGCTTTCGAAGAGAAGCTGAGGGCAGGGCAGCAGTTACAGGAGTTAGACCAGGGCGTGAGACTATCTGCCCTACCTCTCTCCATGACCCCAAGGATCCCCAATGTTGCTTCCAGAAAGGTTAAGCCAAGCAAAGCTCTACAAAGAAGCGCTCTCAGTCAAAACCTCAGGGCAGCAAATCGAACAGCAAGAGAACCCTGAACCTCAGGAACATTCCCGTTGGAACCATCCTGCCCCTCCCCCGACCCCAGGCTGCTGTTCTGAGAACGCATTGCTGAGAACAGAACCTAAGTCTTTCCAGGGAGCTCTATTTCATGGCCCTCAAAGCCTGCTCTGCTTCCAAGACAGGGGTGTAGCGAGGGGAACCCTGGGGTGCAGCAAGCTGGTGAGGAAGGAACTCAAGGGTGCAGCAGAGGACACCTGGGGGCAGCCCATCCTGCGGGACTCACTTTGGAATAAAGTCAGATCTGAGATCAGGCAAAGCCTATGTGGAGGGCACGGGGTGCTGGCCCGTCCACCTGAAGATTCTGATTACCCAGCTTGCACACGAATGGGCATGGTGCTGACCAGGACCCTGGTCACTGGGACACATTCCCTAGGCAAGAACCAAGAGTTCTATCAAAGCCTCGCCTGTGAGAACCCGGCCTATCCCCCCAACCAGCTCATGCTACACGGCCCCAGAGCCGACTGGCTGAGGGGGACCACAAACACCATGCTTCACCGTCTAAAGAAGTGGGGCACACGATGGGGGTGCTGTAGGGATGATGAATGGCGAAACAGAATTGTAAGTCACAGAAAAAATTAAACCCGGCCGACCCGGGTTCGATTCCCAGCATCCCATATGGTCCTCAGAGCACTGCCAGGAGTAATTCCTGAGTGCACGAGCCAGGAGTAACCCCTGTGCATAGCGGGGTGTAACCCAAAAAGGAAAAAAAATTAAAAGCGGGATCCTTCATCTGCCAATGACATGCACACCCCTGCAGCACCACCTGGAAGAACATGATGGCGACAGTGGCCTTGTTGTGGGGTGCAGCTTGTCCCATTAATGAGCTTACATGGTGGTGGCTTTGGATCATGGATGTGGCTGTCTGGGCTCCCCACCCTCCACTCCCAACACCCAGAGCTGACACCAGAAACACCAGTGTAACCTGAAACTTGTGGGTGTGACTTCCAGGGCTTTGCCTGGGCAAGGACACACACTTTCATACTCAAAAGTACCCTGGAGGAAATAAGTCTTTAATCGAAGATAAATCATTACACAGCAAATGTAACAAGAACTGAAAGAATCCACATTAGGGCATCAAATTTTTGTGTACTTTAGCTAACTTGCAACATTGCTTTCTGTAAAACTGCTTGGCTGCTTTGCACCTGGGGGAGAGGGGACTTGCAAAGTGAACAGGGCATAACTTCTTTCTACAAGATTCAGGTGTATTTACTGTCCCTGAAATGTATTGTCTCAGTAAAGCACCCTGCAGATTTGGGTAAAGGCTAACTCAGGATGCTGGTGGTTGGGGGAAATTGCCCTTTCCTGGAATGTATTGTCTCACTAAAGCACCCTGCAGACTTGGGTAACACGATGGTCAAGGGAGATTACCTAAGGCTTAATGATTCCAGCTATAACCTTGCTTGTGCTGACAATCGATATACGTAAATGCTGATCTTTGAATCTATAGGCTAAGGAGTGAGGTACTTTTAAATGGATTGGTTAAGAAAGTATATGTTGTTACAAATCTATTGGCTATGAAATGCGCGGGCTTTGCTGTAACGGCCAGTGAAGGCCTATATAAGATCCCCTTTGAAGAAGTTCGGGGCTCTCAGCCACTGCCCATTTCTGGGGTATGCTGCGGAGCCCCAGCATGCTGGTCTAAATAAACCCCGTTTTTACTCCTGCAGGAATTGTGTCTATCTGGTCTCTCCGCGCCTCCCAGGGCCAGGGAACTCCCGATCCCAACATTTGGAGGTCCCACCGAGATCACCGAGGACCCTGCCCCAGGGACGCAGGATTGAGCCGCGGGGTAAGTTAAGGCGCCTCTTTCTCTCTCTTTGTTTCTCCGGTACCGTTTTACTCTAGTTACCGATCGGTGACACAAGCACAGTGGTGTGCAAGCACAGTGACAGTGGTGTGCAGCACACTGTTGTGTGTGCGAGCCTTGTGTCTGACAGACGTGTCGGGAATAGACACGGGCCGCAGCCCTGGGGGACGCCCCGGAGGTGGATGAGGGCCAGGGACGCCTGGAGGCCTCTTTTGTGGTAGCCTCGGAGAGGCTACATCTGGTGTGTCAATCGGCCGCTCTATTACTTCTCTATTCTTCTTTCCTCTCCAAAAGGCCTTGCGCTTGCGTCATTCTTTTTTTGTAGGTTGGATCACGCTCGTCCTTTTTCTCTACCGAGACACCGTCTTTGGAACCATGGGACAATCTCCGTCCACTCCTCTCACTCACTCTCTCCCACTGGTCAGAGGTCTGCTCTCGTGCTCAGAATCCTTTTCTGATTGTTAAAAAGCCTAAATGGCAGACCTTTTGCTCTGCAGGATGGCCGACGTTCCAGATTGGTTGGCCCCCCGAGGGATCGTTCCACTCACCGCTTATCTTCCAGGTCAAGGGAGTCATCTACCAGCCTGCTCCCCGGGGGTACCCGGACCAGGAGCCTTAGGCAGGAGTGCCAGGCCGGGGGGAGAAGGGGCCCCCACTTACTCTGCTCCTCCTCTGCCCCTGAACCCCGAACTCTCTATTGCCACTCCCGGGCCAGCACTGGCCTTTCCCTACTTCTGATCTCTTCACTTGGAAGAACTAAACCCTCTGGAGGTGAAAAATCATGTGCATGCCCTTTGGGCATATTTGGGAGTCCCAGGGTGACTGGTGAGTGTGGTGCACACCCGTGTGAAAGAGTGGACCGGTCCGAGCGAGTGCCTAAGTGTGAGCTGTGCGTGTATCCATAGTGTGTGTATTTATTATCTTTCTCCTAATTCTGTTTATTAAGATTGTTTAATACGGGTCAGAATTGATCACTTCTCTGAGATCCACAGGAAAGCTCAGGATCTGGGCTTGACAATCAAGAAAGGTAAATTTGACACTTATTGTTCATCAGAATGACCTTCCTTCGGTGTGGATTGGCCCCCACGAGGTTCCTTCTCTCCAAACCTTGTGACTCAGATAAAGGAGGTAATCTGTGGAAGATCTGCTGTGAAGTTCTCCTCCAGGCAAGCATCTGAATAGTCTCTGCAAAGAGGCACCCCTCCTTTGTCTGTCTTGCATCACCATCCACTATGGGGGGGATGGGAGGAAAGCCCACTAGTGAGAAGATTCTGGGAAACTAAGGCAGATCAATTTACAGGCAGAAAATCCTTTTCCCCACCCAGTCTCAGCTAGAGGTCAATTCAAATGCTAATGAAGGCAGTCCAGATGTAAGGCAGAAAGAAAAAAAAAGGGGTAAAAGGCAGGTAAGAAGCCTAAGAAAAGCAGCAAGCCAGCAAAAGCAGGGAAGATGTAGCAAGCTGAGAGAAGGCAGAACTGTTTTTTTTTTTTTTAAGGAGCAGAGTTTTTAAGACCACAGCACTAAGTTCGGCTCAGGCACACAGCTGTGGGTCTGCCCAAAGCCAGGCCCACCCAGGTAGAGATGAGCCTCTGAATAAAGGCCAATTTAAGGGAGGTTAGAGTCCCCTTAGGAGAGGCAAAAGTGATAGACCTGGAGAAAAGTTTTGCCAAGGAACCATCCCTTTTCATAGATTATTGCTTGCAATTAGGAAATCATCTGAGGAGCTTCCAACTAGGTAGTTTTAGATAAGGAGATCTTATTGACCTCTGTAACACCATGTGGCCTGAGTATATTGGGGAAAGATAGCCAGTGAATGGCAGTTTGCATTACCAGATCATTTTGCAGTCAGATCTTTGCAGGTAACAAAAGAAATAGGAGAGTATCAAAGCAGAGGAGGCAGGAAAATGCGAGATCTTATGATTAACTGTTTGACATCAGAAACAAAGAAGCCTATCCCCATGTCTGATAGGAAGGTACTAGTTCCCTGCCTCAGAATTAGCCTTGGCGAAAATATGGTAACATCTTTGTCATAGTTTATTTTGCCGGCTTATATCAACAAAAGCGCTTTCTTGACCCATTTTTAACAAGTGGGAGACTGACTAGTTAGGCTGGGAAATGAGGAGCAGAGTTCCCAATCAGCCGCCCTGGGAGCTGTCCCTTTCTCAGTCCATCAGTTTCTCCCTGCCATTTTTTTGAAGGGTCAGATTGATCGATCAACTACAGATATGTGCACATGTACGTGTGGTGTTTTCGTCAATTCACTGTCTGTCTGTCTGTGTCCGTCTGTCTGTGTCTGACTGTCTGTCTGTCTGTGTGTCTGTGTGGAACACTTGAGTGTTGGAACCAGGCTGAAATCAGAACTAGAAATTTTAGAGAAGTTAGTGACATGCAACCCAGTGATTTAAGAAATGCAGTTGTTTTAGGAACCTGTTAGACAAGGGTTAATCCTTATCAGAAGGTTGAGCCTACAGAGAAAGCAGAATTCTCAATCTAAATTTCTTGTTAGAAGAACATTGATTATATTATTAACAGTTGAAATCCTTTTTGAACTTAAGAATCTTGTACTGTCTAGAAGAGCTATGGAACTAGAGCCTGAAACTAAAGTGAAATAAGAGTTCAGAGAAAGCAAGAACTTGTCTTACAAGCCTCAGCTAACTTTTATGAAAAATTTGTAAGAGGCAGTTTCCCTTTTTCTCACAGAACCTAGCAGGTCTTAGATACGGAGATCTCAGGTGCTAGCCAGGCCTGATCTTTGGGTTGCAGATTCCCAGCTCTAGGCAGGCTAGTCTTTGGTACGAGAGTGGAGAGAGGATTGGAATAAACTGCAACTAAGATCAAGCAGCCTGGCCATAAGGTTTCCTTCCTTTTCCTGCCCATCTCCATCTACCTCCCTGGAGTGGGGGAAACTACAGAACGCTGGCGGTGGGAAAGATAGATTGTTGCCATCCTTTTTGTGCTCACACAACAATTCAAATATTTTCTTATGCTGATATCAAAGTTTGGTTAAAAAAAATCCAAAGGGCTTTTTCTGTGTCTGAAAGCATGTTTGTATTTCTGTGGAATTGTTAAAAAGTATCTGGTGTAGAAAGCTCATGATTTTAAATAATTAAGGTACAAGAACTATTGGAATTAAGCCAAAGAAGGTTTTATCATGTTTTATAAAAATTGATTGTTTATAGGTCTTATGCTGTTATGTTAATGTACATATTTGTATCTGCATTGGATTAGAATATTTGACCTAGAAAGAGTTAAAATAACTATGACACATTAAAACTGGTTTAAAAGTAATGGTTTAGTTTAATCATGAGTTTCTAGAGTTATAAAATTGGTTACAAAGTTTGTCCTACCAGTGCTCTATCTGATCTCTGAGACTCTTGGTAACTAAAATTTCTAGGGCTACTTAGTAATAAGTTGTATTGAATTAGTCTCAGATGTCAGCCTGACAATTTGAAGCCATAGCATTGCTTGTCTAGTGCTTGAAAGTGCATGCTATTATTTTGATAATTTTATTTTATGCCAAGGTTTGTCTCCAGGTATCAACCTAGCCCTGACCTGAGATGCTTTCTGCTTCATGGTAATATATGAGTGTTTTAATCTTTTTGTATTTGTGTTTTCCTCTAAATCAGAATTTTAAGATGTCTCCTGGTTAGTTTCTAATGTAAAGTGATCTTTTGCCCAGTGGATATACCTTGTAAAAGCTTTAATTGTGAGCATTTTAAAGCATTTTGAATATCTATGGAACTGATCTAATGCTTTTGAAATAGTACTGCAGAGTACAGTTTTGTCATGTTAAGTGAGATGGTTGGTAACTTGTGTCTAAATTTGGGAGATCACATTGTACATTGTACTACTATAGATGTATGCCATAAGTCAGAAAGATAATGGATGGAGATATCGTCAGTGGGAAGAAAGGAAAGGAATTCTGTTAAAGTGAAATTGATTTTTAAATGAATGAAAGTTACAGAATGTATGTAAAGGAATGTGTAGAAGGTTTGAGGTTGTTCTAAAGAAAAGAAACTGGTCAAACTGTTATAAGAAACGCTTTAAATCACATGCAGAATTCTTCTAGCACCTTTGTGGTAAGATCTATGGTAAAGATGATTGATGGATTATCTGGACTCCTGTTACAGTGCTCTTAAGATCATTGAATTTTTCAAAAGTTGCAGAAATCAAGGGTTTTGACATGGGATTAAAAACATGTTAAACGGTATGCTTTATCTCTACAGATTTTAGCTTCTCTGACTAGGACCCACAGCAAACAGGTGTATTACATCTCTGTGAGTAAAGTGAAATACTTGCTTTTCTCTTCTTTTGTACCTTCAGTATATTTTTTGATGTTTCATGGCACTATGTTGGTTTGCATAAATCCAGATAAGTCTTTCCTCTCTGTAATAGGGTCTACCCCTCATGCAGACAGGAAAAACCAGCCATGGGACCCCAAAGCCCTCTTCCAGGGAAACAGTCAGGGGATCTGTCTAAATGACAGGAGCAGGGATTTAACAGGTACTGTTTCAAGAACCCTACAAACCTCAGAGCGACCCTAGAGGCAGGCTGGCTCGAGAAAAGACTGGAAACCATCACTGCTATGGAGAATGAGGAATCTAGGACTCTGCAATGACTAACTCAGTCTGGGCCTACTCTCAGCGTCAAGGAAAAACCTGGAAACCAGGATTTCTCCCAGCCCTGAAGAAGGGATGGGATGGATTCCTTTCTGCCAGGACATCTCTGTGGAAAACGAGGACCAAAGCCACAACCCAAGGGCTCGAGACATCGCGGGACATCTTCTGGCCAGGCCTGGGTAGCTCTGACGTGCCAGATAAGATTAATGAAGATTAATGCCACTATTGTTGTGTCTCCTGTCTTTAGCTGATCCCCAGGACTTCTCAGTAAATAATTGGGTATCCCAAATGGAGAGTTCTCTAATCTTACTGTGTTTATGCAAAAGAACAAGCCAGGTTTGTTAAACTATCTTGCAACGTTTTAAAATGAAGGTGGAGAGAAAACCGTGTTTCTGTAACTTGCTTTTTGTAAGAATCAGATTCTAATTCTACAGAGGTGATTGAATAAATGTATTCTAATCTTGATCTAAAAGGTACCCCCTTTGGGGAAATTTAGATAAAACTTAGTTTACTGTCTGTAGGTAAAACAGCCTAATCTGTAAAGGGAACTCAATATTATACATGCTGTCACTAGTCTGATACGAGCATTGAAAGCCAGAGCTTTACTAGGGTGAAGCTCATCTCAAAGTGCAGAATTGCTTTCCCCCGGTCTGAATTGGCCAAAGTGTCGAGAAAGGCATCTAAACTGGTCAAATTAGAGTAGATTAATATCTAGTTCTAAAATACTGTGAATTTTCTTTCTATACTTTATTGCATCTCATTTTCTGTGAACAGTCATTTGGAGAGAACAAGAATATTATCAGCTCTTAATTTCTGTTGCATCATGGGATTAACAACTCCTGAACCAATGCAATGGAATATTATTAAAGGGTTATGTTTTAACACTAGTGAGAACCATCTTCCATGGGGAGGAACTGAACAGCAAGTAAGATAGAAGTAATTCAGAACTGTGCTTTCTGTGCCATTAATGAACCTAGTGGAAATCCTGAGCCTCCTCTCCTAACACCTGTTCAGCATCAAGGAACTTAGAGGTGAATCGGCAGCTTGACCTTATACAAATGATCAAATGTTCATATGTTCAAGGTATAAATATATGTTGGTTCTCATTGATAGCTTCAGTATATGGGCAGAAGCTTTTCCAGTCTGTACTGAGAAAGCCAGAGAATGGCTTGGTGTTTCTGTGACCATTAGAAAAATCTGAACACAGGAAGTTATATTATCAACCAAACCTGTTTGTAGAGTTAATCCTTTTCATTGTTTTAATGATAGAGATGGGTATGGCATTATGTTGCTTTGGTTTCTGTTGCTTTAACTCCTTTTAAGACCTCATCGAGAAATCTCTCACATCCCTGTTCGAGATAGTCTCCCAAAACCTGAGAGGACTCGACCTTCGACCTGTTGTTCCTCAAGAACAGAGGGCTTTGCTCTGATCTGGTGGAGGGATGCTGTTTCTACGCAGACCACACTGAGGTTGTCAGAGACTCTATAGCCAAGCTACCGGAAGGCCTTGAACGACGTCGGAGAAGCCTGGGAGAATTGGTTTGAGTCTTGAAGATCCTCCTAATTCGGGGCAACAATACCGGACTCTACCCACTGAGGGAAGCTACTCTTAACCACGGGTCCTTGAATTAGGCCCCAACCCCCCCACGATCTCTAGGATTAGAGATGCTCATGAAAAGAAGTGGGGAATGAAAGAATCCACATTAGGGCATCAAATTTTTGTGTACTTTAGCTAACTTGCAACATTGCTTTCTGTAAAACTGCTTGGCTGCTTTGCACCTGGGGGAGAGGGGACTTGCAAAGTGAACAGGGCATAACTTCTTTCTACAAGATTCAGGTGTATTTACTGTCCCTGAAATGTATTGTCTCAGTAAAGCACCCTGCAGATTTGGGTAAAGGCTAACTCAGGATGCTGGTGGTTGGGGGAAATTGCCCTTTCCTGGAATGTATTGTCTCACTAAAGCACCCTGCAGACTTGGGTAACACGATGGTCAAGGGAGATTACCTAAGGCTTAATGATTCCAGCTATAACCTTGCTTGTGCTGACAATCGATATACGTAAATGCTGATCTTTGAATCTATAGGCTAAGGAGTGAGGTACTTTTAAATGGATTGGTTAAGAAAGTATATGTTGTTACAAATCTATTGGCTATGAAATGCGCGGGCTTTGCTGTAACGGCCAGTGAAGGCCTATATAAGATCCCCTTTGAAGAAGTTCGGGGCTCTCAGCCACTGCCCATTTCTGGGGTATGCTGCGGAGCCCCAGCATGCTGGTCTAAATAAACCCCGTTTTTACTCCTGCAGGAATTGTGTCTATCTGGTCTCTCCGCGCCTCCCAGGGCCAGGGAACTCCCGATCCCAACAGAACAAAGTAAGGCATTTTGATATTTTGATATAATTAGATCTCTCTAAGCTTAGCTAAACTGATACTGTCTGAAATAAATTGATTTTGTACAGAAAACACCCGAAAAACAACCTAAAACAGTCTCAACTTTTCAGTGACAGTTTGATGCTTTGGAATTTTAATGCAGTAGCAAAGGTTCAAATTTAGGCAAGCTTAGAAAGGTCTTCATATTGAATTCCTTCAACTCTGTGTCCTTTGAAAGGGCCGGTTTCAATGACCACAGCAGCTGAAAATGCCTTCTCATTTATGGATTCCAGGGTACCTTCATTTCCTCTGTAGCTTCCGTTTAAAATTAGAATTCTCTTTCCTGGCGCAGGAATGACCGTTTCCAAGTGAGTCTGGTCCAGTTTCAGCTTATCCCCGGAGTGCATCATCTTCACCACAGCTGTGGACCCGTCAATCACTTCTTTTACAACACCCTTCTTCTTGTAGTATTTATCGCCCAGCTTTTTGGTGATGATTTTCACAATGATTTCCGGCTGTAGCCAGTAAGCTGTCCGGGAACTCTTCATTTCAATCTCCATGATTTCTTCCAGGGCAGACTTCTTCTTGGGCACAGCTGAGCTCTGCGAAGATTGTTTCCGCTTGAGGGATGCCACAGGCCCTAGTGTGGCCAATGCACTTGGTCCCAAAGGGCTGATTTTGGAGGTGATCACCGCTGAGCTGCCCGCTCCCTTATTGAAATCAAAGGTGACTCTTTCTTCATTCTCTCTGCTTAATTCGGTAAAAACGGGGCCCTCCTGCTCTTTTCCCGCCAGACCTCTTCTCACTTGTTCTTCAATGTATCTGGCTGTTTCCTCCTCCTGGTCAAGACGCTGCTTTTTCTTTAGTTGCAGCTGCCGCAGGACTGCTCTTGGGTCCCTGTCAATATACCGAATATACCAGCCTTTGGGGGTCTCCTCCACTTTGCACAGTCCTTCCCTGCCCAGCCATTTGGTGAAGTCGGTGAGCGTCTCCCAGCGGGTGGCATTCATGTGGAGGTGGTCCCTCTGGCGGATGTACTCGTTGTAGGCGACGTTGTTGTGGACCCTCTCGGTGCCAAAGCGTCTCCGGAGCAGCCCGAGAAAGCCGTCTCGAAATTCCTCCGAGAAAGAATCCACGAACTGCTGAGGCTGTTCTGCGGCCAGCAGGAGCTGTCGGTGGTGCGATTCGGACATGCAGTGACACTTGAAGCCGTTCTCGTCCCGGCACTGCTTCTGGCACATCTGGCAGTACCAGCGCAGCTTCTGAAGCCCCTTGGATTTCATCCGGTTGGCGATGGCCTTCGGGGTCAGCGAATCCGGCTTGCCCATCGCGACGCCACTCCGGGGAGCACCCGCACCTGCACAGCTGGAAGTAGAACTGGCTGATGGGGCTGCGGGTGCCGCTTATATCAGCGGCAAGCTGCAAGGGGTGGAGCCCCCACCCCTCCCACTCTCGCGAGACTTTCCTGTGCGAGCCGGGCCAGGCATGCTTCTGCGCCTGCGCACTGCATCCCGCACGGCCCGTGGTCATTGAAACTGGCCCTTTCAAAGGACAGAGTTGAAGGAATTCAGTATGAAGACATTTCTAAGACAACTGTTCAAGCGCCGGTTTCTCCAACTGGCCCATGGGGCAGATAGAAGGTGGAAATGCTGCTACCAAGCCTTCTGTGTCTGTAACTGGCGCTCTTAGCCCAGAACCAGCTTCTGGTCTCTGCTCGTTCTGTTCGCTGCCGTCCTCCCTGCCACCCGATCAGAGCGAAGCTCCCACTGGGTCCACGTTGCTGACTGTCCAATCTCCCTGACCGATGGTCCTGTTCCCCGATGGTCCTTTTCCCGGGCCCACGCGGGAAACCAGTTTCCATTCTGCCTGGGTGTCTTTATGCTGAGGGCTGCAGGAGCCTTCACAGAACTCTAGCCATCTCGGTCCCGACTTCTAAGGCTTCAAATGCTTCAGAAAGTTATAAGAAACACTGGTGAAAGCCAGATGGAAATTCAAGAGGTAGCCCAGTGGTTAGGGCCCAGCTCTGTGCCCAACCCCGGTTCAGTCCCCAGCACCAGGGAGTTTCACAGCCTCGCCAGGTGCAGCCCTGACAGCTCAGTGGTCGTGGGTGGTCGTGAACCCTGGCAATGAGCCGCTGTCCCAACTGGTCAAGTAATTCTGGGGATATCCCCCAGGCTTTGGGAGTGCCCACCTTTTTTTAAATCGAGATGTGTTTTCCAGCTTAATGTTCCTATTAGTATAAAGCCAAAAGAGGGGGTTCCTACAATAACTCCTTGCAAACAGCTGACCAGGTTTGCTCTTTCCTGAGCCATGAAGTGAAGTTCTGGGGCTCCTTTACTCATTACCCTCACCTGTGCTTCCTCAGGTCACAGCAGTGAGAAGCTGGGAGCCTGGCAACTTTTATTTTTATTTTTGGTATTTCTATGTAATTTTGGGATAAAATAAAATTTGTAAACAAACACCTGCTTGTCAAATGTAGGGAGGCCTTTGCCTTAATGTAGCATTACATTGACATTCACAAAACATTCTCACGAAAATCAGTATACAGTACAGCTCTTTCACACACACAATTATACATACACACACAAACAATATGTATAAGTAATAATTTTTCTACCTATACATATTCCTCTGGTGGGAAACGAGAAAACCAGGTCAAAGCTTTGGTATATTCTGCAGCCTGTTTAGGTGATAACCAAGGCCTAGTAAAATTCTCTGTTCAGGGGTTTGTCCCTCCTCCCCACCGCCCCGCCCTAAACAAAAGCATAAACAAAACCACCTGGTCCACAAAGCCTAACTCTATAAATAAAAGCCCTGTCCAAAAGATAACAAGTCACATTTCCCCTCTAACCAAGAAGTTTAAAAGTTTCCCAGGCAGCTAGTCCTTAAAGCACCACCAAAAGCCACACTATTTCTACACAACACGATACATTGTGTTGGTGAGACTGTCCTGAAAACATGCCTGCAAGCATGTGATTATTGTGCCAGAGAAAAGTCCACCCAAGTCCATTTCTTTTCTTAAATTTTTATTAGTGAAACACCATGAGGTACAGTTGTAGACTTACAAATTTTTGTGCTTGGGTTCCACACCGTAACATAAGCTGGTTAGGAGGAACAGAGGGAAGGCTTAAGGCAATGAGAGGCATCCCAGAGAGCACCCCACCACGGTCCTCCAGTCAACCCCACAGCCTTCAGAGAAGAGGTCTGAGTTTGGGTTGTGCTTTTTTAGTTTGCTAGCTGTCAGATACTCCCTCCTCCTCTTCGTCTTCTCTCCTGCCGACTTCCGAGGTGTGGGAGAACTCGTGCAGCAGAACATACTCTCTGCTGCTGAAGCCAAACTTGAGTACATCCTTCTCCTTCAGTTCGTAGTACCTGTGGGGCTCGATGCGCTGGTTGTTCAGGAATGTCCCGTTGCCCGAGGCGAGGTCAATGATGTAGGGCTTCACCCTGCGGCCCACTGTGCCGTCCGCGCGAGGACACTCCGCAAGTCTGTACTGAAAGACGGCGTGCTGCTTCGAGCAAGAGGGATGGTCGATGGGGATGTCCGCGACTCGGCGGTGGCGGCCCAGGAGGTAGGCGCTTTGCCTGTGGACGTGCATGACCGGAAGCGCCTCCTCGTTCTTGAAGGGGTAGAGGCGCCAGCGCTGCTTGGGGACCCGCGCTTCTGGGGGCTCGCTGTACCTCACCACGACTCCCCGGAAAGCGTTGGCGTCCTCGAGAAGGGCGCCGGAAAGCTCCAAGCTCGGCCTTTCTCGGAGGGGCTCTTCTCCGGCTCTGCGGTGGCCTCCAGGTCGAGGGTCCGACTCGCGAGACCCGCTGCCCGCAGCCCCGGCTTCCTGCTGCCGGCGGTGCTCCCTGCGGCGAGCACCTGGAGGCTCCGGCTCGGCTGCCCCGGCCCGTCCCCGCGCCTGCCCGCGGCCGGGCCTCTCGCTCGAGGGGGTCCTGGGCTGGGGCCGGCCGCGGGGGCCGGCTCGGTCCCGGGTCCGAGCCCGCCGGGGTGCGTGTCCGGACGGCTGGTCGCGGCGCTGCCGAGCCGCACGCTCGCGCTTTCCTCTTCCCGCGGGGTGGCCGGGTCCTCCCTGGCTCGGCGGAGACTCGCCCCCGCGCCCTGCAGGCTTGTTTTTCTTCCAGGCCGGGGACCGGCTCCCGCGGAGCCCGGCCGCGAGGCTCCCCTGCTCCTCCATCCCGTCCTGGCCCCGGTCCCGGTCCCGGTCCCGCTCGCTCTCGGCCTCCTTCCTGCTGAGGGCTCCGTGGCGCATCTGAGGCGAGCGAGGGCCCTTTCGCTCCTCCCACCCAAGGGAAGGCCGGGGGCGGGCCCTGACTTCCGCTTCCGGGGTCAAGGCCTTTCAGCTGCTCCAACTGGAGATGCGCGTTCTTGAGCCTGGAAATCCTGATGTACCCGAGTACGGAATGTCCCGCAGTCCTCCTCACGGGGCTCCTTCATGGCACCTGTGGGCTCATCGGAGCTCCTGAACCTTTGGGGCCGGCAGGACTCGCCGGCCGGGTTGGAATGCTGCAGAGGCAGTGGTTTAGCTCTCCCTGCTAGGCCGCCTGGCTTCTGACCCGCGAGGTCTTCCTCTCCTGCGAGACTAGCTCATCAGGAAACTCTTGAGCTTGAAATGTTCTTCCATCTTGCGCCTGGCCCTGTGCAGAGCTTCCCAATCCTTTGGCGGTCCGAGTATCCCCAATAAGACTCCCCTGCTCCCAGACCAACAGTCAACAGCCCGGGAGGGTCACCCTGATTGCACTACTAGTCATCAGCAGGGCCCCCTTAGCCAAAGAAGAATCCATCAGGGTACAAAACCTGTGCCAACCAGAGCAGGACCAGCACCGATGACTCCTAAGCCGGCAGCTGAGCCCATGAAACAGGGGCGCTCCGTGAGTCCAGACAGGGATCAGAGGATGTCCTATTGGGGGCCCTGAGGGCCGCTGAGCTCAGTGCTGCCTTGGCCAGTGACAGCACGATAGCACGGCAGGAGTTGATGACCTCCCGGGGTGCCACGTGTGACTACACCCCCTTTAAAGGTCCCTGAACCCCTCCATTCCATAGTTACACAAGCCTGCAGAAATGCCCGCTTGCTACTTCCTCCAGAGAGCTGCCAAAATGCCCTGGAAGAGCCTCCCAGGTCCTTCTACCCTCCCCAGCTGCCCTGGAAATAAGAACTGAACAGAGCCAACACTTGCTTCTGAGGGGCAGAGGTCCCAGGCCAGCCAGGGGTGGTGTCAAGTTCGGGGGATATTAGGTCAGGGCGGGAGTGAGGGACTGGCTGAGGTCCCTGCCCTGGAGCAGGGCCCATCATGTGCGGCAGTTCCCATGCCGACCACCTACCAGTATCGTTTTATTGCCTTAATCCCACCATGTCCGGCCAGGGCCAGGCCATGGTCATATATTTCAGTAATGAGGTGTGACAGCAGGGGGCCTGCCCGGGTGCTCAGAGCACACCTACTGGTGTGAGAAGGTCTGAAAGGTGAAGGTCCTAATCTCTGGCGGGGGTGGGAGTGTAAGGGGCAGGGCTATGTGGAGATGGCATGTGAACTCTGGACTGTAACCCTGAGCACTGCCAGGAGCCAGCTGGGAACCCCCATGAGGCCCAGTGAAAAGCTGCTGTCAAAGCCTGAGAACAGAAGACCTATTGCCTCTAGGATACTTTGAGTATGAAAGGGTGTGTCCCTACCCGGGCAAAGCCCTGGAAGCCACACCCACAAATTTCAGGTTACAGAGGTATTTCTGGTGAGATCTTAGGGTGTTTTGGGAATGGAGGGTGGGGAGCCCAGACAGCCACACTCATGATCCAAAACCACCACCATGTAGGCTCATTAAGGGGTCCAGCTGTACTGATTTGAATATTGAAAAGATTAGCTGCAAAAAATTCCCCTGTACACGGCTGAAAACTCCAGGCTGCCACATATGCTCACTGCCCACTTAAATATGCTGGAGTTTCTGCAGTCTGGGCACCACCAAACTATTCAATACTGACATCCCAGGAGGAACAGACCAAATTACATGGGAAGATAGTACAGCATTCAACTGAGCTCAACAAATAAGAGCGTTAGCACAGAAGAATCCACACCCTCTAAGCGTGGTCCCTGAGCACGGAGCCAGGCGTAAGCCCTGAGCACTGTCAGGTGTGGCCCAAACTCCCATCCATCAAAATAAAACAAAACAAAAAGAAAGCATAAAACCAAGGGAGATACAAGCAATAGATGAACTTTGATAAAAAATACCAATTATCTACTGGATGAGGAAAGGTACTGTCGTAAAAGGGGGATGCCTAGATTTCCCTTGTCCCCAGTGTTCAGAGAGAAGGACAGAGAAAGAAATCAATGGGGTAAAGAAGAGAAAGGAAAATCACGGGGAAATAGGCTTCAGGGTTTCAGTTACACTGGTAATATGGGTGAGTGGTATAGCTCTATATCCAAAACACAGACTTAACAAAACTGAAAACGAGCTCTAAACTGCAACTTCTGAAACTTTGCAATGTGCCTGTCAAGTTGACAGGTGGGGATGGGTGGTGGCTGGAGATGGGGTGGGAATATGGGAGCACTTGTGGAGGGAAGTTGACACTGGTGTTGAAATATACCAAGAAATGCAACAATCAATAACTTTGTATGTCACAGTTCGTTAATTAAAAAAATAAAAAGGAACACAGAGGCAGGGTGGGATGGGGGGTGGGAGGGATACTGGGATCCGTGGTGTGGGAAATGGGCACTGGTGGAGGGATGGGTATTTGATCATTGTATAATTGAAACCCAAGCACAAAAATGTGTAAGTCTGCAACTGTACCTCATGATGTCTCACTATTAAAAATTTAAAAACAATAAAATAAAAAGGAAAAAAAAGAATCCACAGACAAGGATTTAATATCCACATGGTGAGAATTTTCAAACTTCCTTTCGGTGTTTTGATGATTGCATAGACATTGAGTTATGGCAAGCAAAATATGTAGTGTCTGCTAAGGGGGCAGGCTTTGGGGGTGGTTGGGAAAATGGAGGGGGAGATTGATGGTGGAATATTAAGTGCCTATAATGAATGTGCCATGCATAACTTTGTAAACTGATGTTTAAAAGGAGGGAGGGGGGAATGTTATCAAGTTGTTGAGTTTTAGGTAAGACATTTTAGAATAGAGAATTAGAGGAAATTCCCCAAATCATGGTCTATCACGGTTTTCCCGTTGTTCATCGATTTGCTCGAGCGGGCCCAGTAACGTCTCCATTGGAGACTTTGTTGTTACTGTGTTTGGCATGAGAAGCTCTGTCCCTGGGTCCGGCGAGCCTGGAGTCCAAGGTCTCAGAGAGTTCCGCTTACCTTGTTCTGTGGGTCTTCAGTTGTGCGTGGGTCTCGGCCGGAGCTGCCGCGCGGGTCCGGAAAGCGTCCTGGAGTGTGGCGACGGCTGGGTAGTGGAAGTAGTGTCCCAGGGACAGAGCTTCTCTGCTTGCTCCCACCACCACAGGTGACAAAGGGATTCTAATCAGGAGCCCCACCCTACCCTGCCCTGTCTGCTTCCATCAACCACCCAGGGATCGAATTGTGCACAGGAGACCCACCCTACCCAGATAAATACCCCACTGGCAGACTTCCACTCTCGACACTACTTCCACTACCCAGCCGTCGCCACACTCCAGGACGCTTTCCGGACCCGCGCGGCCGCGCGACACATCATAAGACACTAAATACCTGTCTTCTGGAATTGTCGTACCATATTTGATAGGGTTCAAATATGGTAACACCTACAAGGGGGATTAGAGGTCACCCCAAAAGCCTCTATACCTCTCGGAAAGACTGGCAAGCTACCGAGAGTATTCCGCCCGCACGGAAGAGCCTGGCAAGCTATCCGCTGTGTATTCGATATGCCAAAACCAGTAACTACAACTGGTCTCATTCACCTGACCCTGAAGGCTTCACCGACATGGCAGCACTGAGAAGGATGAGAAAGGAGAGGCCGACAAAATCTCAAGGCCGACCTAGGCTGCCACAACGAAGGAAGACAAAAATGATCGTCTGTACTTTCAATGCACGTACGCTAGCATCAGATGCATCCATCGAGGACCTGATGGTACAAGCGCGAATGATCAAGTACGACATCATTGGTCTGACCGAGACAAGAAGGCACGAATCTCACCATGCCGTTTTCGACACTGGAGAAGAATTGTTCCTCGGAACATGCGATAAAAGAGGTGTTGGAGGCGTTGGTGTCCTTGTCAACACAAACTTGGCCAAGAGCATTGATTCATTCGAATGCCTAACAACCCGAATCGGACGTTTACATTTGAATAGATGTGGCTCACTGCCTGCAGTTTCTATCTTCGTTGTCTACGCACCAACATCTCATTATGATGAAAGAGAAATCGAGAAGTTCTACATGGAGCTAGAGAAGTTCTATAAAGAAGACCACACCTTCTACAAGATCATTGTGGGTGATTTTAATGCCAAGATAGGACCGAGAAGATCAGCTGAAGAACTTCACATCGGAACCCATGGCCTAGAATGGAACGAACAGGGTGAGAGACTGAGTTCATCATGTCGACCAAGACCATTCATGGTAACTCACAGTTCCAGAAGGCAGAATCTAAACGATGGACATGGGAGTCTCCCGGTGGACGATTCCACAACGAAATAGACCACATCATATTCAATCGACGGTTTTGCCTGACTGATGTCGCTGTTGTCCCAAAATTTCGAACGGGATCGGACCACCGTCTCCTTCGTGCAAAATTCTACTTCACAGAGCGGGGAGAAAGGGCTGCAAAGTTCAAAAAGAGAACTCCCAGAACGACCACCAACTGGGAACTCTTTGGTACTATTGCGGCAACATGGGAAGATGCCATTGTTGACAACATTGACGAGGAATACGATCGACTGGTTCAGCACCTCCATGAATGTGCGAGGAACGCCAAGAGAGAGATAGCCACAAAAAGTCGCCTATCTTCGAAAACTCTTGAGCTAATTCGCCAGCGTGGTTTGGCGCATGCCTCAGGCAACTGCAAGCTAACGTCCGAGCTCGCAAAGCAGTGCAGAGATGCGATCAAGGAAGACCTCAAAGAGAGAAGAGCAGAAGTACTGGTAGATGCGGCAGAAGCCGGGAAAAGTATTCGTAACGCCCGCCTGTCCTTCGCCAACTATAAGACCAAGATGACTGCCCTCCGACGTCCTGATGGATCCATCACATCCTCCAGAACGGCAATGGAGAAGATTATCCATGACTTCTACTCAAATCTCTTCGATAGCCATGTCCACTTGCCGACATACCAAATTCCACAGGATGGGTATGTCGTTCCCAACGTTCTCCCTTCCGAAATCCGACACGCCATTTCGTCAGTAAAGAAGCAAACAGCACCCGGCCCAGACAAGGTCAGACCTGAACACCTGAAGAACCTGCCGTCAGTACTCATCAATACACTGGCTCGGCTCTTCACTCGCTACCTGTCTGAATGCAAGGTTCCGTCCCAATGGAAAACCAGCAGGACCGTACTACTGTTCAAGAAGGGAGACATCCATGACATTGGCAACTATCGCCCCATCTGCCTATTGTCTGTCATCTACAAGTTGTTCACTCGAGTCATCCTGAATAGGATTGGCAGAACATTAGATGAAGGACAACCATGTGAGCAAGCAGGGTTCCGCAAAGGATTCAGCACCATCGACCATATCCACACGATAACCAAGCTCATTGAGGTTTCTCGGGAGTTCAAGATGCCGCTCTGCTTAACGTTCATTGATTTAAAGAAGGCCTTTGATTCTGTTGAAATGGAAGCGGTCATTGAAGCCCTAGCCAATCAGGGCATTCAAGCCCAATACATCAGGATCCTCCGTGAGCTGTATTGCGGATTCACTACCAGGATCTCACCATTCTACAAAGAAGTGATCGTTGATGTCAAGAGAGGGGTGCGGCAGGGTGATACCATTTCACCAAAACTCTTCAGTGCCACCCTCGAGAACATCATGCGACGACTGGAATGGGAAGGAATGGGAGTGAAGATAGATGGTCGGCAACTACACCACCTCCGCTTTGCTGATGACATTGTTTTAATAACACCAAACATCAGCCAAGCGGCACAAATGCTGGCCGACTTTGACCGTGAGTGTGGAAAGGTAGGACTACAGCTGAATCTTACGAAGACAATGTTTATGAGAAACAGCCTTGTTCCTGACGCCCCATTCGCTCTCAATGGAACGACCATCTCCGAATGCAACAGCTATGTGTACCTAGGTCGAGAGGTCAACATGACAAATGACCTGGCACCCGAGCTGCGCAGGAGGAAGAGAGCGGCTTGGAACGCCTTCAAGAACGTCGAAGAAATAGCTAAGAGGACGAAGAACCTCCGGCTCCGGACACATCTTTGATTCCACTGTTCTTCCTGCATTAACATATGCCTCAGAGACCTGGGCCCTACGCAAACAAGATGAGAACGCCATTCAGGTCTCCCAAAGAAGAATAGAAAGAGCTATGCTTGGAATATCACGTTTCACTCAAATGAGAGAAAGAATCCGGAGTTCCGACCTCCATCGACGATCAAGAATCAGGGATGCTGTCTCGTTTGCCAAGGTGTCAAAAATCCGATGGGCTGGTCACGTAATGAGATTTAAAGACGACCGTTGGACTAGAGCTGTTACTGACTGGATTCCATGGGATGTCAAGAGACCGCGTGGCCGCCCACCTACCAGATGGTCAGACTTCTTTGTCAAGATCATGAACGATCGGTTTGAGGCCCTCCATGTTCCCGGAGCGAAGAGATGCCATTGGGCTACACTAGCACGCGACAGGGACAAATGGAGACGTTACTGGCGCCTGCTCGAGCAAATCGACGACTAACGGGAAGTTAAGTGATTAAGTGTTTGGCATATCGAATACGTCACGGGGAGCTTGCCAGGCTCTGCCGTGCGGGCGAGATCCTCTCGGTAGATTGCCAGGCTCCCCGAGAGGGGCAGAGGAATCGAACTCGGGTTGGCCATGTTGGCCGCTTGCAAGGCAAATGCCCTACCACAATGCTATTAACTTTATACCTCAAGCAGTCCAGTCATATTTAAGATGAACAGTTACATTTTGAAAATATATAAAGGGGACAATACTTCTTGTGCCCATTGGGCACTGTTTCTCCTCAGCCTCTAGGCTCAGGGCAGGGTCACTCCTGATGGTAAATGATAAATAGGACTCCTGGAAAGTGAAGATATCAATAGGACTCCTGGAAAGTGAAGCTATTAGAGGAGAATCTGCAGAAGAAACACAAGGAACAGGAGGAGAAAGCCAAGATCAAACGCTCAAAAAAAGCCAATGACCGGGACTCAGCATGGGATTCCCTGGAGAGGGAGCTGAGGGAGGACCACATGGGGAGCACCACCTGGAACTCACCGCACTGGCCTGAGGACCCCATGGAGGACAGGGGAGAGGAAGAGGATTCTTTGGCTATCACACCCCTCCAGCAAATATCTTGAAAAGAAAAGCCGCATCACCGTAGACATGAAAAGAGAAATATAGACATCAGAGTCATTCAGTAGAAGAGAGTCGGATAAAAGGACATGAACATCAGAAATGCCACAGAGAAGAACAGGACAAAGCCTGTCGGGAACGGGAGAGGCAGAAGAGGCGGGAGATGGTGAGAGTGTCCCAGGAGAGAGAGGGACGCCTTGAGCAGCTAGCAAGGAAAAGGGAGAAGTGGAAGCCTTGGACGGAGGAGCAGAGGGCACAGGAGCGGCACAAGGAACATGAGGCCCAGAGGGAAGCTGTTTCCACTCATCACTGAGCTGTGCCAGGGGCCCATAGTAAGGGAAAAGCCAGTCACTGGGGCCACAGCTCTCCGTGGTCGCCTGGAGAGAGGCTGGAGCTGGGAGGCGGCCGGAAGCCAGTGAAAAGAGAAAATGGATGAGGGAGACCTACTGTCTAACTTACAACACATCGATGAGAGTGAGCGAAAAACCAGCTTGGCCAAGTCCTCGCCAGTGGAATCAGACTCAGGGTCCGAGGAGGAAGAGAACAGGAGCAACAGTGAGGAATCTGAGAAGGAGGAGGAGGAGGAGGAGGAGGAGGAGGAGGAGGAGGAGGAGGAGAACAACACAGAGGATGCACCCGGGCAGTCAGCTGAAGTGAGTAAAAAGGGAATGTGTGAGGATAAAGAGCGAGACGGAGAACCATCTCCTAGGTGAATCGAGATTCCATCATGATTCTGGGCAGGGTGAAAGGGAGGTGGCCGTGGGGGTGGGCACCCCGCAGGGCAGCACTCTGACCGAAGGGGACTTTGTGACCAACTCCCCTGCCTTGCAGCCCGTGGAGTTCAAACAGGCACTTGCCCACTTGGCAGGGCTGTCAGAGCATGGAGGAGTTCCAGTGACTGGGCAGGATCGAAGAGGGGGCCGACGGGGTGGTGTACAGAGCCAGAGACAGGAAGACAGATGAGATCATGGCTCTGAAGCGACAGAAGATGGAGAAGGAGGGCTTTCCCGTCACCTCAGTGAGATCCACACCCTCCTGGAGGCCCCAATATCGTCACTGTCCAAGAGATCCGTGGTGGGTGCCCATTTACAACACATCAATGACAGTGAGCGAAAAACCAGCTTGAGCTACATGGAGCACGACCTCACGAGCCTGATGGAAAACATGACGCAGGCTTTCCTGCCCGAAGAAGTGAAGACCCTCATGATCCAGCTGCTGTGAGGCGTCAAACATCTGCACCATAACTGTATCATGCACTGCGACCTCAAGACCTCCAACCAGCTCCTGAGCCACCCAGCATCCTCAAGGTGGGCAACTTTGGGCTAGCTCGGGAGTATGGGTTCCCCCTGAAGGCCTACACCCCAGTGGTCGTGACCCTGAGGTACCGTGCCCCCGAGCTGCTGCTGGGCGCCTGGGAGTACTCCCCTGCCATGGCCATGTGGTCGGTGAGTTGTATCTTTGGGGAGGTGCTCACGCACAAGCCTCTGTTCCCGGGGAAGTCGGAGATGGATCAGATCAGCAGAGTGTTTAGGCATCTGGGGACCCCCAATGAGAAGATCTGGCCGGGCTACGAGGCCCTTCCTGCAGTCAGGAGGGTGAGCTTCTTCGGGGAGTACCCCCCAAGCAATAACCTCCATGGCGCATCGGGGCTCTGCTCTCCGACTGGGGCTTCTGCCTCATGAACAGGTTCCTGATCCACTTCCCTGAGCAGAGGCCAGCACAGAGGACGGGCTCCAGCACGAGTATTTCCAAGAGACCCTTCTCACTGACCTCTCCCCCCACTGTTCCCCAAGTGGCCTGCCAAGATGGAACGGCAGCGGGTCAAATGGGGCACCAGCCCTTGGCCCCGGGAGGGAGCCTCAGGCCAGCTACTGCTGGGGGAAGAGGACCTGAAGGAGACAGGGTTCCACCTGGGCTTGGTCACCGGCCCTGGCTTCAGCCTCAAGTTCTGAGCTTCCTGGGTCGGAGCCCACACATCTGTGCACCATTTTCAGGCCTTGGGGACCACCAAGGGGGGATCTGGGGCCTCTGTGTGACCATGCTGGAGCAAGTACGGCTTCTGGGACTGCGGGTTTTTGGGTTTTCACATTTTATTTCCTTTGAGCTTATAAACGTGTAGGATTAAGCTACATGGCCTCCATGAGGCAACAAATGATGTATATATTTTTTTCAGCTGGGATTGCTGGTTCCCCAGGAGACCACAGGCCCCACCTGAAGTCCGGGGCGGGGGGGGGGGGGTAGGGCGGGGGGAGCTTGATGAAACAACCCTGAGCACCTTCTCCCATGTGATCTTCAGGGCCTTCCCGTCCTCCAGAGCTGAGCTCACCAGGCCATGTGGTTTTGTACAAGCTCGTTGTGTGTTCTGAGATGTAGTAAAGGTTTTCGGAGGGGAAAAAATGTATAGAGACACTTTTCAACTTGTCTAAATGTTTAAAAAAAAATTAAAATTTTTGGCCACCTCCAACAGTGCTTAGGGGTGTCACTCCTGACAGGGTAGGGGCACCATATGGGGTGTTGGGAATTGAATCTGGGTCGGCCACACGAAAGGCAAGTGTCCTACCCATTGTACTGTCTCTCCGACCCCCATACTTGCCTGAGTTTGAACATTAAAATCTTACAACATTGAAAAAATAGTGGTTTTAAGTCTCCTGCTTGGGCACCCTGTTACCATAAGTCGTCTTAAGGCTCCATCTCCTCTTGGACAGTTTCAGCCCCCCTTTTGTGACCTTCGTTCTTTCAGGGAGTCCCTGTCAGCTCCTTTGAGCAGTCTGAGCTCAATGCCCAGATGTGTGGGGTGGGGGTGGAGGACCCCCAACAGAATTGATGCAGTGCTCATCTGTACAGGCAGGGGGCGCTGATGCCAGGGCGTCTTCCTGACTTCTTCCCACTGTAAATTCCCCTTGGGACCAAATCTGAATACCGGGGTGCTGTGGGAGTAGTCCCATTCTGCTTCTCTTTTTGCTCACAGGTCGTATGCGGGGTGGAGGATGGGGAGAGGGTGGTCGTGGGAGACCCAAGGCCAGACTTCTGGGCAGAGACCTGAGTCCTCTTTTCTTGTCCTCCCCTCTTTCAGATAGTGGCACTCTGTGGAGAGAAAGCAGGACACAGAGTTCCTGTCCCTCAGGGACCCTCAACGGTGAATGCACCCCAATACCACACATCAGATGAACGGGCCCAGGGATTGTGGGAAGTGGAGAAAAGCAGCTAGAATCAGTCAGACACAGGGAGTGCCCAGAGGACATGTGGAAACGAAGTTGGTGGGCCCCCACATGTGGCCTAGGTGAGGCGGGGAGGAGTGAGGCGGGGAGGAGACACGGTCACTTTCTCCTGATCTGTCTCTGCCACCCGGGACCCAGGGTTACAGGGTTCTTGTCTCGCCTCACAGAAAAGAATTTCAGGAGTAGACGAGCAGTGAGGTAAACACAGATTTTATCTGAAGGTTTTTAGGAAGGGAAAGGAGGCAGAGAGAAAGAGTAATGCACTCAAGAGAGAACATGAATTTCTCCAAGGGCAGAAAAAACCCCTGTGCAGACCCCAGCATTAGACAGGAAAGTCCACACCTCAGGAGGGGAGATGCGTGCGCCACATGTGCAGGGCCACATGGGCACAAGCAGCACATGGGCCTAGGCAGCACATGCATGCTCTCCCATGTTCAAGGCTGCTTTGATAGGGTTTCTCCAATCTGCCCTCGCCTGGGGCTTCTACCTAGGTCAAAGTCTTGCTAGGGAGATTGCCAAGGAGGGTGGAGTTGGAAGTGGTCTTCTTTGAAATTCCTTTTCTGACCTTCTGTTCCTGGGCTGGAGCGATAGCACAGCGGTAGGGTGTTTGCCTGGCGCACAGCCAGCCTGGCCGACCCGGGTTCAATTCCTCCGCTGCTCTTGGAGAGCCGGCAAGCTACCGAGAATATCTTGCCCGCACGGCAAAGCCTGGCAAGCTACCCGTGATGTATTCAATATGCCAAACACAGTAACAAGTCTCAAAATGGAGACGTTACTGGGCCCGCTCGAGGAAAACGATGAACAACGGGAGGACAGACAGAGAGACCTTCTGTTCCTGCTAAAGCTTGGGGTGGGGGTGGGGGTTCCCAGCCTTCTCTGGGTCTGTTGCTAGCCAGGTAAAATATTTTATCAGGCTTTAGTTACTGTTTTCGGCAAAGTTGGCTTTTGCAACTTCAGGGATATTGATAGCTCCCAGAAATTCATTGCTATTGCCTTGCAGGGGAAATGGGGGGAAGTTTTCCTATCTGCCTGCCTGCCCACATCAGAAACAAACAGGACTCTGGGGGCTGAGTACAGCAGGTACAATAGCACAGCAAGTAGGGTGTTTGCCTTGCACTCAGCAGACTGGGTTCGATTCCCAGCATCCCATTTGGTCCCCTGAGCACTTCCAGGAGTGATTCCTGAGTGCACAGCCAGGACTAACCCCTGTGCATCGCCAGGTGTGACCCCCCCCCCAAAAAAAAAGGGAAAAAAAGAGAAAGAAATAGGACTCTGGCACTGCCTACCAGCCTCAAAACCTAGGAACCTTCCTGAAACAGAACAGGGACCCTGAAGCCAGACGAATCACTAAGAAACACCCAAGATGGACACGGTGTCAGCCCTCTGAGGAGCTCTGAGGCCTGTTTTCTGGAAGTAACTGCTGCCCCCGAGGTGGGAGTTCAGCTGGGACCAACTTCTGGCCAAGGCTGCACAGTCCTCCAGCTAGGAGGGGGCCAGTCAGGTCCTCCCAGAAGTCTGGTCAATTGCAGTGGCCCGGGCATTTCCTCATAGACACAGGAAGTCGCCCTTGCTTGCAGTTTTGTGTTACTCCAGAGCTACTGAGATATGGGGGCGATGATGGGGAGGGGGGGCTTCTAGAATCCCCCACCCATGTGAACGGGCCAAGTGTCCTCATGTATTCTGAAAGGGGTGGACAGAGTACTTGGTGGATTGCCCCAGAAAGGGGTCAGCTCTGGTTGGGTAGTGATGGAAGGGATTGCAGTCTCTCAAAGTGGCCATTTCCCTGGTCCTCACATTGCCCCTTGAGAGGGGAGAGCACTTGACCACAAGTGCATTTGCCTACAGTCTGACGGCAGGCTTCTTGCTAAGCCAGGATGGGCACTGACCTCCTGGCCGCGTCGTGGCCAGAATCACAGCAGGATTCAGTTCCAGAGTCCCATAGCCTTGAGCCTCTAAAGCTGGGGCTTCTCTAGGATTCTGGCTGAGGGGCTGGGGATAGGGAACGAGGATATTGGTCCTCAAGCCTCCAAGCGGGTCTGACCAGCCTCGAGTCTGCAGAGATGCAGCATTCGCAGGCGGTGGCCCAACACCCCAGGGCGGGTCACCTCCCCAGATCCTTACCATAGCTAGCTTGCTGTGGGGGGGTGGAGGCCAATCTAGTCACGTGTGCCTTTTAAGCTTGGGTCAAGATGGGTGCCAATTAACTCAGAAACTCCAAAGAACCACATACTGCCACTAGGTTGCTGGGGGGATGCAGGCAGGAGTGGGGGGGCCATCAAGCCAGGGGAAGCAATGCACGGGACGGACAGTGGCCCAGGGCCCCCATTGCCAGGGGCACAGAGGCAGCCTTGCTCAGCACCGCCAAGGACCCAGCTGGTGAGCCGGCCTGCAAGCCGGCTGACCCCCAGCCCAGGACACAGCTCAGGAGACTGCTATATGGTCACAAGTGAATAACTAATAACAGTGGATAGAGAACCAAGTCACCCTGTAGCATGCGGTGCCGTCTCTGAAGGGGCAGGGTCTGCGCTGAGTGGTGCCAGCTGATAGTCACAACTCCAAGGACTGTGAAGCAGTAGCCCAGCTGCTAGGATAGGTCCCAGGCTTGTGATTTCATTGTCAAACCACCTCCAGGTGTCACCGCAGTGACTGAGGCTGAGGCTCGTTGAGCAGGGAGGAGTTAGGAGTGATCAGCCTAGAGGATCCTGGCCAGTCACACTATCTTTTTTTTGGGGGGTGGGGTGGGGGAATACACCCACAGTGCTCTCAGGGAACCGTTTGGGATGCCAGGGATGGAACCCGTATTAACTTCATGCAAGGCAAATGCCTTAGTCACTGTTCCTTCGCTTGGGCCCTTTTGCTAGCACATCAGATGGAGGTGTTCCTCAGAGCCTGGCCAGGTCTCCCGGGAAGACGTCCAGAGTAGCCCCCACCAAGCTGAGGTGTACTTGCCTCACTGTTCTCCATCTGAAACCAACCTGAGCCATCTGTCCCCTAGGAAAGCCAAGCTCTTGGATTTCAGGGCCTAACTACGCATGCCCGGGGCCCTGACACCTTTGGCGCTGTGGAAAAGGTCTCCTTCCTTCTTAAAATGGCAGAGCATCAGAGGGGGGATGAAACTTGTCCTCTCAAGCACCCTTCTTTGTGCCCTTTTAGGTGGGAAGAAGACCCTGGTCTGGGGGGTAGGGGTGATGAAGGTCTGAGCCATCGTGAGAACCCAGACGTGACCCGAAAGCAAGTAGCCACCAGTCACCTGGAGCATGTCTTAAACAAGGCAAGGCCCTTTGCTTTCTTACCATTCAAGAGCCTGATTCGGGAGAGTGTGAGGGGTTCGGGCGGCGGCGTTGGCACCATCTGACCTCCTCCTCGATATGCCAAAAACAGTAACAATAATGGGCCTCATTCCCCTAACCCTGAAAGAACCTCCAGGACAGCAGTGTTGGGAAGGACAAGTAAGGAGAGACTGCTAAAAATCTCAGGGCTGGGACAAATGGAGACATTACTGGTGCCCGCTTGAGCAAATCAATGAACAGTGGGACAACAGGTGATACAAGAACGCACTACCTTGTACTCTAAGAAAACCGAGTCTACTAGATCTTGAGTTTGGACATGCTGTTGCACGTCAGGAGTGGGGAGCTTCGGGGGGCCACTGCATTCATCCAGGCACTTTCTGGCTGTCGTTCCAAGCAGCAGAGGCCAGTGGGAATCTTGCTTCTAACAGCAGCCCAGCTCCCAGATTACTACTGAAGTCAGGAACCGGAAGAGAGTTCACCAAGGACACCCCTTTCAACAGAAGGTCCCACTTGAACTCAAATCCATGTTCTATGGGACCTTCTGACTTGGTCCCAGAAAGTTTCCCAAACCCACCCAGATTTGGGGGGGTTAGGGCAATGAGAAGGTTCAGCTAGGGTCCCCCAGCAGTGAGAGGAACCCACTTGTGCCTAAAAGGTAGTAGGGGGCTCCTTTTTTAACTATCCCTCATCCCAGTTTAACGGGGGAGGGGGCTGTTCCCCAGGCTCACACTCTAGAATGCCAGAATTCTAGATTCTTCGAGACTCCATAGAGGGCCGGAAGTGGATGCTCATCTGGCTGGATTAGGCATCCCCCCTCATTGAAACCTGGAAACCTG
Source organism: Sorex fumeus (assembly GCF_029834395.1). Taxonomy (NCBI): domain Eukaryota; kingdom Metazoa; phylum Chordata; class Mammalia; order Eulipotyphla; family Soricidae; genus Sorex; species Sorex fumeus. Next base: position 230,688 of record NW_026606246.1, read on the forward strand.
TGCTGGGCTCTAAAGAATCAGTGATTCCTACTCCACACACTCCGTGTGTCAAGATAGCTGCTCCCAGTTCTCAGTGCCCCCTGAGTCCATTCCACGGCAGAATCTGGGACCTGGTATGCACTATTGATCCCCAAAGGGAATAGAGTCAATCAAGGAACCATTGAATCAATTACTGGACACCCACAGCTTTCTCTATTTGAAGTGCCAAAAACTGTAACAACGATGGGTCTCATTCCCCTGACCCTGAGAGAGCCTCCAGTACAAGCAAAGTTGGGAAGGATGAGCGGAGAGGCTGCTAAAATCTCGGGGTTGGGATGAATGGAGATGTTACTGGTGCCCGCTTGAGCAAATTGACGCACAACGGGACAACAGTGCTACGTAGCTTTGTATGGGGACCCTCCTCCTGGCAGTTGGTAGAGGGCAGATTAAGGGGGAAGAGTGGGGGGGGAGACAGGCTGAAGTCTTAGCTCAACTATGTGCCTGGCCCAGAGGAAAGACAGCCTCAACTTCCTCATCTACACCAAGTAGTAACAGGGTCAGCTGTCCCAAGGCCCCCCAACTCTTGCAGCCCTCAGATTTCAAGAAGTTTCCAGGGACTGTTCCCAGAACAGCGAGCAATGGCCAAGGCAGTTGAAACTAGTTAGTGTAACGAGCCCAGGCGCCTTCAGAAGTGGAGTTTTGGAAAAGCCATCATTTTTACAGCACAAGCGATGACTCACATGCCCAGCAGCAACTGAGTCTGGCTCATGCTTTCCGTGATTAGCGGGGTGCTCAGAGAACTCTGCCTCTGGTCAGGGTTGAGCTCATTCCTCAATGTTATAAAAAGCTTTGAACAACCTGGCATCTTGCATTCTAAAAACACATCAAGATCTTGTTTCTGAACCTTGAATGAGGACTATTCCAGGCATTGGTTTGGCCTGCGAGTTCTGTGCCTGTTAAAAAATCTTTGCCATCACACCCTTCACGAGCTGAGGTTCCGGTCATTAGCCTTGCGTTTCTCAACTCTTTTTTGGTGAGTCGGGCTCCAAGTCCAGGCACCCAGTTCTTCGACTTCAATCAGCAACAAGTTAACACTGTTCGTGTTATTTCAGAACTGGTTAGGCAGAAGGCTTGAATTTTTTCACTTCCTGACTTTATAATTTTTTTTATTGAATCAATTTCTTAATTGAATCTAACGTTCATTGATTTAAAGAAGGCCTTTGATTTTGTGAGACTGAAGCGGTCATCGAAGTCCTAGCCAAACAGGGCGTTCAAACTCAGTACATCAGGATCCTCTGAGCTGTATTACAGATTTACCACCAGGATCTCACCATTCTACAAGGAAGTGATCATCGACATAAAGAGGGGTTCGGCAGGGTGATACCATTTCACCGAAAGTCTTCGATGCCACCCTCGAGAACGTCATGTGACGACTGGAATGGGAAGGATTGGGAGTGAAGATGGGTGGTCGGCAGCTACACCACCTCTGCTTTGCTGATGACATCGTTCTAATAACAAAACATTAGCCAAGCAGCACAAATGCTGGCCGACTTCGACCGTGAGTGTGGAAAGGTCAGACTGCAGCTGAATCTCACGAAGACAATGTTTATAAAAAACGGACAAGTTCCTGACGTTCCATTTGCTCTCAATGGAACAAACATATCTGAATGCAGCAGCTATGTGTACCTAGGTCGAGAACTCAACATGAAGAACGACTTGGCGCCAGAACTGCGCAGGAGGAAGAAAGCGGTGTGGAACACCTTCAAGAGAGTCTAAGAAGTTAAGAGGATGAAGAACCTCCGGCTCCGGGCACATCTTTTTGACTCCACCACTCTTCCTGCACTAACATATGCCTCAGACCTGGGCCCTAAGAAGACAGGACGAGAATGCTATTTGGATCACCCAAAGAGAAATCAAAGCTATGCTTTGAGTATCACACTGCACTCAAGTTGAGAGAAGGAATCCAGAGTTCCGACCTCTGTCGACGATCAAAGATCAGAGACGCTGCCTCGTTTGCCAAGGCGTCGAAAATCAGATGGGCCAGACACGTAATGCGATTTAGAGATGACCGCTGGACTAGAGCCATTACTGACTGGATTCCATGGGACATCAAAAGATCACATGGTCGCCCACCTACGAGATGGTCAGACTTCGTCAAAACCCTGAACAAATGGTTTGAGGCTCTTTGTGTTCCTAGAGTGAGCAGACGCCATTGGGCTATACTAGCGCACAACGGGGACAAATGGGAACATTGGTGCCGGCTTGAGCAAATCGATCAATGGGATGACAAGTGATACAAGAATCAACGTGAGATATAGCTACAAAGCTTTTATGTTTGAGTTTCAGGTTTTTTAGAGAATTACAAAGCTGTTCATGACTGGATTTCAGTCATAGTATTTCAACACCATCCCTCCACACCAGTGTACATTTCCCAGCACCAGTGTCTCCAAGGTTCTCCCCCGTCACCCTTCACCGCCTGCCCCTTTGGGAAGCACTTTTCTCTCTCCTTTTGGGCATTGTGGTTTGCAATACTGATACTGAAAGGTTATCAAGAATATCCCTTACCTACTTTTAACCCTCAGATCTTGTCCAGCGTGCTCATTCCCAGCTATTGTCATACTGGTCTCTTCTCTATCTTACCCCTACCCTGAATCACCCCCCTGCCCCCACACACACTTGTGTGTACAACCATTTACCAGTCCTCCTAACCCGTTTACCCTGGCCATGGATATTATTCTACTATATATTTTATATACCGCAAATGAATGCAGTCATTCTATATCAATCCCTTTCCTTCTGATTCATTTCATTCATCATGATAATCTCCATGTCCATTCATTTATAGGCAAATTTTATGACTTGATTTTTCCTGACAGTTGTGTAGTTTGAATCACTTTTAAAAAATTTAATGTTTATGTTGTTCACAGTAGTTTATTACATTCGGTATTCAAACACCAATCCCACCACTGTTTTTTCAAATTTTCCCACCACCACCCAAGCCTGCCCCCAAAGCAGGTCCTAAATAAATTTTGTATTGTTATGAATAATCCACTAAAAATGATCAAAAAAAGTTTCCTTAGAGGAAAGTGTGTGAAGACTGTTTAAACCCTCCGCCCTCATCCAGCGTGATCATTCCCAGCTATTATTGTCATAGCAGTTTCTTCTGTTCTGGATAACCTTTCAGTATCAGTATTGCAAACCATAGTGCCCAAAAGGGGAGAGAGAGAGAGAGAGAGAGAGAGAGAGAGAGAGAGAGAGAGAGAGAGAGAGAGAGAGAGAAATGCCTGCCATAGAGGCAGGTTGGAAGTGATGGGAGGGAATCTGGGGACATAGGTGGTGGGAAATGTACACTGGTGGAGGGATGGGTGTTGGAACACTAACTAAACCCAATCATGAACAGTTTTGTAAAAAAAAATTAAATTAATCCCTTAGCACAGCTGGGTGTAGTCTAAAAAAGATAAGACCCCACTGGGGTGGATATTACTGAATCAATGACTTTACTTTTCAGGTCCTCAGGGATTGCCAGAGCCTGTGAGAGGTTCTAACTCTGGCTCCGTGCTGTCTTCCAACAGAGGGGGAACCAACCTATGCTCTCTGGTGAGTTCTTTCCCCCACACCTCCATCAGCACTTGTTTTTGAATGCGCATCATTCACTAGTGAGGTGCGTTGGACTGTAGCTTGCCTTAGCCTTGCTGAGTTGTGACGTTGACCGTGTCTTCATTACCTATTCGCCCTCCGGACATTCTCCTTGAACATGCGTGGGATCACACTGGACAAGAGCTGAGGGTTTAAGTAAATTAAGGGATATTCAGGGCTTACTTTTTTACGTTGATTGTATCTGACAGATTATAAGTCAATAGAAATGCCATTTGCTCTCTTATAAAGAAATTGTAGCATAAACATAACAATTGCATTATTAACCGGAAGGATTCCCTTTAGCCACTTAAGGTGGGTTTTTTTTCCTTTTTAAAAATTGAATTACTGATGTACAGTTAAGATAGTTACAAAACTCTTCATGATTGGGTCATACAGTGTTCCAACATCTGTCCCTCCACCAGTGTACATTTCTCACGAACAAAGTCTCCAGTTTTCGCCCTCCCAGCCTGCCTCTAAGGCAGGCACTTTCCTTCTCTCTCTCTCCCCTTTGGGGCACTATGGTTTGCCCTACAGATACTGAGAGGTTATTATGTGTGATTTCTTTTCCTATTTTCAGCATACATTTCTTATCCAGAGTGACCATTTCCAGCTATTGTTGCCATAATGGTTCCTTCTCTGTCCGAACCGACTAAAGGTTTACTCTCAGCTCTGCTCAGAGATCACTCCTGGCAGGCTTGGGGGACTGTATGTGATGCCTGGAATTGAACCCAGGTCAGTTATGCGCAAGGCAATCTCCCTGGCCCCAGATCCAAATTTGTTTTTTGGGGAGTTGGTTTTGTTTGGGGGCCACACCCAGTGAGGCCCAGGGGTTACTCCTAGCTCTGTACTCAGGAATAACTCCTGACAGTGCTCAGGGGACTCTATGGGATGCCAGGGATTGAACCCGGGTTAGCTGTGTGCAAGGCAAATGCCCTATGATACTATCTGTCCCTCAGACACAAATGGGTTTTTTTGTTTCAATTTTGGGTCATATCTGGCAATACTCAGGGATCACTCACTCCTGGGGTGCTTGCAGGACTATATGGGATGCCGGGATTAAACCCAGGTTGGCCATGTGCAAGGCTGAATTCACATCATGTAGTTCAGACACCTGGTCTACTGGGTAAAGCTTTTTTTTTTCTTAACACTTTCTGTGTGACTAGGATAAGATACAAAAACAAACAAACAAAACCCAATTCCTTAAAGGGCAGACACCAGAGCACGCCTTCCTGTTTTTGGATTGCAAATATTCAGTTCTTACTTATCTCCTTCCCAGGTGCCAGTGGTTTTTTTAATGGTTTGATGCTCAAAGTAACTTAGAGCTTGATGCTTAGACATAGGAAGATGATTCATGCTATGCTTTTGTAACATGGGAATTGATTCCAAGTAATATTTACTCCTGGGCATCTATATTTTCTTGATGTAAGCTTCAGTCGCCTTAGTTCCTAGCACTCCCAAAGGAGGGTCCCAACGAAGGGACTGGATGGACCCAGGGCTAGCAGTAAGCTCCCCTGGCATCAGAAAGGGACAAGCTAAGCACCATAAGTCTAATAAGTTAAGAGAACGGTCACAAAACAAACTCTGCTTGACCCAAAAAGAAGTAACTGAATAAAGATCCTCCTGGGATTAAGACTAAACTGGCCTGAGGACTTCAGTCTGGGATATACAGAGAAATGACCCCAGAAGAGCCAACCTTTAAGCTAAGTATATATCCCTTACTGTGTCCGTACAAAATGACTAGAAATATTAGAAATCGACAACAATGATTTCTTAAATGGATTATTAACTGAGGAAAGGAGAAAGCAAAACACCCTGGATAAAACCCCACCCTTGAGTGGATCTCCTAGGAATCTGAAAAGCTGATGCCTCAGATGAGATTTTTGTCTTGGAGTTAATCTCCTAGACCTTCCCCTGAAGGCGTGGCTTTACCTCTGTTATGCTAATGTTCAGCCCCACCTTAGGTGCCCCATCCTTCCTGATTTCTACATAAACGTGCTATAAGGGGGAAAGGAGACTTTTGACTTTGGACTTGGAGAACGTAGAAGAGAGAGAAGATGATCACTAGGAAGAGGAGAACTACGACCAACCAGAAGACTTTGAGGTCTATGAGGAGACTAGGATGATGGACCTATGATGACTGGGACTACGACCAAAAGTACATCTACACTGTGAGGGGAGAGACCAGACTACACTGGGGAGGAGAGAGAAAAATCAACTGACAGCCGACAAGCCTGGAACCCTGTTCCCCCGTTCCCCATCCTTCATCCACTCGTCTGGCGCCTGACCGGGCTGGGGAGTCGGTTCTCCAGCAGCTAACGCTTGAGTCCTGCATGCGCCCTCTGCTGCTTTTCTCGTTCTGTTGTGGAAAGACACAAGGGCTCTAAATAAGACGTCACCGCTGGGAGCTGGCCTCAGGCAGGACAGGATTGTGGTGGTGTCTGTCCCGACTTGGAAGCTACTGCCATCTCTGGACAAGCTCAAGATGACCTCACTGGGCTCCAACACATGCAACAGGCAGAACTGGGAGGGCGCAGACTTCCCGATTCTGTGCCAGACGTGTCTTGGAAAAAACCCGTATGTTCGGATGACCAAAGAAAAGTATGGAAAGGAATGCAAAATCTGTACCAGACCGTTCACAGTATTTCGCTGGTGTCTTGGAGTTCAGATGCGTTTCAAGAAGACCCAAGTGTGCCGGACCTGCTGCCAACTGAAGAATGTCTGCCAATCCTGCCTGTTGGACCTGGAGTACGGCCTGCCCACCCAGGTTCGTGATGCAGAGCTGTCGTTGAAGGAGGACATGCCCGAAGCAGATGTTAACAAGGAGTACTACACTCAGAATATGGAGAGGGAGATCTCTAACGCAGATGGAACCTGGCCCGTTGGCAAGCTCCGGAAAGCCACCTCTACCAGGGATACACTTCTCAAGCTGGCATGGATGGCACCTTATTATAAAAGAAACCGCCCCCCTATTTGCTCCTTCTGGGCGAAAGGAGAGTGTCAGAGAGGAGAGGAGTGTCCATACAGACATGAGAAACCCACACATCCAGATGTCCCCCTTGCTGATCAGAATATTCGAGACCGGTACTATGGGACCAATGACCCTGTGGCAGACAAACTTCTAAAGCGGGCATCAGCAATGCCCCGTCTGTACCGACCCGAGGAGAAGACTATCGCCACACTCTATGTGGAGGGTCTGGGGGACACTGTGACTGAGACAGATCTAAACCATTTCTCTCAGTTCGGAGAGATCCGGATGGTGACTGTCATCCAGAGACAGCAGTGTGCTGTCGTTCAGTTTGCCACCAGGTGGGCTGTGGAAGTTGCTGCTGAGAGGTCCATGAAAAAGCTGACCATCAACGGCCGGAGGCTCCGTGTGAGATGGGGAAGGTCCCAAGCAGGTAGAGAGAAAGAAAAGAAGGACGGTGCCCCAGGTTCTGGGATCAACCTAGAGCCTGTCCCGGGCCTGCCAGGAGCACTTCCTCCTCCTCCTCCTGCAGAAGAACCTTGTGCCAGCTACTTCATCCTACCCCCAAGTGGTCCTCTGGGTGTGGTGAACATTGCCCCTCCCCCACCCCCAGGTTCTGGCCACACCTGTTCCATCCCATGGGGCCACCCCCTCCTTTCATGAGGCTCCAGGACCAATCCATTATCCTTCTCAGGACCCTCAGAGGATGGGAGCTCAGGCTGGGCAATGAAAGTTTTGTATCTCACTGATTCAATAAAATAAAAATGTGTCTAAAACAAGTTTTTTTCTTTTTGGGTCATACCCGGCAATGCACAGGGGTTACTCCTGGCGGTGCTCAGGGGACCAGATGGGATACTTGGAATCAAACCCGGGTTGGCCATGTGCAAGGCAAATACCCTACCCCACTGTGCTATCGCTCCAGCCTCTAAAACAAAGATTTCTTGTACTAATTGTAGTGACCTGAGTGTGATTTAACACTTCTGAAGTCACACCCCAGAAAGGCAAGTCAGAACAGGCACCCAGCACAATCCAGGTCTTTCCTCTTTTCCTCACTTACGGCTAAAGGAATTGCTGATAATTTTCCTTCTATGCTACCAAAAAGACAAAAACTAAAGTTCTTATTTCTATCAATCGAATGGAAAAAAATATCCTGGAGTGTATCACTGAGAAAACCTGGTGCCTGGGATAAAATAATTTAAGAATTTCCTATAAAACACTCACAAACTGACATGAAAATGAATTGGAGAGTACTGGGGCAGAAGACGTGGGACTCCCGACTGGAACTCTGTGTTCACTGAGATGGGACAGAAGCTGGGCCTCCCCCAGGCTCTTCCCGTGTATCTCAAGCCAGGGTGAGCGGGCCAACCCATTATGGATTTGTTCAGAATTGCTCCCACGGAACAGGGGACCCAGAAGATGGCATTTCCCGAGACCAAATCTAGGCCTGCTTTAAAGTAGTTTATGAAATTAACCCATGGTTCCCGGATGAAGGGACTCGAGACCAAGATTTGGAAAGTGTCTACATGGCATCTAAGGAGGGACCAAGATCCCCATGGAATTCTGGGTTACATGGGAGACTTAATTCTATTCTCCAGTTTTGGAGAAGTACAGTGGAGGAGAATATTAGGGGTCAAGTTGTTGGACTCCACGCCCAGCTGTGGGGCAGGTGAGAGCCCTTCCCACCCCCCAAGGGACCCAGTCCCAGCAGCCGACCTCCACTACCCAACCACCAGGCCGCTTTGTGGCCCCGCGACACATAAGACACTTCCTACCCGTTTTCCACAATTACTACACCATTATCTAGTGGGATTCAGACAGTAGGCAACAAATCAGAAAAATATATAAATGTATGCCTCTCGGAGAGCCCGACAAGCTATTGAGAATATCCTGCCTGCACAGGCAGAGGCTGGAAAGCTCCCCCGTGGCGTATTAGATATGCTAAATACAGTAATGACAACAGGTCTCATTCCCCTGACCCTGAAAAAGCCTCCAATTATTGGGAAAAGACAAGAGGCTGCTAAAATCTCAGGGCTGGGAGGAATAGAGACGTTATTGGCGCCCACTCGAGTAATTTGACGATCAACTGGATGACAGTGATACAGTGAAGTTGTTCTTAGCTCCTCCCATACCCAAGTCCTGAAAGAGACTCAACATGTTTCCAGTAGAAACGCACTCTCAAAATAAAAATATTTCTGATGCTGATGAGTTAATATTCCCTACAGAGAGACCCCCAGCTCTTCCACATAGCTCCACACCCAGAGCATCAGATAAAAGGGATGTGGGTGACGAGCCCACTGCCACTTCCTCGGATTCTCAGTCTGAGAGTGACTCGGAGAAGAGGCTTCCCGCCTCTCAGCCAAGCAGCCTCCAGACCACTTGGGACGAGCTCCCCATCACCCCGTCCAGCTGGAGGAGAAGCAGCCTCCATCTTGTCAAGGGTTGGATTATCAAGAATGGATTCACTCAGCCGTTTCAAAAAGTCCCTTGCTTCGTACAGACCTACTTCTCTGTACTGTAGGGAATATCTTATAAGATGGAGCAGAAATGCCTATTGGGTACCCCAGATTTTCACGTGGTTGCTAACATGTGCTTAAGCCCTTCTCAGTATATGCAATGGAGGATATGGCTCAGAGATGAGGTCAAGGCAAAACTTGATTTAAGTCACTCTGGATGAAGGTTTTCAGAAGTTGAATCGACTTATGAGATGTTAATAGGCTAAGGGAAATGGCACAAACCAAAAAGGCAAGTCACCTTGCCTCGTGCCGTTTTTGCTCACGTCCGTCAAGCAGTACTATGGGCTTGGGAGAAGGATTGATGCAGATGCCGAATTTAAAGGAAGCTATACAAAAATTGTTCTGGAGGCCTCAGAACCATCTGCAGACTTTATAGGGAGGTTGATGGATGCGATTGATAGGCAGGTTAACTGTAAAGTGACTCAGCAAAACCTGTTGGAAACTGGCTTTTGAGAATACTAATGAATATTGCCAGGCTATTTATGTGCCCTGTTAAGGAAAAGGAGGACATAATGGGGTACATGAAGGAGTGTAAACGTTGATTCTGTTAATCGGGCACAGATGAAGGCTGTTGAGGCCTAAGCAATACAAAGACAAGCTCAGAATACATGTTTTAAATTGTAGGAAATCAGCTCACTTTCAAAAGGATTGCAGGGAACCCCCTGCTTCTTCGAAAGCACCACCCAGGCGCTGTGCACAGTAAGAGAAGCACCTCCCAGGCTCTGTTCCCAGTGTAAGAGGGGAAACCACTGGGCCAGGGACCGCCATGCCAGATTTGATGCTATGGTTAACCTGATCCCGGAAAACCAGCAAGGGGACCAACCCCAGGCCCTGTAAAACCGGAGGACATTCTGGACTGCAGCCCCTCTTCCCAAGTGTTCCAGAGCGCCAAGCGGTAGATTCGCTGCAGCCAGTCACAAAAGGGAACACAGCCTTGGATAACCCTTGCCAAGTGTCCCTACAAATTAAATTCTGGTGTAAAGGGACCAATCCCATGGAGCACTCTTAGGGAGAAGCAGTTTGACTATTAAGGGAGTTACTGTTCAGACTGGGGTCATTGATTGAGATTATGTTGGTGAAATAGTAATTGTCATGGTGCCAACTGTTTGGACATTTGATAAGGGGAGAACATATTTTTCAGCTTCTCTTACTTTTGTTATGCCCGGTCAATCCACTCGCCCTAGGACAAGAGGTTTTGGGAGCACTAATCCTTTGGTTGTTGTCCTCTTAGAGAGGGCAGTCGCCCTCTTGTAACTCTTGAGATCCATGGAAAGAAATTTAAGGAAATGATTGACTCAGGGACTGATATATCTCATGTCATCTCTACCCAATATTGGCCCCATAACTGGGCCGTGCAAGGCAATACCCTGTGGCTTGCATGGAGCGGGCATGATGCTTTCTGCCCCTGTCCGGCAAGTGCCAGGCAGTTGCATTGGCCCTGAGGGCGTTACAGCCACATTCCAGCCCTACATAACTCCCATGCCTCTGAACTTATGAGAACGAGATTGACTTGAACAATGGCAAGCAGAGTTTAGAATTCCCACTCCGCCTCCCCCTGTAGCCTGATTCTGAGGGCACCCCATTTTAATAGGGGGCACTGCATATTTATGCCCACCATCTCTCTATTTAGTGGACATGGAGAATATTAAAAAGGAGATATTTCCCAACTTGAATGTATTGGAAAAACTCCTTGTAGGAGAAAAAGTCTGTGTGTGTTTTTTTTTTGTTTGTTTGTTTTGCTTTTTGGGTCATAGCCGGTGATGCACAGGGGATACTCCTGGCTCTGCACTCAGGAATTACCCCTGGCAGTGCTCAGGGGACCATATGGGATGCTGGGAATCGAATCCGGGTGAGCTGCGTGCAAGGCAAATGCACTACCCGCTGTGCTATTGCTCCAGCCCCTCTATGCTTATTTTTAACAGGTGACAGACCCACCGAGAAACTCTGGGTCCCACTAGGTCTCATCTGGAGCGGAATTCATCTGCTGGGTTTAGCCCCTTGACCGCCAGACACTCATCAAACTCTCCAAACTCCAATCCAAATGAATTTCAGCTGGAAGTCGCAAGGAAATCAGAGGGGTCAGCATCAGAGGACCTAGCTGATGCTAGCTCCTTTATATGACATTACAATTTGTTTGACTCCTGATTGAATCGCTACAGAACACTACCACTCCTGCTGCAGAAACAGCATTGCAAACCTCATCGAGATGCAGGAGTTCATCAAAACGTGGCAAAATGACTTCACCTCTGGACAGTGCGGGCTACTGCCAACCATGCTGTCGAGCAGTGACTGGACACTTCATAACACTTCTCGGTTCAGGGGTGGGTTGAAATTTCTATTTTTTGTGTGTGTTTTGCAAGGAGACTAGGATGACTGACCTATGAGGACTGGGACTACTACTGTGCCACAAACAAGGGGAGAGATCGGGCTACCCAGGGGAGGGAGAGAAACTGACAAAAGCCCCGTCTGGGGCTCTAGTCCTCCATTCCCTGTTCCTTTGTCCACCCCTCCCTGTTGACCAGCCTGGGGAGGGGACTCTCGGCCACTGAACGCTCAAGAACCACGCATGCGCCCTTCGCTTCTTTTTCTTCTGTTGTGGAAACTCAGTGGCAAGGACTGGGCTGGTGGCGGAATTGGAGTGTTCCAATGAGGGAGAAGGTGCACGCACCCCCCCACCCCAGGACAGCCCAAACCTAGCTTGCGGAGGAACAGGAGGGTTCGACTTCCCGAGGCGTCAGCCAGAATGCAGCAGACCCCACCCCGCAGCCAGGAGATGAGGATCCCTTTCCCCAGGAGGGACACAGGATTTTAGGGCTCTCCTAGTGCTACTGCACCAGGTCCACCTGTTCAAACAAGCCTTTAGCCACGGGCAGGCAAACGTTTCAGAACTAGGGCCGGGCCCAGCTGCAGGGAAGTGGCCAGAGAAGGACCAAAGTCTAGAAGTTACCTGGGGAAGGGGCGGGGGTGTCTGGAGGCTAGAGAGGCAGCCAAGGCTTTACACCCATTCTGGCCACCCCATCCCACATCCAGAGAGCCAGGTGTCCCAGACACGGAGTTACTCATGGCATTCAGTTCCCACAGGTCTGGAACAGCACAGAAGCCTCCATTGATGGGGTCCCGAGGAAGCATTCAGCTCATGGTGCTGGTTGGTGCTTCGTTCAGCCTTTCCAAGGGCATCAGTGGCAAGGGACTCTGTCCCCAAGCTCACTGAGTGGCGAGGTGCCGTCGAGGGCCAGTGCTTCCCGTTGGGTAACCCCGAGCTAGTTTGAGTCTAACAGATACGGGGAGTCCAGAACCATGCTGAGATGTTAGTGTCCAGTCTTTGGTACCTGCCCTACGTGTACCCCCATGGCTCTGCTCCCAGCAGTTCCAAGTGCCAGGAACCCATATTCTGCCACAATGGGGGTGGTCAGCACAGGACTGGGCACCTCCACTATACTCTCCCATGAGGTCAGAGACATTCGTGACTAAAATCATGAGGGTGAGCCCAGGCAACATGGTGTGACTCCCTCTGAGCCTTTGGTTTCTTCAGATGAGGGTTGGGGGCCTGGAACAAGGTTATGGCCTTGCACACTTGTCAAACCCTTGTTAAATCCCTAAGTCCTGCTCTCCCCCTCAAAGCCCAGTACTCAAATCTGTTTTCAAGGTCATGGTCCCTTTAAGGGAGAAAGCGGGCTTGGGGTACACTAGGAAGGTCTAGGATAGAGGGCAAGAAGAGGAACTCTTGGGGCCACATAATCCTGGGTACCCCAATTTCTCCAAGCATCTGGAAGCTCATGGGCAACTTAGTCTCACAGCATTTCCCCCCTTGAGTTCAGGGGGAGCAGCCCCACAGAAGTGCAAAGAGGAACATCATACCCACCAAAGATTCAATCATGGGCAAGGAATCATCCACTGAAATAAATGCTTGCCCCTCAAGGTACAGGTAGAGCCACTCGTTGCAAGACAAAACATGCTGAAGTCTGTGAAGAACCTGAGCTAGAGGAGGTTCCACGAGACACACGAACTTGCCGCTAGATCCAGCATGGCTCCTGGAGAGGAATAAATCCTCAGCCTCAATCGTGAGAGGACCATAGTGCTCTCTTCTACACTAAGGTCTGTTGAATCTTCACCCAAGACACCTGACGAGTCAGTTCTCAATGCACATGCACACTGATGACCATGGTGAAAGATCTTTCTGCGTTCGTCTCCAATATAGCACCGCAAGAACGCGTTGACCTGCGATCAGCACTCAAACTTGTAGATTTTCCTCCAACTGCATCATCTAGTGCTCCACAGCATGTGCCACTGAAGGATTCGTTTGATCTAGACGCCTGTCTAGATGGTAAATATGGTTAACTCGATGAAACTAAGAAAAAAAAAAAAGCACAAAGAGCACCTGCACCCCCATCTCAGCGGCTGGGGCAGATTCTGGGACATAGGGCCCCAGTCAGTCAGGATTCAGGCCCCTGGGACCCAGCCCAGCTTTTACAGAAGACTTTTGTTTTAATTCAATCAGTGATACAAAACTTTAGAAAATGAAAAGCACACTCCACTGTGATGCAAGTCACCGAGAAGGCACCTATAAGCTTTCTGGAAAAAAATTGACGATATAGGACAGGAGTTTTGGGCCACACCTGGTGGTGCCAGGGATAAAAACCAGGGTCAACTGTGTGCAAGGCAAGTGCCCTTTTTCTACTGCACCATCTCTTCGTGCCTGTGCTCCCCCTTGTTCTGAAGTCCAGGTCTGGGGTGTGGTTGGCCAGGGAGGGGTTATAAGGGACCGTTGGGGCGGAGATGGTCCTCACATAGCTGAGCCCTCCAGAACTTGCTGAGAACTGTCCAATACAGCTGTCTCCAGGACCACTGCCCACGTTGCACAATCAGCTCACCTTGGGGGCCTACTTAAATTGTCAACACAGACCATCCCCCCTTTCAAATGCAGAGACAACCCTGGGTTGGGGGCCACCTCCAGCAGCCCTTGGGGGGCCATGTGATGCCAGGGATTGAACCTGGGCCTCTTGCCCATTGGAGGCCATTGTCTGGTCCCCAGAGGGGACACGTGAATGTCCCCTGTAGCCCCTCCTAGCTGTGGGAGGGATTAAAGGGAGAAACACCAAGACTCCTGGGGTTGATCGTCCTGAGCTTCCCAGTTGAGGATCAGTCAAGTCCTAGAACTTAGCATGCATCCTAAAAGGTGGGTGGGCATCCTTGAGGCGTTTTTGTAGGAGATTATATGATGGGTCCTCAGCAGCTGAGGACCTCTAGAGTCAGCCACGGCCATGCTGGGACCACTCTCCTCATGTCCGGACAGGTCTCATGCATGAAAGAACTGGCAGAGGAACCACCCAGGCATGCGGGTCCCAGGGCTGAGGTCTCCAAACCTACTCAGATTGGGACTGGGCCTTCTCCAACCAGACCCCCCATCTTCTAGTAGGTAGGCGTCACACCCACCAGCTGCCGCCAGTGCCAGGTTGGTCCCACAACGGCCAAGACACAGACTATAAAACCCTGCTCCCGGAAGCGCGCGGCCACATTCTCGGCTGCACATCTTATTTTTTCCTTTGGAGAACCTGGCAGGCTACCAAAAGTATCCTCCCCGCACAGCAGAGTCTGGCAAACTTCCTGTGTCATACTCGATATGCCAAATACCAGTAACAATGATGGGTCTCATGCTCCTAATCCTGAAAGAGCATTGAAATGGCTCTTTTAAAATCTCAGGGCTAGGAAGAAGACGTTACTGGTGCCTGCTCAAGGAAATCAACAGGATGATCGTGATATAATGGGACAGCCAAGTGCCTCCCATGGGCACAGGTGACCTCCCCACCCCCGGTTCCTGCTGTGTTCAGTCGGGAGAGGGGTGGTTTGCAGGCAGAAGTCAGACTCACCTAGGGAGAACGGGCACTGTGTAACCCAAAGTGGCTCAGAGAAATCTGCATTTAAAGGTACAGTGGAAGCTCACATCCCGCCCCCTTCTAAAAAAGATGGGAACCAAGTCAGGTGATGATCTGCAACCCTAGACACTTCCAAAGCACCCCCAGATGTCCCACAGATGCACCTTGACCCAAGACTGTCATACAAAGCAGCAGCTCGGAGATCTGGAGTTTCGGCTTAAGAGCCCAGGTTAGTGGGGGCGACCCCACAGGCAGCCTTCCATGTGTTTTCCTGAGAGCCCACTTTAGACAGGTGAGTGATGAAACAAAGGTTCTCCCGATTCTGCCCATGTCCCCTCACACAGAGTGGGACACACTGGGAACAGTTCCCCAGGTCTCCCAATGACCAGGCACCCCACTGAGGTCTGTGTCCCAGTCTGAGCCCTGGGAGAATATGCAAAGCCGGGGTTCAAGGCTAACTTTTTAAAAAATATTTTGTTTGCTTTTTGAGTCACTCCCAGCGATGCACAGGGGTTCATGCACTCAGAAATTACTCCTGGTCGTGCTCGGGGGACCATATGGGATGCTGGGAATTGAACCCGGGTCGGGCCACGTGCAAGGCAAGTGCCCTACCTGCTGTGCTATCACTCCAGCCCCACAAGGCTAACTTCTTTGGGGTTTTTATTTTGGGATGTGATGGGGCAGACCTAGTGATGCTTGCAATGACTCTTGGCTTCGCCCTGCAGAGTGCAAGTGGGACCTTGTGGGACTGCAGAATCGCCAACCCTACCATGCTTCTTGCTTTGTTTTCTTTCATATTTTTGTATATGAAAATACACTAAGAACTCTTAAATGCGTAAAGAATGTGGGAAGCCTTCATATTCCTCTCAAGCCCTAGGAAGCTTAGTAAAATTTATACTGGTAGCCTCCAACCCCTAATAATCCCTAAGATCATAACAAACCCTTCCAAAAAAAAAAAGTTTTGCTTGGACAAGGTTGATTGAGGGTTGCAAAAGTGCAGTTGAGAAAGAAATAACCCCAGTAGAAAGGGATTTGTTTCCGGTGACTTCAGTAGTAGAAGGGAAAGATAGCTGATGATTACACATGCCTTGGCATGGTAATGATTACTGCCACGTCCTGCGCCACTAAGTCAAACTGGATCCCCGAGGCGAAGGGAGAAGGGCAACGGGTTAAGGGCTGAACAAGCCATGCTCATGAAGCATCTTTATTGAACAAGCAACAGACACCTACAGATCTCTAGAAGGAAGCATACATTGGAATGGAATGTTCAGGATACACAAGTTTAGAATGCACTGGGCTTCTAGAAGTCAATGATGTTTTCCTATGAAAGGAGCTAGGAGGGCTAGGAAGGAGTTAATTAACTTGCAAACTTGCTTTCTGTAAACAGTTCAGCAGCCTTGAGGTTACAAAATTGGATTGAACCCAGTAGATGTGTAAGGTATGGGCTAGAATAAGACATAACTGTTTAAAGATAGAGTGTTTTGACCATTCTGGAAACTGAAACTATGTGACCGGGTCAAGATGTTTGGGTCAAGATACTCCAAGAAGAACCGCAAGGAACCCAGCAAAACACGTATTGGCAAAATATTGGCAAAATAGGTGGTCTTTGTTCTCCAACTGTATAAAAGATGACCTGTTTCTGAGTTCGTGGCTCCCAGCCTCTGCCCGTTCTTGGGTACGTTGCGGAGCCCCAGTATGCTGGTCCAAATAAAACCCCGCTTGAATTATTGCAGGAACATTGTCTGTCTGGTCTCTCCGTGCCTCCCGGGGCTAGGGAACTCCCGACCCCAACCATTTGGAGGTCCCACCGAGATCTGAGGACCCTGCCCTAGGGACGCCGGATTGAGCCGCGGGGTAAGTCAAGGTGCCTCTTTTTGTTTTTCTTTTGGTACCATATATTCTGTTTATATATTCCGT
Source organism: Sorex fumeus (assembly GCF_029834395.1). Classification (NCBI taxonomy): domain Eukaryota; kingdom Metazoa; phylum Chordata; class Mammalia; order Eulipotyphla; family Soricidae; genus Sorex; species Sorex fumeus. Next base: position 247,571 of record NW_026606246.1, read on the forward strand.
CTCTCATATCGGACAGGGGCACGTCTGTATGTGCGCTCAGTGTTAGACGTGTCAGGAGTAACACTGACCACAGCCCTGGGGGACGCCCCGGTGGTGGAGGAGGACCAGGGACGCCTGGAAGCCTCCTATCTGGTAGACTCGGATAGTCTACATCTGTTGTGTCACCCGACCTCTTGACGCTTTCACTATCTTCTTCTCTACAAAGGGAATTGCGCTTGCGTCATTCTTTCTTACAGGTTGTTTAGGACTTTCTGTTCTGCCAAATGGCCAACTTTCCCTTGCGGTTGGCCATCCGAGGGATCTTTTCATTTGCCTTTGGTTTTACAGGTAAAAGATATAATCTACAGACCAGGAAAACATGGACATCCTGATCAGGAACCTTATATCCTGGTTTGGGAAGACCTCTGTGAAAATCCTCCCCCATGGGTTAAAGCTTTCCAGGTTCCCTCTGCTCCTCCCCTGGCTCCATCTGTGCCTGTCCCCGCAGCTATCGCTCCTACTGCTCCTGTCTTGGTGGCCCGGCCATCTAGCCATCCGCCGCTGTATCCTGCCCTTCCATCCAAAGATCCCCTCCCTGAGTCACAGGATTTCTTACTCTTCGATGAGTCCCCTCCTTATCCGCCTGTCCCGGGACTCCAGCCATTCCCGCCTCCTCTCCCTCCTATTTCTGATCCTCTGCCTCCTGCCGTTGCAGGGCGGCCGCTGCCCCTCCAGCCCCGGACTCATCAACCCCCGAACCTGCGTCCCGGGCAGGGAGTAGGGAGGCCAGAGCAGCCGGCAGCTCCTCCTAGGCTGACGCAGTTATCTTACCCCTCCATGCTTATGGCCCTGAGATTCCTGATGGGGAGGGGGGAACGGACGAGTACTCCCCACTCCGGCGACCTGATTGGGACCCCAATACATCTGAAGGTAGGAGACATCTACAGATCTACCGCCAGACTCTAGCTGCAGGTCTCCGGGGAGACAGGGCGCAAGCCCACCAATTTGGCTCAGGTGAGGAGAGTTACGCGGGAGCAGGACCAGAGTCTGGCTGTGTTCTTAGGTTAATGGAAGCGTACTTCAGGTATACTCCCTTCAATCCTACTGCCGCGGAGCACCAGGCTGAAATCAGAGTAGAAATTCTAGAGAAGTTAGTGATATGCAACCCAGTGATTTAAGAAATGCAGTTGTTTTTGGAACCTGTCAGACAAGGGTTAAAAGAAGAATCCTTGTCAGGAGGTTGAACCAACAGAGAGAGAATTCTCAATCTAAATTTCTTGGTAGAACATTAATGATTTCTTTTGAACTTAAGAATCTGTACTATCCAGGAAGAGCTGCGGAATTAGAGCCTAAAACTAAAGTGAAATAAGTTCAGAGAATGCAAGACCTTATCTTACAAGCCTCAGCTAACTTTAATGAAAAATTAGGCCGTTTTTACAAACGGAGGTACAGAAGCCATTAAGATAAAGTTTCCCCCTTTTCATAAAAGTTTTCTTATGTTTCCATAAACAGTGGCAATTCAAGTATTTTCTTATGCTAATATCAAAGTTTGGAAAATCCAAAGGGCTTTTTCTGTGTCTGAAAGCATGTTTGTAATTTTGTGGGATTGTTAAAAATATCTGGTATAGAAAGCTCATGATTTTAAACATGAGTTTCTAGAGTTATAAAATTGGTTGCAAAGTTTGTCCTACCAGTACTCTATATGATCTGAGACTCTTGGTAACTAAAATTTCTAGAACTACTAAGACTTATAAAATGACATCTGAGGTGTCAGATGTCAGCCTGACAATTTGAAGCCATAGCATTGCACCTTGGTGTGAATATAAGAATGGAGAATTGCATGGAAAATGTGGGAAATTTTACTATGTTGTTAATCAGCCTGTCTAGTGCTTAAAAATGCATGCTATTATTTTGATAATTTTATTTCATGCCAAGCTTTGTCTCCAGGTATCAACTTAGTCCTGACCTGAAAACTTTGTACCTAAGTGTGAAATGCTTTGTTTCATGATAATCTATGAGTGTTTTAATCTTTTTGTATTTGTATTTTCCTGTAAATCAGAATTTTAAGATGTCTTCTGGTTATTTCTAATGTAAAGTGATCTTTTGTCCAGTAAATATACTTTGTAAGAGCTTTAATTGTGAGCATTTTTAAGGCCTTTTGAATATCTATAGAGCTGATCTAGTGCTTTTGAAATAGCACTGCAGAGTACAGTTTTGTCATGTTAAGTGAGATGGTTGGTAATGTTGTACTAATATAGATATATGTCATAAGTCAGAAAGATAATGGATGGAGATATCGTCAGTGGGAAAAAGGAAAGGAATCCTGTTAAACTGAAGATGGTTTTGAAAGTTTGGCCCGTGCGTGGGGCGGGACAGAGGGGCTGGGCCCAGGCGAAGCTCCCCACCGCGGTCATGTCCGAGGAGCCGAGCGCCCTGCCCTGGTCCATCAACTGGGATGACTAGGTGATCGGGAGTGGGAAAACAGAATGAATGTTAAGGAAATGTGTAGAAGGCTTGAGTATGTGAAGAAATGTGTGTGTAGGTTTGAGGTTGTGTTTTAAAAGGAACTGATCAAACTGTATTGTTGCAAGAAACTCTTTACATTACATCTGAAGAATTGTTCTAGTGCCTTTTTGGTAAGCTCTATGAAAAAGATATTGGACAGTTTGTCCAGACTCCTAGTACAGTGCTTTTAGAAAATGGCAAGTCAAGGTTTAAACATGCTAAATTGTATCCTTTATTGCTACAGATTTAAGCTTCTTTTGACTAGGACCCACAGCAAATGGGTGTTTTACACCTCACTGTGAGTAAAGTGAAAATCTTGCTTTTCTCTTCTTTTGCACCTTCAGTATGTTTTTGATGTTTCATGGCTCTATAATTGGTTTGCATAAATCCAGATAAGTCTTTCCTCTCTGTATTAGGGTCTACCCCTCATGCAGACAGGAAAAGGCAGCTGTGGGACCCCAAAGCCCTTTTCCAGGGAAACAGTCAGGGGATCTGTCTAAGTGACAGGAGCAGGGACTTAACAGGTACTGTTTCAAGTACCCTACAAACCTCAGGGCGACCCTAAAAGCAGACTAGCTCAAGGAAAGACTGGAAGTCATCATTGCTATGGAGGAATCTAGGTTAACTCAGTCTGGGCCTACTCTCAGCGTCAAGGATTTCTCCCAGCCCTGAAGAAGGGATGGGATGGACTCTTTTCTACCAGGACATCTCTGTGGAAAATGAGGCCCAAAGCCACATCAGTTCAACCTGAAGGCTTGAAGCCATCCAGTTTTGTCGTGGGACATCTTATGGCCAGGCCTGGGTAACTCTGACGTGCCAGATAAGATTAATCCCATTATTGGTGTGTCTCCTGTCATTAGCTAACCCCCAGGACTTTGCAGTAAATAATGGGGTATCCCAAATGGAGAGTTCTCCAATCTTGCTGTGTTTATGCAAAGGAACAAGCCAGATTTGTTACGCTATTTGGCAAAGTTTTAAAATGAAGGTGGAGAGAAAACCATGTTTCTGTAACTTGTTTCTTGTAAGAATCAGATTCTAATTTACAGAGGTGATTGGGTAAATGTGTGAATTGGCCAATGTTGCTTTGGTTTCTGTTGCTTTAACTCTTTTTAAGACTGCATCGAGAAATCTCTAACATCCCTGTCCAAGATAGTCTTTCAAAACTGGAGAGGACTTGATCTTCGACCTGTTGTTCTCAAGAACGAAGGGCTCTGTGCTGCTCTGGCAGATGAATGCTGTTTCTACGCTGACCTGAGGTTGTCAGAGACTCTATAGTGAAGGTGTCAGTGGCGGTAGCAGCAATGGCAAGCAGGAGGCGTTGCTGGAACTGTTTTGCACTGGAACCAGCATCAGAATGTCCTCTCCAATGGCTGTGCTACTGCATGGACTGTATAACTTGATTTCATGTGTATGTCGCAGTAAACAAAACCAAACTTTTTTTCTGTTTAGTTGCCTGGGGAAGAAGGCTGCTGGATGGGCAGTGTTAGGATTGGAACAACGAAAGAAAGAGAGGGAGTCCCGAGAAGGGTGGTTTGAATCCTGGTTTAATCAGTCACCCTGGTTAGCAACTCTCCTTTCAACCCTAGCTGGACCACTCTCGATACTTCTGTTTACCTTGGGACCCTGTATCCTCAATAAATTAGTTACGTTTGTTAAGGAATGAATTAATTCTATCCTATCCAATTGCTGGTGCTGAGACAGCAGTATCAGACTTTACCCCATGAGGAAGAAAGTGCCACCTAAGAACATCTCTAGGATTAGAGATATGCACAAGAAGTGGGGGATGAAAGGAGCTAGGAAGGCTAGGAAGGAGTTAATTAACTTGCAAAATTGCTTTCTGTAAACAGTTCAGCAGCCTTGAGGTTACAAAATTGGATTGAACCCAGTAGATGTGTAAGGTATGGGCTAGAATAAGACATAACTGTTTAAAGATAGAGTGTTTTGACCATTCTGGAAACTGAAACTATGTGACCAGGTCAAGATGTTTGGGTCGAGAGACTCCAAGAAGAACCGCAAGGAACCCGTATTGGCAAAATATTGGCAAAATATGTGGTCTTTGTTCTCAAACTGTATAAAAGATGACCTGTTTCTGAGTTCGCGGCTCCCAGCCTCTGCCCGTTCTTGGGTACGTTGTGGGACCCCAGCATGCTGGTCCGAATAAAACCCCGCTTGCATTCCTGCAGGAACGTTGTCTGTCTGGGCTCTCCGTGCCTCCCGGGGCTAGGGAACTCCCGACCCCAACACCTATAATTATATCTTTCAATATTTTCCTTGCTTACATATTGATACACCTTAGCAACATGTTCTGCTGTAAAGGAGGAAACAGCCCCCTAGAACAAGTCAGCCCTTAGATTTTGTAACCCCAAGACAATGGTTTCTAATAAACCAGCCTTTAGACAACAGACCCCAGGACAAGAATTTTCTTCATATTGACTAGCACAGGCTCCCAACAGGGGGACAGCTGGGGCCCATGTGTCCGAGTTTGAGCAGAGGGCCTTATGTACCAAGCTCCCCCAATGCAGAGCTGACATGAGTCACGGAGACCAGGCAAGGGTGGCCTGGGGTTCTCAAAGGGATGCCCCTAGGCTGGCAGCACCAAGCCCTGAGCTGAGAGGCTTCCTCACATCTGTGTATGTGAGCCCCACCATTCACAGGGACCAAGATTAGCGCTGACTGACGGTATGGCTGGAGCCCTAGGGAAAGTGAGGCATGAGGGAGTCTGAGCCATCTATGTCCAGGCATTGTTGGTTGGCCATTAAGCCCCCATGTTTTTCCCATTCGAGCAAAGTGTCGATCAGCAGGACGACAGGTGATACAGGTTTTTCCATAGGCGGCTCCCTGTTGCCAATTAAAGCACCCCAGCTCCTAGCTACTGCCCCAAGGAAACGGAGAGAATGCTTACACCTGAGGTGAATTCATGGGTGGGTTTTCAGGCACGTGGATGGGGCCACAGGAGAAGCAAATCAAGCCGTACTGAAGGGTTGACTCCCCTTCTCCCCTCTGGGCTAAGGAAGGGGAAAACTTGGAGAGGCTGCCCTATGTCCTCCGCTCAGGAATGTGGGGCGTTATGAGGGACTGGGCCAGGAGCTCTATTTGGGAGAGAAATAAGGAGTCCCCACACTGGGGGCAGTCTCAGAACCAGGCTCTGTGGTTGACAGCTCAGCTCAGGCTTCCTCAGCCTCCGAGAGTCGCTTCCCGAGACGCTAACGATCTGTTTTCTCTCCCCCCACAAGTAACAGATCTGCTCATTGGATGCAGTGCTTCTTAGCCAGTCTGACCCCACATCCCGCTTCTCAATTCAGAACTGGGCATCTAGGTTAAGCTCTCTACCTGGCAAGATGCGGCAAGCGCCCACAGTGCCAGTCTCCCAGGGGACTCGGGCTCAGCCTGCCCACCCAGCATTTCCCCAAGCTAGAATGGCTACACCCCAGAAGCAAAAAACGCTTGCGGTCAGTCTCAGGTTGCAATGACCAGAACCCCATGGTCCCGGCACAGGAGAATCGAGAGCTTTGAGTCCTGCTCCCAGCACACTCTTCCAGCTGGGTGGTTTGAGAGCCACGCACCCGGAGAACATGGTAGCCAGTGGAGAACAGTCAGGGCTAAGAGCCTATCCCTCTGGGGGATGTGGGCTAAGAGCAGGAGTGCCCCTGGGGTCACAGCCCCCGTCTGTGGTCAGGGCCCCTTGATGGTTGGCACAGGCCCACGGGGAGCACCCAAGAGAACTTGGATTCTTGCTGCGACTGTTTTCTAGAAAGCAGAGGCAGAAAGGGTACTTTTTAGAAGCCCAGAGGAAGAGACAGATTCTGAGAGCGAACTTCCCAGCCCTTCACCCTCTTCTTTTTTCCCCTCTCAGCCTCTTTGGCAGCCAGAGAAGCCTTGCAGGGGACGGGAATCAAGAGATTCTCCCCCAGATGGGGCCGGATTACTCTCACCCCCAACCAACTTCATAGCAACACTCTTCCCGGAGGCCACAAAACATCACCATGACTACATTTGTTTAAAGTACAGAATCCCCCTGCAGAAGATAGAAAGCCCAACCAGCTGGGGTCACAGCCCAAATATTATCTCTGCCCCCCCCACCCCCGGCCCCAAATATTAAAGTTCCGCAGAAGGCATCTTCCCACACCCTCCCGCAACAGGATAACGGACGGCAGAGCGTAAACGAAGATGAGGCTGGAAGGCACCTTTTAAACCTTCTTCGGTGCAGCGCTCACTGCCCGTTGGCTGTTGATCCCCGCAGCCCATTGGCTGTTGGTGCTGATCTCTCTTCCCATTGGCTGGCTGCTTTCCTCCCCAAAATGCCTTTCCCCTGAGCCCAGAAACCAACGCTAGCGCAGCTTTAATCCCAGGTGCAGCTGCTAAGTGGAAGGACCACCGGCTCCTCGTGCGTGTCCCCTGTCCCCGTGCAATTATTAACAACGCTTCTTTGGACTGTCCAGTGTTCCCGGTTTTGCCAGTAAGCAATCCTTCTCATTAAAGAAGACACTTGCCTTCTAGAACCGACCGGCACCTTACAGAAACGATCTCCCAAACAGAATCAAAGACAAGATTCTCTGCCGGTGGGGAAGGGGACACTAGGCAACACCTGTGATTTCTCCAGCACCCCCAAACCCGGGCATAATGAGCACTGTTGTACCTTGTTCTCTTTCATGATGCCCCACCCATTTCTCTGACCCCCTCCCACCTCCATCCCCCATCTGCTGAATGTGCGTTAGAACGAAGAATGTTCAGAATTAAGATACTCAAATCCTCCTTCAAACCTTTGCAGTTGGATTCACACTCCGTGGGCCCAAATGCCAGCTCTCTGCAGTGGCTGGCTGTAAAGTTTAAGTAAACATCCCCTCTGTCCCCCATCTCATATTGAGGTTACTTCTTGTCACCAGGGAGTGTTGGATGAAGTTGATAGCTCCCTGAAGTTGGAAGGAGTAAGTGACCAGCACCACCTTGGGTGCAGAGGCTGTAATTAGCATAAAAGGAGTGCTGATCTACTTAGCAAAAAAGAAAATTTGCCTTTGGATGGAGCTAGGGGGCGTAGGTAGGAGGGGTCATGTCCAGTGAAATAAATCCGAGGGAGAAGGACAAATGGACAAATGCTGATGATCTCACTCATAAGTGGCATGTAAAGAAATAAGCAAGGGGACAATGTCCAGTGAAAAACCCTTAAACACTGCTAACGCCTATTACCAACGGGGTGTGAAGGGGTGTGGTGTAAAGTGACACAAGGACAGTGGTGGAGTGTCTTGGGCACGTTGGTGCTGATGAAGATGCAAGGATTTTGTACATCCAAAGCATAAACATTAGCACGTTTGCAAAATCAGTGACAATTTGTGTGTGTGTGTGTAGTATTTTATTTTTATTTATGTATTCGAATCACCGTGAGATAGAGCGTTACCAAGCTGTTTCAGTTTCAGTCACACAATATTTCAAACCCATCCCTCCACCAGTGTAATTTCCTAGTACCAATGTCCCCAGTTTCCCACTCCCTCCCAACTTCCCCCTACCCCAGCCTGCCTCTATGGCAGGCATATCTCTCTCTCTCTCTCTCTCTCTCTCTCTCTCTCTCTCTCTCTCTCTCTCTCTCCTCTCTCTCTCATTTTTAGCATTATATTTTGCAATACAGATGCTGAAAGCTTATCAGCATTTCAATGCCAGTTTTCAGAGCGTAGGGCTGAGGAGATAATCCATGGGACTGAGGACCACGCCTAGCACGTGCCCACCCCTGGCTTGATCCCTAGCACCACATGGATCCTGGAGGCTTCCTGGAGGCCCCCCGAGCATAACTGCCATGACCCAGATGGTCCTCAGCACCCCAGGGCTTTGCAGCATCGTATTCCTGGGCCCTTGTGTTGAACCACTGATCCGGTTGACTAGAAATCACCAGGAATAGCCTCTGGATCCCCAGAGCACTGGTTGGAGCCCCTGATCCCTGTTTTTGTGTTAATTACAAGAAGGAGTACAGAAACTGACCACTCCTTAGGTTTGATCTAGAAGGTGGCCCGGGCACTGAGTCAGTGCTCAGGGAATACCCCCGGGGCCCGGCTTTGCCCTCACGGGCGGACTCTGCCTGCACCCCAGTCTACAGGAAATGAGAAGGTGGTGGTTACGGTGTTGAGGGCTGTGCAGGGCGGGTGGGGATTCAAACTTGGATCTCGTTGGTCGCAGCACCTGAGCTCCTGCTCCTCTGCCTTTGTGCTCGTGTTTATTTTATCTATTTATTTTTTAAAATAAATGTAGGAGTACTGCTTTTTATTCTGCCGTTGATTAAGCTGATTGAATTGGGCATGAATTCCACTTTACTTTTTTTTATTCAGAATGTTAATTTTATTATTTTATTATTATTAGTTTACCCCCATTCTATGATTCACCGTGAGATACAGTTGCAAAGCTTTCATGTTTGAGCACAGGCAGGGGAAGGGTTGAGACTGGGCCGGGGGGCAGGGGGGGAATATTGGGGGTTTTGGTGATGGAAAATGTGCACTGGTAGGGATGATCCTGTTTACTCTTTCGGCTCAGCTGGAGCCCAGGAATGGCAAAGGCACCTCAGGGCCAGTGGCAGGCGCGGCCCCAGGCCGACCTTCCCTATTTATAACCTCCTGATTGCGCCTGCTTTGATCCCGGGCAGCCTGGCCAGCCTATTTCTAGACTGAAGAGGCAGCACGGAGCAGTTCCGGAGCTTCTGCTTGGGGCTCCTTTCCCTGAGGTGCTTCCAGATCCTTCTCCTTCTCCATTAGTAGGAAGGGTGGCCTTTGATTGCTCTGATTGGGAGTAATGGTTCTGTGTCACCCACTCTGGGGCATCTCAAGGTGGGCAGGACAGGCGCTTCTTCTAACAGGGAGCCACTTGCCCATGGGCTTCTGGCTGGGGAGGGAGGGTTTGGGTCTGTTCCCTGCCGTGGCTCGGATGACCTGAAGCGTGTCTGCTGCGTGACAAGAGCGTGGCAGCTTTGGCAATGCCAGGGAAGGCGTGTGTGAATGTCTGCATGCATGCACAGCGTGGCAGACCATTCTAAACATGTGGCTTTGGTCTAAGATGAGGAGGGAGACTCAGGCTTCATCTGATTCAGACCCCAGTTAGCCTGGCTTGAGCCCTGGAAGTTCTGCATCCCTGGGAAACCTTTGGGCCAGCCGAGACAGCTGCATGCCTGGCAGACTTCTTGGAGCAGTGCCAATGACCGGCCTTGAGAAGTCCCTCTGCTGCCTGGTTCCTCCGTGCCCTGTGCTGTGGCAGGAGAGCCGCCTCCCCTAGGGTGACAGTGGGGACTGGGTGAAACCGTGCACGTGGGAATGACCGTGGTGCTCAGGGACTCCCTAGCTGGGGGAAGGTGCGCTTAGAGTCATTCTCACAGATGTCTCCAGGTCTTGCAGATGCACCCAGCTGCCTCACATCTGCTTTTTTTTTTTTTGCTTTTTGGGTCACACCAGGCGATGCACAGGGGTTACTCCTGGCTCTGCACTCAGAAATTACTCCTGGTGCTGCTCAGGGGACCATATGGGATACTGTGAATCAAACCCGGGTTGGCCACGTGCAAGGCAAACGCCCTCCCTGATGTGCTATCACTCCCGCCCCTCACATCTGCCCTTGACCTCATTCAACTGAGGACTTCAGGGCCTGGGAGGGAGGGGGCTCTGCTGAGACCCCAACGTGGCGCCTGTCTGGCTTCTGCCGCGGGAGGGACTCTGCTCAGCCCTGCATCCCCCACCCCACCCCAGGTTGCTGCTTCTGCACTCAGGCCAAGGGAGTCACCTTCTGCAAGGAGACCATGCAGATGGATGGGAGGAAGTGGCCGGACAAGAGCGTCTAGGAAACCCAGGAGCCCACCGAGGAAGAAATGGGGGCTACAGAAGGGAATGACAGAGGCCAGACGACCCTCGGGCCCCATTCCTAGGACAGCAGTGACCAGCCACAGACATCATCACCATACGCAGTGACACACTCTTCTCGGCTTCTTGCTGACAACAGTAGATGGAAGAAATCGTGACTGCTCTTCATGCTGCCTGATTTCATAAAACTTCCAGAAGTTGCAATACTTGGCCCTGCACCAGGACGGTTCACTAATAGAAAATTCGTATGACATATACAAAAGAATTTTTTTTCTGAAAGTAGAAAAAGTTTATAAGAAAGCAGAAAAGGAACTCCCTAGGTGGGGAGGCACTTAGTTTAGGACCTAGTTTAAACATGTGAATAATTTTTTCCTCCTGTGTCTCCTCTGTATAATAATTCTCTTTCCCCTTCAGTTATGCAATGTTAATTTTTAAAAAGTAATTCCTTGTACTGCTCACTGAGAACTGAATGTGTTAACTTTTTTTTTTTGGTTTTTGGGTCACACCCGGCATCGCACAGGGGTTACCCCTGTCTCATGCACTTAGGAATTATTTCTGGTGATGCTAGGGGGACCATATGGGATGCCAACCTGGGTTGGCCACATGCAAGGCAAATGGCTGACCTGCTGTGCTCCAGTCCCTGAATGTGTTAACTTTTAAACGGAAAATATTACTACATTGTCATCCGAGTTCGATTCCCCCGCCCCTCTCGGAGAGCCCGGCAAGCTACCGAGAGTATCCCGCCCGCACGGCAGAGCCTGGCAAGCTACCCGTGAGGTATTCAATGTGCCAAACACAGTAACAAGTCTCATGATGAACACGTTACTGGGCCCGCTCGAGCAAATCGATGAACAACGGGAAGACCGTGACCGTGACGTGTCATCTTGGAGTCAGTGTTCACCCATCAGTCTTTGGCCATCTGGATGGGAGCCTCTAGACAGAATTCCTGTCCTTTATCAGGAAGGATACGTTTGTCATGCTCTTTGTTCAAAATTATAATTTTTGGACCAGGAAAGATAAGCCAAAAGACTACATACCTGGCACAGTTCTCAGCCTCCCTAGAACCACTGGGAGACCCTGCCCCCTTCCCCCAATGTCATTGCTCACAGATAAGAATCATGAATGTTAGCTTTTAAAGGATTTTAAAATACTTTCATGCTTCAGCTTTCTAGCCAGCAGGTGTCACCTTATTTATGAATCATGCAAAAGGCAAAAACAGAGGCATAAGATGTGTTCAACTAATGCCATGGGCTATTCATAACCGCGATTGCAACGATGCTCGGGGTTTATTAAAGAATAGCAATGACCACAAACAGAAGAAGTGCAACCAGTCAAGAACTTAAAAACCTGACCCAAGTCCATGACGTAAAAGCTGACTTTTCTAACCTAGTCAGACGTCAGAGGTAGAGCTGGTGACTCCACGGAACAACACCACGGAAGCTCACTTTGAAACACCTGCAGGTGAGCAACTGTGTCAATCACTGTTTAAAAAGTTTAAACACTAAGACTCTAAACTTCAGGGCCAAGGAGAGTTCCCTTTCTCCACCCGTCCTTGCCCTCTGCTACCAGCTAAACACCATCACCTACTTGCCTTCAGTTTGTGCATATACATTTGCAAAGAGAGATGAAGACACCCCATGCACGTCTTTAAGGGTGCAAACACACCCCCTTCCACTTAGGAGTTCAGGACCTCTTTTCACTCAGTACCTGACCGTTACAGAACATCTGGTGTAGGAACAATGTAGCAACTTCTAGACAGTCCATTTTAATAGAGTCCAAGACCTTCCCTACCAAGATCCCTCTTCTTCAGACGTAGGTGTTGCACCATGCCTCTGTGCTTTGGATTTTAGTAGTTAAGGATGGAGGGGAAAGAGACCACCCCCAGTCAGGACAACACATTGAAACAAGTTTTCTCTTTTTAGGTACTCTGATTTACAATACTGTTAACAGTGTGGCAGGTATCCAATGTTCCTCTATTATACCCAATCAACAGGAGCACAGCGGGTAGGGCATTCGCCTTACAAGCGGCCAACATGGCCGACCCGAGTTCGATTCCTCCGCCCCTCTCGGAGAGCCCGGCAAGCTACCGAGAGTATTCGATATGCCAGACACAGTAACAACAAAGTCTCCAATGGAGACGTTACTGGGCCTGCTCGAGCAAACAGGAGGGACATCTATGGAAAATTTACATGTCATTTCTGCTTACAGATCACAGGAGGGTAAAATTTTTCCCACATATCTTACAGTTATGTTTTTTTTTAATTTTATGGGTCACATTGGGCATTGCTCAGGGCTTACTCCTAGCTCTGAACTCAGGAATCACTCTTGGCAGTACTAGGGGACCATATGAGATGCCAGAGATAGAACCTAGGTTAGTTGCAATGGAAGGCAAGTGCTAAACCCACTGTACTATCTCTCTGGCCCTACAATTTTACTTTCACCCATATGGTTTTTCCATAAAGCTTTCTACATCCATTGTAAATGTATACATATATATGTGTGTTTATATATACACATTATATATATATATATATATATATATATATATATAGACTGGCTATAAATGCCAATCTGAAAGGAAAATCTAAATGTTTTCCCACATCGTAATCATTTGTAGACTTTTCAGCAAGATCTGGTGATGTCCTTTAGCTACTGAGGGATTTACACTTTCCTTTCCAGGATGAACTCTGGACAGGTAAGATTTAAGAATGGATGATACTGAAATGGAAACTGACCATATTTCCTTGCACTGAGGGTTTTTCTTTTATGGGAGGGGGAGGGGGTTGGGACGTAGCCATATGGGCTACCAGGAATCAAAACTAGGTCGGCAGCATGCAAGGCAAACACCCTACATGCTGTACTCCCTTCAGTCCCAATGTTTATCATCCTATGGGTCAAACGACAGGTGCCCACAGGGTGAGGACAGAAGAGGCACATCCCTCACTATTACTAGACCTTGCATATTAAATACATTGACGTTATATTTCTGTGGTTTCTCTGGTCCTTGTAGGGCTGTATCAAGTCTGAGGATCTCATGAAGCTTTTCCTGCATTTTTCGTATTCATAGGCTTCCTGTGTGGACACACCTGTGAGTGTACACAGAGGTGCATGTTTTCCCATAAGAGTTCCACTCACCTCTCCAGCGCTCTAAAACACAGCTAGAGATAAAACATAGTATGGGACTAAGGACACCGAAGGACAGCAGGATAGGCCACTGTTGGAAGCCTGCCTCAGGTGCTGGGGGAAGGCAATTGGATAGAGAAGGGACCACTATAACAATTATGTCTGGAGGGAGCGCTCTGGATTTAAAAAATTACAAAAAATGAAACGTAGCTACATTAGAACTCCTTAATAGAACGTCCCCCAAAGACTTCAAGGATGCGGGTTAACTAGCTGTTGCCAAAACTGGGGTCGCCAAAGTCCATCAAAATCATCCAGAATTGGGGCTCACCCAGCCTGCCTGGACTCCATAGCTCTTCCTGTCATCTCAGACTTGTTCCTGCCTCAGAACCTTTGTCCTGGCTGCTCCTTTTACTTTGGGTGCTTTGAAGTTTCTGCACAGACTCCATTAGGCCCAGACATCTGCCCTGAGGCCTTTTATTGAACTCCTGATATTGCTAACAAACCTATTGGGGTCCAGGATCATTTAATAAGGATTGGGGAAGGGTGGGGCACTGTCCTGCCATGATGTTGCAGAGGAAATAAAGGTCTGGAGGATCGGGACTTCTGATTGGTCCCTTAGTTAATAATGTACCATCTGACTGGTTCTCTTATTTTCCCCCCATTTCTGTGGAATTTATTTTTTGCTGAAACATGAAGACTACACTCAGGGGAAACTTTGTCATATACTGTAGTCATCATAGACTTTCTAAGCATGAATACTCAACACAATGAACCAAATTCAAGAGCCGTAAGGAAACAAATTCTCTGCTTTCAGCAGATGCAACTCTGAATCCCAGAGTGCATGTAGGTCCTCATACAAGAATCAGTAATATGTGGGTCCTGATGTAAAAATCAATACTTGCACTAGAGGGCACAGAATTAGAGCCGAGAGTTCTGGCTGTGACTGGTCCTCCTTGAAATCCCTTTTCATGGGGGCAAATACAACTTGATCAGTCGATTCCACCTTCGTTCACCTAAGGCAGAGCTCAATTGCATGCAGCCTATCAACCAGATCACGTTATACGAGGGCTTGGGGGTTGCGGCCTACATGGCCTGTAAGAGGGATAGAACATTCAAGACCCCGGGCTGTCGGCAGGCTTCTCTTACCCACCAGGGGAATCTATAAAGTCAGATCTGCTACAATGCTGTGACCTTCTGGTTTCTAGTGCTTTTCCCCCAGAGGGTTGTAGTCTCAGGCACAGGAGAAGCCTGGATATGAAACGGGAAGGCGCCATCTCCATTAGGCCACGATCCCAGGCTGAATGCACGCCACGCAGTTCACACACCTGGTCTACCAGGCGAAGCCTTTTCTCTTGACACTTTCTGTGTGACTAGGATCAGATGCAAAACAAAACAAAAACCACAAAACCCGACTTCTTATGAGGCGGACGCCAGAGCACACCTTCCCTTTTTTTGGATTGCAAACATTCAGTTCTTACTTAACTCCTTCCCAGGTGCCAGTGGTTATTTTAATGGTTTGATGCTCAAAGTAACTTAGAGCTTGATGCTTAGACACAGAAAGATAATTCATGTTATGCTTTTGTAACATGGGAGTTGACTCCAAGTAATATTTACTCCTGGGCATCCATATTTCCTTGACTTAAGCTTCAGTTGCCTTAGTTCCTAGCACTCCCAAAGGAGGGTCCCAAGGAAGGGACTGGATGGACCCAGGGCTAGCAGTAAGCTCCCCTGGCATCAGAAAGGGACAAGCTAAGCACCATAAGTCTAATAAGTTAAGAGAACGGTCACGGAGCAAACTCTGCTTGACCCAAAAAGAAGTAACTGAATAAAGATCCTGCTGGAATTAAGACTGACCTGGCCTGAGGACTTTAGTCTGGGATTGACAGAGAGATGACCCCAGAAGAGCTGACCTTTAAACTAAGTATAGCTTACCTTACTGTGTTCGTACAAAATGACTAGAAATATTAGAAATTGACCGATTGTTTAAATGGATTATTAGCTGAGGAAAGGAGAAAGCAAAACACCCTGGATAAAACCCCACCCTTGAGTGGATCTCCTAGGAATCTGAAAAGCCGATGCCTCAGATGAGATTTTGTCTTGGAGTTAATCTCCTAGACCTTCCCCTGAAGGCATGGCTTTACCTCTGTTATGCTAATGTTCAGCCCCATCCTTCCTGATTTCTACATAAACGTGTTTTAAGGGGAGAAAGAGGAGACTTTTTGACTTTGGACTTGGAGAACGTAGAAGACAGAGAGAAGACGATCACTAGGAAGAGGAGAACTACGACCAACCAGAGGACTTTGAGGTCTATGAGGAGACTAGGATGATGGACCTGTGATGACTGGGACTGCGACCAAAGGTACAACTGCACCGTGAGGGGGGAGACCAGACTACGCTGGGAAGGAGAGAAAAATCAGCCAACAGCCGACAAGCCTGGGACCCTGTTCCCCTGTTTCCCATCCTTCATCTACCTGGCTGTCGCCTGACCTGCTGGGGAGGCGGTTCTCCAGCACCGAACGCTTGAGTCCTGCATGCGTCCTCTGCTGCTTCTTTCCTCTTTCTGTTGTGGAAAGACGCAAAAGCTCTAAATAAGACTTCGCAGCTGGGAGCTGGCCACGGGCCGGACAGGGTTGTGGTGGTGTCTGTCCTGACTCGGAAGCTGCCGCTGCCTCTGGACACGCTCAAGAGGAGGCCCGGGAGCTTCCTGCTGTCTCCTAGACTCGGATCCTAAGGTCTTGCAAGTTCTTTGGTAGGAGGAAAATGCCCAAAGTCAAAAGAAGCCGAAAAGCTCCCCCAGATGGCTGGGAGCTGATTGAACCAACTTTGGATGGATTAGATCAAAAGATGAGAGAAGCCGCAACAGAACCTCACGAGGGAAAGAGGAAGGTGGAATCCCTCTGGCCCATCTTCAGGATCCACCACCAGAAAACCCGCTACATTTTCGACCTCTTCTACAAGCGGAAAGCCATCAGCCGAGAGCTGTACAAATACTGCGTTGCGGAAGGCTACGCGGACAAGAGCCTCATCGCCAAGTGGAAGAGGCAGGGCTACGAGGGCTTGTGCTGCCTGCACTGCATCCAGACCCGCGACACCAACTCCGGAACCAACTGCATCTGCCGGGTCCCCAAAAGCAAGCTGGAAATGGGCCGGATCATTGAGTGTGCACACTGCGGGTGCCGGGGCTGCTCGGGCTGAACCCCCTCCTCCCCGCACTTAGGATCTGGCTGGCTATTCCCCGCCACCCCCAGTGCTTCTACTGCAGAGACCCGCCTCACTGGGGGAGGCATTGGCAGTTCTGTGCCATCTGTAGAAATAAGCCCCTTCACTGGGGTTAAGGCTACCGTGGCCTCTCAGTATCTGTTGCCAACCATAATGCCCAAAAGTGGATAGAGTATGTGGGAAATTGCCTGCCATGGAGGCAGTGGGAGTGGGAAAGGGGGTATACTGGGGAGACTAGAGGTGTGGAATGTGCCCTGGTGGAGGGATGGGTGTTTGAACAGTGTATGATTGTCACTCAAACATGAAAGCTTGTATCTGTGTCTCTTGGTGATTCACTGTCACTGTCACTGTCTTCCCATTGTTCATCGATTTGCTGGAGCGGGCCCAGTAACATCTCCATTGTGACAATTGCTACTGTGTTTGGCATATCAAATACGTCACGGGGAGCTTGCCAGGCTTTGCCGTGGGGGCGAGATACTCTCGGTAGCTTGCCGGGCTCTCCGAGAGGGGCGGAGGAATCGAACTTGGGTCGGTCATGTTGTCTGCGTGCAAGGTAAATGCCCTACCCGCTGTGCTATCGCTCCAGCCCATGGTGGTTCAATAAAATAAAATTTTTAAAAAATCACGATCACGATTATCCTGTTGTTCGTTGATTTCCTCGAGCAGGCACCAGTAACGTCTCCTTCTTCCTAGCCCTCAGATTTTAAAAGAGCCATTTCAATGCTCTTTCAGGATTAGGAGAATGAGACCCATCATTGTTACTGGTATTTGGCATATTGAGTACGACACGGGAAGTTTGCAGACTCTGCCATGCGGGCAGGATACTTTTGGTAGCCTGCCAGGCTGTCCAAAGGAAAAATAAGATAATAAGATGTCACGAGGCTGCAAATGCAGCCGCGCGCTTCCAGGAGCTGGGTTTTATAGTCTCTGCATCTTGGCCGTTGATGGGACCAACCTGGTGCTGGCGGCAGCTGGTGGGTGTGACACCTACCTACTGGAAGATGGGGGGTCTGGGTGGAGAAGGCACAGTCCCAATCCGAGTAGGCTTGGAGACCTCAGCTCCGGATCCCGCATGCCTGGGTTCCTTTGCCAGTTCTTTCATGCATGAGGCCCATCCGGACATGTGGAGAGTGGTCCCAGAATGGCCATGGCTGGCTCCGGAGGTCCTCAGCTGCTGGGGCTCTGCTCGGGGCGGGGTGAGGGGGCAGAGAAACTCAACCCTCCCCCCTCCAAGGGGCCCTGGTGAAGATAGCCAGGTGCGGGGGCACGAGACTCTATTTAAAAAAAAATTTCATTCATTTCATTTCATCATCCTGTTATTCGTCGATTGCCTCGAGCAGGCCCCAGTAACGTCTCCTTCATCCTAGCCCTGAGATTATATTCAAGGCTCTGTAGGAGAATGAGACCCATCATTGTTACTGGTATTTGGCATATTTGGTACGCCACGGGGAGTTTGCCAGACTCTGCCCTGTGGGAAGGCTACATTCGATAGCCTGCAAGTTTGTCCGAAGTAGGAATGAGATAATAAGATGTCATAAAAAGATGTCCTGATAAGATGTCACTGGATTTTATAGTCTCTGAGTCTTGGCCGCTGATGGGATTACACGGCGCCAGGGGGCCAGGTGGTGGGTGTGACCCCTGCCTACTGGAATTTGGAGGATCTGGGTGGAGAATGCTTGACTCCAATCCGAGTAGGCTGGGAGATCTCGGCCCTGGAACCTGCGTGGATTTGTCCCTCTGCCAGTACCTTCATGTGTGCGGAGAGTGGTCTCAGCATGGTGGTGGCTGGTCCTGGAGGTCTTCGGCTGCCGGAGCCCTGGTCGGGGCGGGGAGGAAAGCTCAACCCGCTCCCCTCCAAGGGGCCCCGGCGAGGAACAGCCAGGCGTGGGGGCAGAAGACTGCACTGTTCTCGTCCGGGAGCTGGATTTTATAGTCTCTGAGTCTTGGCCGTTGATGGGATTACACGGCACCAGGGGGCCAGGTGGTGGGTGTGACCCCCGCCTACTGGAATTTGGAGGATCTGGGTGGAGGATGCTCGACTCCAATCCAAGTAGGCTTGGAGATCTCGGCCCCGGAACCCACGTGGCTTTGTCCCTCTGCCAGTAACCTTCATGTGTGCGGAGAGTGGTCTCAGCATGGTGTTGGCTGGTCTTGGAGGTCTTCGGCTGCCGGAGTCCTGGTCGGGGCGGGGAGAAAAGCTCAACCCGCTCCCCTCCAAGGGGCCCCGGCGAGGAACAGCCAGGCGCGGGGGCAGAAGACTGGAAAAAGCAGATTGAAGAGCTGAAGGGACAAGCAGTAAGCCCCAAAGTATACTTCATGAAGCAGACCATCGGCAACTCCTGTGGGACCATCAGGCTGATCCATGCTGTGGCCAATAACCAAGACAAGCTGGAGTTCAATGATGGGTCCATCCTGAAACAGTTCCTTTCTGAAACGGAGAAGTTGTCCCCTGAAGACTGAGTCAAATGCTTTGAGAAGAACGAGGCTATCCAGGCAGCCCACGACGCCGTGGCCCAGGAGGGCCAGTGTCGGGTAGATGATAAAGTGAATTTTCATTTCATTCTGTTTAACAATGTGGACAGCCACCTCTATGAACTTGATGGCCGGATGCCCTTCCCTGTGAACCATGGATCCAGCTCGGCAGACTCACTACTGCGGGATGCTGCCAAGGTGTGCTGAGAATTCACTGAGCGGGAGCAAGGGGAAGTCCGCTTTTCTGCTGTAGCCCTCTGCAAGGCAGCCTAATGCCTAGGAGGAGCCTCCATTGTCCCCCCTCTCCCCTTCTGCGTGAATACTTCCTTTTCTAGCGCATTCTGAGATGCGCGTGTGCTTGTAACACAGATGTCCTCCTTTGATTTGCAGATCTGCGCTTACCCTAAGCCACCCCCATGCCCTTGGCAGAGCTCAGCTGTTGATGGAGCAGACTTGGGTAGAAGCTTTCGATGGTTTAAGTATATCCTGCCCCCCCAGTGTCTGTCTTGGATCTCAATATCTCATGCTTTAAGTGGCTCCTTCTGTTTGTCTGTTAAAGACTTTGGATATGGTCGGTTTGTCCGGGCTGGAGCGATAGCACAGCGGGTAGGGCGTTCGCCTTACAAGCGGCCAACATGGCCGACCCGAGTTCGATTCCTCCGCCCCTCTTGGAGAGCCCGGCAAGCTACCGAGAGTATTCGATATGCCAGACACAGTAACAACAAAGTCTCCAATGGAGACGTTACTGGGCCCGCTCGAGCAAATCGACGATCAACGGGAGGGCCTTTAAAAAAAAATAGGCAAAAAAAAAAAAAAGAAAGTGGGTAAAAGACCAAACATGATGGTCTTTCAGTATCTGCATTGCAAACCATAATGCCCAAAAGTGGGGGGAGAGAAGGGGGTGGAGAGAGAGAGAGAGGTAATTGTGTCTCACGGAGATTCAATTAAAAAATAACTTAAATAAATAAATAAAACAATGACTACGAAAAAAATAGACTAACCTGACCTGAGGACTGTAGTCTGGGATTGACAGAGAGATGACCTCAGAAGAGCCAACCTTTAAGCTTAGTATATACTTTACTGTGTTTGTACCAAATGACTAGAAATATTAGAAATTGACTATGATTGTTTAAATGGATTATTAGCTGAGGAAAGGAGAAAGCAAAACACCCTGGATAAAACCCCACCCTTGAGTGGATCTCCTAGGAATCTGGACCGTTGAACCCTCAGATGAGATTTGTCAGTCCGTTAATCTCTTAGAACTTCCCCTGAAGGCGTGGCTTTACCTCTGTTATGCTAATGTTCACCCCCACCCTAGGTGCCCCACCCTTCCTGATTTCTACATAAACGTGTTTTAAGGGGGGGAGAGAGGAGACTTTTTGACTTTGGACTTGGAGAACGTAGAAGACAGAGAGAAGACGATCACTAGGAAGAGGAGAACTACGACCAACCAGAGGACTTTGAGGTCTATGAGGAGACTAGGATGATGGACCTATGATGACTGGGACTACGACCAAAACTACAATTGCACTTGTGAGGCGGGGGAGAGATCCGACTACGCAGGGAGGGGAGAGAAATCAACTGATAGCCAACAAGCCTGGGACCCTGTTCCCCCGTTCCCCATCCTTTATCCACCCATCTGTCACCTGACCGGGCTGGGGAGTCGGTTCTGGGGAGACAGTTCTCCAGCACCTAACGCTTGAGTCCTGCATGCGCCCTCTGCTGCTTCTTTTCTCTTTCTATTGTGGAAAGACGCAAGGGCTCTAAATAAAACGTCACAGCTGGGAGCTGGCCTCAGGCAGGACAGGATTGTGGTGGTGTCTGTCCCGACTTGGAAGCTGCTGCCATCTCTGGACAAGCTCAAGATGACCTCACTGGGCTCCAACACATGCAACAGGCAGAACTGGGAGGGCACAGACTTCCCGATTCTGTGCCAGACGTGTCTTGGAAAAAACCCGTATGTCCGGATGACCAAAGAAAAGTATGGGAAGGAATGCAAAATCTGTACCAGACCATTCACGGTATTTCGCTGATGTCCTGGAGTTCAGATGCGTGTCAAGAAGACCCAAGTGTGCCGGACCTGCTGCCAACTGAAGAATGTCTGCCAATCCTGCCTGTTGGACCTGGAGTACGGCCTGCCCACCCAGGTTCGTGATGCAGAGCTGTCGTTGAAGGAGGACATGCCCAAAGCAGATCTTAACAAAGAGTACTACACTCAGAATACGGAGAGAGAGATCTCTAACGCAGATGGAACCTGGCCCGTTGGCGAGCTCCGGAAAGTCACCTCTACCAGGGATACACTTCTCAAGCTGGCACGGACGGCACCTTAATCACTTAATCACTTAACTTCCCGTTAGTCATCGATTTGCTTGAGCGGGCGCCAGTAACGTCTCCATTTGTTCCTGTCGCGTGCTAGTGTAGCCCAATGGCATCTGTTTGCTCCGGGAACATGAAGAGCCTCAAACCGATCGTTCATGATCTTGACGAAGAAGTCTGACTATCTGGTAGGTGGGCGGCCATGAGGTCTTTTGACATCCCGTGGAATCCAGTCAGTAACAGCTCTAGTCCAGCGGTCGTCTTTAAATGTCATTACGTGACCAGCCCACCTGATTTTTGACACCTTGGCAAACGAGACAGCGTCCCTGATTCTTGATCGTCGATGGATGTCGGAACTCCGGATTTTTCTCTCATTTGAGTGAAACGTGATATTCCAAGCATAGCTCTTTCTATTCTTCTTTGGGAGACCCAAATAGCGTTCTCATCCTGTTTGCGTAGGGCCCAGGTCTCTGAGGCATATGTTAATGCAGGAAGAACAGTGGAATCAAAGAGATGTGCCCGGAGCCGGAGGTTCTTCGTCCTCTTAGCTATTTCTTCGACGTTCTTGAAGGCGTTCCAAGCCGCTCTCTTCCTCCTGCGCAGCTCGGGTGCCAGGTCATTTGTCATGTTGACCTCTCGACCTAGGTACACATAGCTGTTGCATTCGGAGATGGTCGTTCCATTGAGAGCGAATGGGGCGTCAGGAACGAGGCTGTTTCTCATAAACATTGTCTTCGTAAGATTCAGCTGTAGTCCTACTTTTCCACACTCACGGTCAAAGTCGGACGGCACCTTATTATAAAAGAAACCGCCCCCCTATTTGCTCCTTCTGGGTGAAAGGAAGAGTGTCAGAGAGGAGAGGAGTGTCCATACAGACATGAGAAACCCACACATTCAGATGAACCCCTTGCTGATCAGAATATTCGAGACCGGTACTATGGGACCAATGACCCTGTGGCAGACAAACTTCTAAAGCGGGCATCAGCAATGCCCCGTCTGTACCGACCCGAGGAGAAGACTATCGCCACACTCTATGTGGAGGGTCTGGGGGACACTGTGACCGAGACAGATCTAAAGAACCATTTCTCTCAGTTCGGAGAGATCCGGATGGTGACTGTCATCCAGAGACAGCAGTGTGCTGTCGTTCAGTTTGCCACCAGGCAGGCTGTGGAAGTTATTGCTGAGAGGTCCATGAAAAAGCTGACCATCAACGGCCGGAGGCTCCGTGTGAGATGGGGAAGGTCCCAAGCAGGTAGAGGGAAAGAAAAGGAGAAGGATGGAGCCCCAGGTTCTGGGATCAAGCTAGAGCCTGTCCGGGGACTGCCAGGAGCACTTCTTCCTCCTCCTCCTGCAGAAGAACCTTGTGCCAGCTACTTCATCCTACCCCCAAGTGGTCCTCTGGGTGTGGTGAACATTGCCCCCCCCCCACCCCCGGGTTCTGGCCACACCTGTTCCATCCCATGGGGCCACCCCCTCCTTTCATGAGGCTCCAGGACCAATCCATTATCCTTCTCAGGACCCTCAGAGGATGGGAGCTCAGGCTGGGCAACACAGCAGCCCCTAGGGCATTCTCCCCACCCAGAGGTGCTACAGAAGAGAAGGTGCATGAAAATCCCAGTAAATGAACCTGGGAATAGATATATTTTTCCTTCCTTTGTAGTTTCCATAGTAGCTGAATATGGTCAGGTGCGGGCAGTTGCACAGTCATGCTTTCACATGTATGTATTCAAAGGATTGACGGGAGATCAGCTGAGTCAACACATCTGATTTCTGCTAGAACATTACTAATAAGACCTAATGCCACTTCCCCTCATCTCCATGAGGAACAGGAACTGTGTGAATTGGAAAGTCCAACTCTGAGTTACCATCCCAATTGAACATGTTTTGTGTCTTTGTGAGGTGTGGGGGGTAGAAAATTGATCTGTGGTTTAAAAAAAATCCCAAAAAAATAAATTTTTGATCATTTTCATATCAATTGTTGTTACTGTGTTTGGCATATCGAATACGTCACGGGTAGCTTGCCAGGCTCTGCCGTGCGGGCGAGATACTCTCGGTAGCTTGCCGGGCTCTCCGAGAGGGGCGGAGGAATCGAACTCGGCTTGGCCATGTTGGCCGCTTGTAAGGCGAACGCCCTACCCGCTGTGCTATCACTCCAGCCCAATATGCCAGACACAGTAACAACAAAAGTCTCCAATGGAGATGTTACTGGGCCCGCTCGAGCAAATCGATGATCAACGGGAGGGCCTTTACCTTTACCTTTACCTTCATATCAATTGGGTATTTTCCTTTTTATCATCTAAAAATGTTTCATCAGGCAGCTGGAATACAGAGGGGATCACTAAGTCAATGATTGTTGGAGGGATCGTTTGGGATGGGAGATGTGTGCTCAAAGTAGATAAAGGACCCAACGTGCTGGTCTCTCGGTATCTGCATTGCCGACCATAATGCCCAAAGTAGAGAGAGTATGGGGGAAGTTGTCTGCCACAGAGGCAGGCGGAGGGCTGGTATACTGGGGACATTGGTGGTGGAGAATGTGCACTGGTGGAGGGATGGGCGTTCTTTCGGCTCAGCTGGAGCCCAGGAATGGCAAAGGCACCTCAGGGCCAGTGGCAGGCGCGGCCCCAGGCCGACCTTCCCTATTTATAACCTCCTGATTGCGCCTGCTTTGATCCCAGGCCGCCTGGCCAGCCTATTTCTAGACTGAAGAGGCAGCACGGAGCAGTTCCGGAGCTTCTGCTTGGGGCTCCTTTCCCTGAGGTGCTTCCAGATCCTTCTTTGTGTGAGTCAGTAGGAAGGCGGCCTTTGTTATTCTTTTTTTTTTTTTTTTTTTTTTTTACTTTTTGGGTCACACCTAGCAATGCACAGGGGTTACTTCTGGCTCTGCACTCAGGAATTCCTCCTGGCGGTGCTCAGGGGACCATATGGGATGCTGGGAATCGAACCTGGGTCGGCAGTGTGCAAGGCAAACGCCCTACCCTCGGTGCTATTGCTCCAGCCCCAGGAAGGACGGCCTTTGATTGCTCTGACTGGCTGGGAATAATGGTTTTGTGTCACCCACCCTGGGGCATCTCAAGGTGGGTAGGACTAGGTGCTTTTTCTAACAGGGGGCCACTTGCCCGTGGCTGGGGAGGGAGGGTTTGGGTCTGTTCCCTGCCGTGGCTGGGGTGACCTGAAGCATGTCCGCTGGGTGCCAGGAGCGTGGCAGCTTTGGCCATGCCAGGGCAGGTGTGTGTGAATGTCTGCATGCACGCACAGTGTGGCAGACCATTCTGAGCATGCGGCTTTGGCCTAAGACAGATGAGGATGGAGACTCAGGCTTCACCTGGGTCGGCCGCCACTTAGCCCGGCTTGAGCCCTGAAAATTCTGCATCCCTGGAAAACCTTTGGGCTGGCCGAGACAGCCGCATGCCTGGCAGACTTCTTGGAGCAGCGCCAATGCCGGGCCTTGAGGAGTCCCTCTGCTGCCTGGTTCCTCCGTGCCCTGTGCTGTGAGCAGGAGAGCCGCCTCCCCCAGGGTGACAGTGGAAACTGGGTGAAACTGTCCACAGGGGAATGAGCACAGTGCTCAGGGAGTCCCTAGCTGGGGGAGGGTGCACCCAGAGTCCCCTTATCCCTGCAGATATCTCTGGGTCCTGCAGATGCACCCAGCTGCCTCCCATCCGCTCCTGACCTCATTCAAGTGAGGACTTGGGGGCCGGGGAGGGAGGGGGCCCCAACATGGCGCCTGTCTGGCATTCTGCCGCGGGAGGGGCTCTGCTCGGCCCTCCACCCCCACCCCCACCCCACAGGCTGCTGCTTCTGCGCTCATATCTGGCCGCCGAGCTGATTTCCAACAGATGTTCCTCTAATGAACCACGCTGTAATCTCCAGGCCTTAATATAGTGCCGGGGTGTGATAAGTTGGAAATGGCTGTCATCATAGCCCGCGAGGATGGTCTGGTCACTGTTTGGGACTGTCTTCCTCTGATTGTTATGTGAAGGGGAATTTATTTTCTCCCATCACCTCTCCACCCTCCCCCCAGCCCCCGCCTCCACCCCCGGGGGCAGGCGGTGGGGGGTGGGGGGGACGGGGATGGAGTGTGTGGGGCGCTCAGCTCCCACCGAAATGAAAAAGTCTGCGTCAGAACCTTCTAGAAGGTGCTCAGTGCACCATGATGAGAGGAATGACAAGAGGGAGGGGCAGGGGAGGGAGATGTGTTCTGCAAAGGCCTAAAATCAATGTTTGCAGCCCGTAGCTGGGGAGCCTCGCAGCGAGGCTGGACTCCCGGGGGACCCGTGACAGATGTTCCGGAGGCAAGTGGGGGCTCAAGGTCGGAAGGGGCAGTGGAGGCTGGGACAGGGCTCAGCAGGGAACCTCCATTTACAAATGCTGGGGGTCTTTTGGGCAGAGGGAGGGCCCAAGACGGAGAGGTGTTTCCTGGGCCCTGAGGCCTCATTTGTCTGAAGGACCTTGGAGTCCCAGCAGGTGGGAAGAGCAAGCTGAACTGTGTTCTAAGTGCCCGGTGTCACCCGGCCAGGTTCAGTGACATTCAGGTTCTGCCTCTAGCGTCCCACTCATCAGCTTATCCAGCCAGCGGGGAGGGAGGGGCCTTTGATATTGGGGGCCATCCAGTAACGGCAAGAGTCTGTTTCTGAGAAGCATTTGTTTTTCTGCCAATTAAAAAAATTTAAAAAAAAAATAAGCGCCATCAATAACAGTCCATTTTACACGGGCTTGGAGCTAAGTTTCATAGACACTCCACCATGCCCCCAAAAACACTCATGAAGGGGGTCATTGCTTCCACCCCTCACTCGATAGTTGCAGTTCCGGGGAAGCCATGCAGCTCAGCAGGTGGAGGGGGGCGGGGGGCGGGGTGCCTTCCCTAGTGGTAACCGGCCAACTGCGCTGGGGTGCTGCTTGTATTCTCCAGTGCTGGGGGTCCCCAGGACCACCCCTGCAAGTTCTTGAGGGCCTCCAGACCTATACCTGGAGATGCTCAAGAGACTAACTGTTGCCTCGGCTAAACCCCAGGTTGGGTGAGTGTCGAGTGTGTCTCCTAACTGCTCTCCTCTCTCCCAGCCACAGCCCCATGTTCTAGGAGCGATCCCCACTCCACACACACACACACACACACACACACACCACTACACCACCACCACCACCATCTTCTATACTTGACTGAGTGTTGGGGTTAGGAAAAACTAACCTGGCCTCAGGACTGTCGTCTGGGATATACATCCCCAGGAAAAGACCCCTTTGAAGTTTAACCTCGGTGTTTCTAGATAAACACCTCTCTGACTGTAGCACTGTCCTCCCGTTGTTCACTGAGTTGCTCAAGAGGGCACCAGTAACGTCTCCACTCTGAGACTTTTTGTTACTGTTTTTGGCATATCGAATACACCACAGGGAGCTTGCCAGGCTTTGCCGTGCGGGCGGGCTACTCTCGGTAGCTTGCCAGGCTCTCTGAGAGGGACAGAGGAATCGAACCTGGGTCGGCCGCATGCAAGGCAAATGCCTATCGCAAATGTGCTATCGCTCCAGCCCCTCTGACTATGTTCATACAAAATGACTAGAAATATTATGGAGAAGTCAATTTAATATGATTGTTTAAATGGGTTACCAGCAAAGGAAAGGAGGAACTAATATGCCCTGAGATGGAACGCCACCCTTGGGCAGATCCCTAGTAGGAACCTAGCGTGTGGATCCCCTAGATGGAATTCTGTCCTTGGGTGGGTTTCCTAGAAGCATCTCCCCGGAAGGAGGGGCTTTACATCTGTTCATTGTTATGCTGATGTTCAATCCCATTGTGTAATTGCTGCCACCAACCCTCACAACTTTTCTATGATAATCCTAATGGATTTGAATAAGCAGCCACTGACAGCACAGCGGGTAGGGCATTTGCCTTGCACAGGGCCGACCCAGGTTCGATTCCTCCGTCCCTCTCAGAGAGCCTGGCAAGCTACCAAGAGTAGCCCACCCGCACGGAAGAGCCTGGCAAGCTCCCCGTGGCGTATTCGATATGCCAAAAACAGCAACACCAAGTCTCACAATGGAGACGTTACTGGTGCCCGCTCGAGCAAATCGAAGAACTATGGGAGGACAGTGCTACAGTGTTGCCAGTCTGTTCCTTTGTCCTCTGACTTGGGGGAACAGTCATCAGCCCCGAATCCTCCGGGGGACCCCAGGTCACCACTGGGGCTGGGGAGAGGAGGGCAGTCACGAGACACTGAGATCACGGCCCTAGGGAGTGGACAGGGAGGGATTTGAACTTGGAGTCATCTGACTTCCAGAGCCCGTTTTCAACCTCTTGTGCAAGCATTCCTCCAAATTCTGGCTCTTCATGTTTTTTATCGATGAAGATATTGGGGGTGAAATTAATTTATTTCTTTAAAATACGCCTCAAGCAAATCTGTTGAGAGCTCCCTGCTTAATACAAGCCAGGGTCTGGGTTTTCCATCATCCGGTTGAACAGCAGAGAGAATTCGAGGAATCTGTTGCATGGAGATTTCTCATTTTATAGGAATTAACCTGTGATCTGCGCTCTTTCTCCCTCCAATAAGCTCCCAAATCCTCTGTGAGTCACTGGGGAGAAATTCAATCCTTATAGAATCCGCTGTGTGTAGCCACCTTTTCTACGGCGAAGGTCATCTCTGGAGAGTTCTTTGTGTGTGGAAATCGCATTGTCAGTCACCGCATTTGAGGACAGCAGGTAGACCCAAAATTCAGCAGTCAGGGGCTGGAGCGATAGTACAGCGGCATTTGCCTTGCCTGAGTGCAGTCAGGGAGTAACTCCTGTGCATCGCTGGGTGTGACCCAAAAAGAAAAAAAAATTCAGCAGTAAGCATAGAGCCTAACTCCTCCCTGCATCCACCTCAAATCAGCCTAGAGTTCTGCCAGCTTTTTCTGCAAAAGTTGGTTCCAGGGACTGGAGCGATAGCACAGCGAGCAGGGCATTTGCTTTGCACATAGCCAACATGACCGACCCAGGTTCGATTCCCAGCATCCCATATGGTCCCCCGAGCACCACCAGGAGTAATTCCTGAGAGTGCAGAGCCAGGAGTAACCCCTGAGCATCGCTGGGTGTGACCCAAAAAAGCAAAAAAAAAAAAAAAAAGTTGGTTCCAAACAGACCCTAAACTAGGATCTCTGTCCTTGAACTCTAGAGTTCAAGACTTGGTTCTGTGCAAGTAAGAAACAACCAGGAAATTTTTAAGTTATATCCCCCCACCCCCCCAAAAAAAATCCGTATTTACAAAGAAGCCAGGAAGGGAGTAGTAATGGTGCTGAATTAAGAAATAACACAGACTATAAATGGAGTGCCTTCATGTGGCCCTGTGGGGGAGTGAATGTTTTCCAAATTTATGTGTGAATTCAGAGTGAAATCTCTAGAGATTTGCAGGAATCTGGACATTTCCATGGGCTTTTTAAAAAAAATTTAATTTAATTTTTTAATGAATCACCGTGAGATACAGTTACAGATTTAAAAAAAAACTGTTTTGTGATTACATTTCAGTCATACAATGATTGAGTACCCATCCCTCCACCAGTGCCCATTCTCCACCACCAATGATCCCAGTAGCCATCCCCCACCCCCACCCCCATCCCATCCAACCCCCTCCCTCTGTGGCAGGCACAAGTAAGGGCTGTTTTTTGGGGGGTTTTTTCCTTTCTTTTCCTAGAGGTGAGACTGTGACCATAGCTGCCTGCACAAGATGGGAATGTTACTGTCATCTTTGTCCCCCTGCTCGCAAGCCGAACTCGCTGCAGAGGGAGACTTCTGGCCTGGCTTGGTGGCCATGCAGCCATTCTAGAATCAAGGGAGCAGAAACTCCAAAGGACCAGAGAGATAGGACAGGCATCAGGGCACTTCTCTCACATGTGGTTGACTGTGGTTACATTCCAGACACCACCCCATAGTCCCCAGGGCACCACGGATGTGGCCCCTCTCCCCCGCCCTGTGCCCATTAAAAACCCAGTTCGACTTTAAACCTGTCTTTGTCATTAAACGTGGTCACTAATCATTTTTCTGCTATGCATGTTTAAGCAACTCTCTGACCCTTGTCTTACAAGAAGCACTTCCTTCGTTTTTGACAGCCAAACCCTCTATATTAAACGTTTCTTCTTTCCCCTAACCCCCTTGTAAATAATGCTGTCACGAACATCTTTCACGGCAGGTTGTGCAAGCATGCTTGCTGATTTCCTGAGGCTCAGTTCCCGGCCATCAAATTGCTTGGTCGGATGTGACCATGGGCTTGGACACTGGTTGCAACAGGGCAAATGACAACTCTCAGAAACTTTAGACCAACTTAATTGCTTCTCTGTAGCCTTTCAAAGAAGTCATTAGGGACCCGGTCTTTGGCTTTGGTTCACCAAAGAAGCAGAGATTTCATTTTCTCTAATTGGGAATGATTTGCTTAGGAGCACAGCCCAACAATGGCCACTAACAAAGCCTTTGATCTGCCCCAGGGAACGTCAAAACAAGTTATCTGCCTGCCCTTGGAAGACATTCGGAATTCAGTGGTCAGTGAACTGTCCTCCATGCCCAGCCAGTACTGACCCTTCTGGACATTAAGCTTTGTGTTGTGGCTTTGGCGGCAGGGAGCCTGACTTCCGAGGTCTTACTAATGGACTCCCCTGGCCACTCACCCCTCTGGGGAACCCGTGCTCTGAAAATGAGAAAATACTCAGGCGCAGCCATCCTCAGTGAAGGATCCCCCATTGGCTAGAGAAACTCTTTTGTTATTATTTTGTGTGTGGGAGTGGGGGAGGGAACCAGGAATCAAACCCAGGGCCTCGTGCTTGTAAGGCAGGTGCTCTGCCACTGGGCCGTCCTTAAATATATCACCCAGGGATTCCGTCTTCAGGTGTTCTCTGGCTTTGTTTGGTCAGGGCTGCTCTAAGGATGCTGAGGGGGTGGGTAGGACCACCCCCACTGGTACTCAGGAGATCCCCGTCTGGACTTTGCACTGAGAGACAGTGGGTGTCTGGTGTGTAAGCCCCCCAGGTGGTGGTCCTTGATTCCATCTCACCCTAAGACAGGGCTACCTGGGCCCTACCTATCATTCTGGAACATTCTCTGTTGGCAAATGTGTGGCCCCCCCCCCCCCCACTTCTACTGCAGATGGACTCACTCGTGCTCTTTGACCTCAGCACATGGATTTTCTTTCTGCTCTATTCTCCAGGCCTCACTCTTGATGACGAAACTCACCAGCTGTTGTGGAAAGATCTCTTGACTCAGGACCAGGAAATGGTGCAGTGCTTGCAGCACATACCAAGCACTTGCCAAACTGGGTTCGATTCCTGGAACCATAAGATTCCTCGAGCATCACCAGACACAGCCCTAGGGGGGTCCCAGCACCTCTGGGGTGGCCTGGGTGCCCCTGACCACACAGGGCCCGAGCAGAACCACATTCTAAAGCCCTTGCTTGAAACAGCTGGCCTGGCTGACCAATTGTGGCATGCGGTCCTAGGTCTCCTGAGCACTGCTTGGGAGCCCCTACTTCCGAGACAACATGAAACCTCGATTCATCTGTATCTGCTGCTGCAGAGACGTGAACTCACAGTGAAGAAGGAGGAGCTTAAAATCCAGCTTTTAAGAAGAGCCTCAGAGCTTGTCATCTAATGTGTGTGTGTGTGTGTGTGTGTGTGTGTGTGTGTGTCTATAGATTTTTAGGTGATGGGCTGGAGCGATAGCACAGCGGGTAGGGCATTTGCCTTGCACGCAGCCAACATGGACGACCCAAGTTCGATTCCTTCGCCCCTCTCGGAGAGCCCGGCAAGCACTGAGAGTATCTCGCCCGCATGGCAAAGCCTGGCAAGCTACCCGTGACGTATTCAATATGCCAAACACAGTAACAACAAGTCTCACGATGGAGATGTTACTGGGCCCACTCGAGAAAATGGGAGGACAGTGACAGTGACAGTGGATTGTTAGCAACTCACACTTAGCTGACAGTAACGTCAAATATGCATTAATGCACTGGTGTATTTATCCTCAACAACATAGTTTTGGGGGGAGGCCACATCTGGTGTGGTGCTCAGGACTTATTCACAGCTCTGTGCTCAAGGCTCATTCCTAGCAGGGCTCAGGGAACTTGGGGTACCAGGGCTCAGGGAATATGGGGTACCAGGGATCAAACTTGGGTTGGCTTTCAAAAATTCCATTGTGTTCATCCTCGTAAGTACATTTGATGTGTTTTCACATTTTTCCTATCGGGTTATTTCACGCATACAAAAAGTGGAGACTCCAATGATATCTATGCGTTGACTGTCTAACTGCAAACATTCAAGAGCTGCTGTTACGACAGAGAGAATTAAAGGGTCCCTCTCCCTCTCCACCCTGTCTCCTCCCTCCCTTCCAGAAACGATTCCTCACATTCAGGTGTTTCTCCTCGCCCCCAAGCATCTCCCTTTCACTGGCCTGTGGGTCCATTGGAGAGCTTGGGGGAAAGATAAACAGTCTTCTTGTTTTCTAAAACTTGCTTCGACCTAAACTCATCCATCATCTCTCCCCGTGCACAGACAAAAACATTCTCACATGAAC
The DNA here is from genome assembly GCF_029834395.1 of Sorex fumeus. NCBI lineage: Eukaryota > Metazoa > Chordata > Mammalia > Eulipotyphla > Soricidae > Sorex > Sorex fumeus. The sequence goes on from NW_026606246.1 coordinate 279,527, forward strand.
TCCACATTCTCCCTCTTGAGACTCCTGCGCTCACACCTTCCATCCTTGAAGAAGCCATGGTCCATCCCAGCATTGACCAAATGTAGCCCTGGTCAGTGGTTCCCTGTGAAACTCCAGCCTCTGAATGCTCTGCCTCAGTTCTTCTAAGGCTCCTTGACACCCCATGAGACAGCCTCATGGTAAAGCAACTGAGGGTAGACCAGATGCTCTGCCCATTCTCTTCCCGCAAACCCTATAGCTCCAGTTCTCGTAGTTAACATCGGCTTGGGAGACCACGAGACCACTCAATCCATCCCCCGGCTTCAGGAAAGCAGCTTTTCCCTCACTTACCACTTGAGAATCAATTCGTGTCCCAACACCATCCTGACCTCTCCAAGGCCACTTTCGTGCTCTGCTCTGGGCTCACCTGAACCGCAGCAAGAGAAATGGCTACCAGAAGTGGTCACTGTCTTTGCACGTATCTCTCTTCCATATGGTCCAAGTTCTCAAATGTTAATCAGCATTAGACTCCTCGAGGAGGTTTGTTAAAGCAGGGTGCTGGGCCTTGCATATCCCTTCCCTGATATTTCTGATTTAATGAAGCTGGGATGAGGATACGATCACTGTCACTGTCCTCTCGCTGTTCATTGATTTGCTCGAGTGGGCCCAGTGACATTGTGAGACTTGTTCCTGTGTTTGGCATATCAAATACGCCATGGGTATCTTGTCAGGCTTTGCTGTACGGGCGAGATACTCTTGGTAGCTTGCCATGCTCTCCGAGAGGGGAGGAGGAATCAAAGGTGGAGGAATCAAACCCAGGTCAGCCGGGTCGGCTGCATGCAAGGCAAACGCCCTACCCGCTGTGCTATCACTCCAGCCCAAGGATATGATATGATCAGATAAATTTCTGATTTAATGAAGGTGGGATGACGTGTTTCAAACAAGGTTTCTCGTGCTCCTGTTTGTTCAGAGGTCAGTCTCCAAGAACCTTTGGCCTTGTCAAGGACTTCCTGAAGTGCAGAGATCTTGCTGCCTTCAAGTTTCTAAATCGGGGGGGGGGGGGCTGGGAGGGGGTGGGAGAGAGAGGGGGAGAGGGAGAGGGAGAGAGAGGGAGAGAGAGAGAGAGAGAGAGAGAGAGAGAGAGAGAGAGAGAGAGAGAGAGAGAGAGAATATGATTTGTATGCAGGAGTCCTGGGTTAGATCTTCGATTCATATGTTCTGCTGAGCACCCCTGGGACTGATTCCAACCACAGAGCCAGGAGTAGCGTTCTGCCACTCTTGACCCTAAAAAAAAAAGTACAATATTTTAGATCACTCGCATAGAGCTGACAATGGGCACATTTGCTAAATAAATGTTATCAGATACTAATTAAATGCTTACTCTGTGCTAAAACTGGCATGAGTCTTCTCCCCCCCACCCCGGTACCCCCCCTTCAGAGAAAACTGGTGGTAAAATAAGGGAATCCCAATGGTGTGTTATCCACAAGAAGTACTGACCCAGTCAAGTACCTAATCAAAAAGACATCTCTTATGTTTGACTTCCCAAGTTCTGTTCTTGGCATTTTACTCGTTGTCCCTTTGAACTCAGTCCCACCAAAGCCAGCACTCTAGGTTTTCAGAGGAGCTTGGAAAAAACTAGAAAGTCTGGTTTTGCCCCCAGGGAAGGGGTAAGTTCTTAGCCCTGGAACCAACGCATGGTGGAGACAGGACGTGAATACTGTTCGGAAGCTGCTTCTCTCGGGACTTGTTCAAGTGAAGAACAAACACCCTTTCGGTCGGAGTCACTCCTTGCAGTTAAACATTCCTATCTGAGAGATAGTCCCCGGGTTCAGCCTTCCAACACCTTCAGGGTTTGGGTCCTCGGCAGAGAAAACTGCTTTGCTTTGCGAGGGATTAAACTAATCCGCCCGGTCTGTCCTTCATTTTCTTCCAAAGCCTAATCGGCTTGTCTGTGCGAGCTCAAACAATGCATTTCCTCAGATCCTTCCTTCCACAAATATTGCCTCCTCCAGCCTCCTCCAGCCCCACCCTCCTCTGGGTGCTGGGCTGCGTCTGGGGAACCAGAGACAAAGTGGTTGCTGTTCTAGAACTTTCGCTCGAGTGGTTGGAGGCAGAGGAGAAAGCAGAACGGGAAAGGTGGAGAGGGAGGGGCGAGAGGGAGCGTGTGCGCCTGGCAGGGGTCCTCCAGCAGGGGCACAGGTGCAGCTCGGAAACTGGGTTTGAACACTCACCCCGTCCAGTCCCCGAGCAACAGCAGGAACCTGACCCAGGATGCAGGGAGGGAAACAGAGGGCGGGGGGAGGGGACACCCCTGCCTGCTCCCACTCACTGCTGCCTCCTGGCCCTTGTTCTACAGGGTTCCCCCCACACACCCACTCGTGTCTCGGCCCTGCCCACCTGGACCAGCCTTGGGTCCACTCCGCGCCCTGGCCCACCCTGGCACGTGCTGGGCAATGGGGGTGAGCAGAGGTGTTTGGCCAGACCAGTCGGGGCACACAAGCCCATGGTGAGTCCTGTGACTTTGGGCTGGTGACTCGACTTCCCAAGACCTCAGTTTCCCTGTATGTAAAGGGGGGTGGCCATTATCCTCTTAACCCTCTGCGGTCCCCCCTGTGTGGTTTTGTGAGATAGAAAACACCACCAAAGCAGTGGGACCACACTCAGTGTCCGGAACCGCACAGAGGGGGCTGTGAGTCACCCCTCCTCCCCAGCTGATGTCTCCGGGGCCCAGCGGGCTTCAGTTCCGGGTCAAAGGGAGTGCCGTACCAAGCTAGTGCAGATCCTGTCCACTTCAGTCACTGTTCACACCAGCCCCCGATAATCAGAAAGGAGAAAGAGACTCAGCGTGGGGACCCCCCATCCCCCAAACTGAGGCCCCACTGATCTCTGCTTCCCCGGGGTGCCTACACACATCTCCCCAGGTCCCAGAGTGGCTTGGGGGTGCAGACAAGTACCCTTCCCCACCATCCGCACCCCCTAATCACCGGTTGGGCCGACCACAGACCCCAGTTGAGCCCCTGCATCACCGTGACAGCTGTCAGAGCCAGAGGGGCCGCACCTGTTTGCAATGTAACCTCGCCCGCCATTAGCAGCCCAGTGCATCCAGCTGAAAGGCAGAGCCAGCGGGGGTGGGGGCGTGGGGGCTGCACCGGGGTGGGGTGCGGGGAGGAAGTCGGAGAGGGAAGACGATCAAATGTCCTCACTTTAATGCCTGATGTTAAAATTTCCTGTAATGCATGTTCCCATAAATAAGAGACCACTGAACAGCCCCCCGCGGGCCGTCTCCCGCCTGAACTCTCCCTGGGGGGGCGACGCTGGGAGTCCACCGGCCTCACCACCCCCCACCTGGCTCTGCTTCACAGGCTCAGCCACCTCGGGCCCTTGGCAGAGCGGCCTGCAGGCATCACCGCTGAGCTAGGGACCCCCCTTCCCTCCCGGACCCCCCACTCCCCCCCCCCCCCCCGGCTCCCCCCACCTCCCAGCCACATTCAAATCAAGCTGTCAAGGCTGCCAAAAGGCAAGAGCGTAATCCCCACGCCCGGCCTGAGGGAGCCAGCCCGACTCAGGGTCACGGGGCAAACTCTGATGGTCCTGTGGCGGGGGAGGGCAGGATGCACCTGGACCGTTGGGCCCCGTTTCCCTGCAGGGAAAGATGTAAGTGGCAATTGCTCGGTTGATGAGACTCTGCTCCAACGGGTGGTTTATCATGGACCTGGCCAAGAGGGAGAAGGAGGAGAAGGAGGACGAGGAGAAGGAGGAGGAGGAGGAGGAGGAGGAGGAGGAGGAGGAGGAGGAGGAGGAGGAGGAGGCAGACCTGCCATAGAGGCGGAGGGGGCAGGGGGGAAACTGAGGAACACTGACATTGGTGGTGGGACATGTCCCCAGGCTCCAACAGAGATTCCCCAGGGCCCGTCTCCTTGTGAGCCCCTCTTGGCCTGTCCGCAGGCTTGAAGCGCCACCAGCCCGGGCCCCAACGTCACCACGCTTCTCCCGGCTGTGTCTCCTGCAGCTCTGAGCGGTCAGGAGGATGAATCATGATTTCCTGCCTGGGAAACACTGAGTGACGCAGCTCCCCAACTCCCCGCGGAGAGCCACCCCCACCCCCCGCCCCGGGCTAGGACCCTGCCTCCCAACCAGGGAGGTTGTGCTGGACAGACGAAAGGAGGGACATGCACGGGAGACGCGGGGGTGGGGGGGAGCCCCTGGGTGGGAGAAAGTGAACAGAAGCACCAGAGGAAAGACTTTTTTTATTCCCCACAGACTGCGTTTTCTCCCCTCCTCCCCTCCCCCCCACATGCACATTGATTTTTTTTCTTTTTCTTTCTTTTTTTTTTTTCTTTTTGGGTCACACCCGGCGATGCCCAGGGGTTACTCCTGGCTCATGCACTCAGGAATCGCTCCTGGCGGTGCTCGGGGGACCCTATGGGATGCTGGGAATCGAACCCAGGTCAGCCGCATGCAAGGCAAACGCCCTCCCTGCTGTGCTATCGCTCCAGCCTCTGATTTTTTTCTTTTTTGAGGTATGGTATACAAAACTGTGTCTGTCATAAGGGTGCAATGTCACACCTCTTAGAGAAATGACTTAACCACTCTCTCGGCCAGATTCTGCCCCAAAAATCCGAGCTCGAGAGAGGGACTTGCAAAGCCGATGTAACTGCAGACATCACTCCTGGAAGGCCAGAGAGAGAGGGGATGAGGGGAGGAAGCTTGTCACAACTCCCGTGGGACCCCCTAGATCCCCATATGGTGCCCCAGCTCCTCCAGGAGTGGTCCCTGAGCAGCACCCGGGGTGGCCCCTATGGTCCAGTACTGCGGGGCCTGAGCTATTACTGAGTTATTTCCACACCCGCGGGCCTGAACACTCAGCGTCTGGATCTCAAGAGTGTCTAACTGAGCGGGCTTGTCCGGGGCCACCTCCCGCCCCAGCGGCTTACGGGAAGAGGTTGGTATCAGTCCCCGCACCCCGCGCCCAAGGCCTGCATGCCCCTCCCCTGGGAAGGACCATACCTGCCTCCTTTTTTTTTTGGCTTTTCTTTTGGGGGGGTCACACCCGGTGATGCTCAGGGGTTACTCCTAGCGGTGCTCGGGGACCATATGGGATGCTGGGGATTGAACCCGGGTCAGCCGCATGCAAGGCAAACGTCCTCCCCACTGGACTATTGCTCTGGTCCCACACTGGTCTCCTTATGCAGGACTGGGCCCTGTTTGCAGTTCTGGCCCGGGAGTTCCTGTTTCGAGGTTGAGTTGCCAGGGGGGAGGCTTGAGACCTGTCTGGGTACCTGCCCGGGCCTCTGGGCTTGACTAAGAACAGGGCAGAGTTTGGGGGACTCCTCAGCCAGGTCGTGACCGAAACAAACGCATCTGCAGCAGCCTTGGGCACTGGGATCTGGGGTGCCGGTGACTCCAGCCAGATGGAGCTGAGCCTGGCCCAGTGGGAAGCCCCCTGAGATTTAAAGAGATCTTGCCAGGGTCAGATGCCGAGACAAAATCTGGGGTGCTTGGGACCCCGACCTCTTAGAAGAGAGTCAGGACCCCCATCCACGCAGATCAGGGCTGCCAGATGTGGGGGGGTGGGGAATTGGCCTGTTTATAACATGGGAGTAAGGGGGGCCCACCCCCCCACTAGCCCGCCATCCCACCTTCTCTATCACTGCACCCCAGGGCAAGTTGGGGTGTTCTGACCTGGGACCAGCAATACACAGAGAGCCACAAATCCAATGTCACTGTCAGCCACAAATCCAGTGTCACTCCCCAGAGCCCTTTGGACCTCTCTCTGCCACAGGTCGCTGGTTCCTCCCGTTCATTGATTCCCCAAACTGGTGCCATGAAGGGTATTGTTTATGGCAGAGCAGGAATAACTGATACTGGCAGTGCGGCAGGTCAGTACTTGCTGGACACCAGCCCCAGTTAGAACTTCGCTTCGGGCCTTGCATCCCGCACTATGGTCCCCAGGGGGCTGGAGTAATAGGACAGCAGGTGGGGGCTCGCCTTGCATGTGGCTGACCTGGGTTTGATCGCTGGGAGACCCTGTACGGACCCCTGAGCCCTGCCCGGAGTGATCCCTGAACAGAGAGGCAGGAGTAAGCCCCGTGCACCACCAGCTGTGGCCTCAACGTGCACACACACACACACACACACACACACACATTCACACATGCATGCAATGCACGCACACACACGCGTACACACGCGTACACACGCGTACACACGTGTACACACGCACACACTCATGCACACATATGCACGCACACACGACGCACACACATGCACACGCACGCGCACACACGTAACATGTGCGCACACAAATGCACACACGAGCACACACACGCACACATGCGTGTGCACATGCACACACGCACGCACACACACGCACGCACACACACGCACACACGCCCAGAGACAGACGTGCCCAAGCTCTTCTGGAGTATGGATATTCCGACCAAGTAGCGTTGGGGCCGGGGTGGGAAGCCCCCGCTGGTAGGAGGCGCGGGAGGACCAGCCCAGAGGGAGAGACGCATGAGAGGGACAGAGGAGAGTGGACGGAAGCCTGTGGCCTGCGGGAGGGGCCGCAGCGTCGAGCGGACAGCTACCTGCCCACCTGGGGCTCGGGAATCTTGGTCCTGCCAAGGCCACGGGCCAGCAAGCGGCCAACATTTCCCCGAGAGACTCTCCAAAGGAACTCTCCCCCCAACTACAGAGTGGCAGGTTCTTAGAACTGCACCCCCCACACCCCTCCCCTCGGGCCTCCTGTCATCAAGGCAGGCTCCCTGGCCCCCAGCGGGTTCTCAGAAGCACAAAGCACAGGAGCCAAAACCGCACCAGCTCCCAGGTGGCTGAGAGGTGGCGCGTGGCACCGCATCCGGCGCACAGTAGGTGCTCAGTGAATTCCTGCTCGGGGGCATGACTGAAGGTTCCGGTTCCCCTCGGCAGGAACTGAGTTCGTGCCCACGGCAGTACCGCTCAGCCTGCGAGCCAGACTCCAATCAGCACGTTACCGGACAATCAAAATAATTTACAGCAGCTGTTTGCAACCCTGATCGCGAACAGAAAACGGGCAGGCGCCTCCGTCCGCTCACGCCCAGCTGTGTGGTGCTCTTCCGTGCGCGGAGCGGCTGGTGTTCTTGCTGCTCTGCGGAGCCGATCACCGGGCGGCGTCCCTGGAAGCATCGCCCGTCTCTGAGATGCCCTGCCCGGGTCTACTGGTCTGTTTACACCTCCACGATGGAAACATCCGCCCAGCAGAAGAGATGCATGGAGGGGGGGATGATGAGGGTTGAACCTTGGCCCTCCTCCTCCTCCTCCTCCTCCTCCTCCCACAGGGAATAATCTGTCTGAAGTGGAACGCATCTCGCTGACCCCCCAGTGGGCTTCATTCTTCTTTAGAGATCAGAGGACCCTGTCCTTTGAGAAAAGCCAGGCTGGCCGGCGCGAGAGAGACCTGCAGATGCTCAGAGCAAAGCTCTTGTCTCGAGAACCCAAGAACGCGGAGCTGCCCTTTGAACCAGCCCCTCATCTTCGGAGCTGGAAGCACAGACAGGGGTGACTGCCCCCCCCCCCCCACACTCCCAATCTCCGGTGGCTTGAAAGGGATGAGGGATGTCCTCTCAGGACTGAGCTAACGTGAAAGAACTTCCCGCGGGAGCTTCTGTTGGCCACTGGAGGTGGCAACATGCATGAAAAAGATGGAAGAAGGAAGGAAGGAATGGAAGGAGATAGAAGGAAAGGGTGGGATGCACAGCAAGAAGGAAGGAGGGAAGGAGGAAAGAAGGGGAAGGAGGGAAGGAAGAAAGGAGGGAAGTAAGGGAGGGAGGGAGGGAAGGAAGGAAGGAAGGAAGGAAGGAAAAAGGGAGGGAAGGAGGAAGGAAGGGGAAGGAGGGAAGGAAGAAAGGAGGGAAGTAAGGGAGGGAGGGAGGGAAGGAAGGAAGGAAGGAAGGAAGGAAGGAAGGAAGGAAGGAAGGAAGGAAAAAGGGAGGGAAGGAGGAAGGAAGGGGAAGGAGGGAAGGAAGAAAGGAGGGAAGTAAGGGAGGGAAGGAAGGAAGGAAGGAAGGAAAAAGGGAGGGAAGGAAGGGAGAGAAGAAGGAAGGAGGAAGGGAGGGAAGGAGAGAGGGAAGGAAGGAGAAAGGAAGAAAGATAGAAAGAAGGAAAGAAGGGAAGGAAGGAAGGAAGGAAGGAAGGAAGGAAGGAAGGAAGGAAAGGAGGGAAGGAAGGAGGGAGGGAAGGAAGGAAGGACTTGAGTCTCATTTCTGCTCTTATTAGCGGCTCTGCAGCTCAGAGAGTTTCCCAGACTCCTCCCCCCGCTGGGCAGACTTGGAAGGTCCTGGTGGGAAGGGGGCGGGAGGAGAGGGTGGCTGGGATATTTCCACCTCGGGAGCGGCTTCCTGAGATGTGTCCCCCAGAGTCTGCGTCTCCTCTGAACCCCACCTTCCTCCCACACAGCTTCCTCCTCCTCCGTGATGCCAGCTCCTTCCAGATGCTTCCAGCAGCTTCTGGGTGCTACATGGTCCCCTTTTGTGTGGTTCCCAACATTAGCACCTCCAACCTGTGGTGTGCCCCTAGCGGGGGAATTCAGTAGGGGTGGGGTGGGGGCTGTTTTGTTTGACTCCTTGTTGTCTTAGGTAGCCTCACAAACTCGATTTGAACAGGACAAAACTGAGGCCGAAGCAATAGTACAGTGGGGAGAGCTTGCACATGGCTGACCCGGGTTCCATTCCTGGCATTCCATAGGGTTCCTGAGCACCGCCGGGAGTAGTTCCAGAGTGCAGAGCCAGGAGGAACCCCTGACCATTGCCAGGTGTGACTCAAAAAGCCAAAGGGTGAAAAAGAAAAAAGGAAAAGAAAAGTAGAACTAAAGGCCAACCATTCTTCTTCCTCTCCCTCGAGCCGTCTCTGTTCTCACCACGTCTGACTCCTTCCTCTGCTGTTTCTCATCCAGAGTGATTATCCCCAAGGGGCCAGAGTGACAGTACAGCGGGGAAGGCAACTCGCCTTGCACGCAACCCACCTGGGTCCGGTCCCTGGCATCCCACAGAGTCCCTTGAGCCTTCCAGGAGTGACCCCTGAGCCCAGAGTGAGGAGAAGCCCTGAGCACTGCTGGGAGCGGCCCCCAACCCCAAACACCCCCACACAGCGACTGTCCTCAACGAAATGCCCCCAGCTACCAATTCTTTCGATGCCATGAGGTGCCAAGGACTCTCCTCTCCCTCTAAGGCACCCCTGCATCCTGCAGGAAGGGGGTGCCGTGGGGTTGGAGGACAGAGTCGTGGGCGCCGCTCTTCCTGATTCCTTCAGAGTCCGCGGGTAGGCAGGGGGTGCAGTGGGAAGATGGCAGCCCACCTATGTCAGGTACTCCGGCCTGACCGCTGCCCCCCGCCCCCTCCCACAGAGCTTCCAGCCTAGCCGTATGGAAAGTGAGGGGCCACCTGATGCTGGGGCCACGCTTTGGGGGCCCCTGGCTTGGGCTCCTCCACGTACCCCCAGTCCTTTGAAACTGTTGCTAAGTGCGTTTTCCCATGGTTGCAGTCAAGTGAAAAACTGGAGGGAGAGAGGCTGTCGCTGTCCCTGCTCACTGGCGCCTGGGGGGTCTGCAACCCCCCACACTGAAGCTGATGGGTGGTGCCTCTGTCCTCCAAGTCCTCACGCTAGGAAGGGCAGGCGGTGGCTGCTGGTGCCAACCAGCTTCAGCGTGTCACCTAGCCGAGCCTCAACTTCCTTCCCTGCTAAAGGGGTCTCCTGAGAGTGCCCCTCTTGTGAGAAGACGATGGGGTGGGCTTCTTTTCTGCAAGCCCCGAGCTCATCCCTAAGTTCACCCCTGAAATGCCAGGCTTTGGGGGGTGAACTGCTTAAGCGCTTGTGTGGAGGCAAAATTCCATTAGTTTTATAAGTGGTACCCTTTTTTTTTGTTTTTTCCTCCCTTTCTGATGGCTGGAGAAGACTTAAAACGTTTCTGCAATCCCTGCTCTTCCCTTTTCCTTTTAATTATAAAGTATTAAGGGGAGCGCCCCACCCCCATCCTCACTCCCTCCCCCACGTAAGCCTCTGGAGGACAGGAACTGCTTCTAAATGACTTCTCAGCCTGGCACCCGTGCCAAGCACCGGCAGCCCACCCGGCCAGGCTAGATGTGTAAGCCCAGCTGAGGTGGAAGGACCCCAGCAGGGCATCCTGGGAGGCGCTATGCAAATCAGGCCCCACCCCCTTTGGGGAAGATGTGGCCTGGGGTGAACTGTCCCCCTCTGAGCAGGTCGCCAAGGCAAGGACAGTGTTTGCAGCCCAAGGAGTGAGTGTTGCCTGCTCCCCACCCAGGCAACCTGGTGTGTGTGTGTGTGTGTGTGTGTGTGTGTGTGTGTGTGTATGTGTGTTGGGGGATGTGGGGGGGATGCTTTCATGCCCCTGCCCCTGGGGTCATCTGTTTCCAGGAGGTGAAATATGTCCTCCCGGCAGGGACAGAAGCCGGAGATAAGCACCAGGGAGGAGCCTCCCAGCCAGCAGGCCGTGACTAATGATGATTGCGGGCATTTAGCATCCAGAATGGATTTGGCTCCTGGTTACCTGAGGATTAACTCTTTGTGGCATTCTGGGCCCCAGCCAGTGGAGCCTGGTTTGCACTCGCAGTGAATTCTGTTCGTCCAAAATGAAACGCGGGGTCTTGGTGTATAGGAGGAAATGGCAGGTATCTATGGTGGAGAGGGAGGGAAGGAGGGAGGGGGAGGGAGGAAGGAAGGAAGGAAGGGAGGGAGGGAGGGAGGGAGGGAGGGAGGGACAGAAGATGGGAAAGAAGGGAGGGAGGAAGGAAGGAAGGAAGGTAGGAGGGAGGGAGGGAGGGAGGGAGGGAGGGAGGGACAGAAGGACAGAAGGTGGGAAAGAAGGGAGGGAGGGAGGAAGGAAGGAAGGAAGGAAGGAAGGAAGGAAGGAAGGAAGGAAGGAAGGAGGGAGGGGAGGGAGGGAGGGACAGAAGGCCGGAAAGAAGGGAGGAAGGAAGGAAGGAAGGAAGGAAGGAAGGAAGGAAGGAAGGGAGGGACAGAAGGACAGAAGGTGGGAAAGGAGGGAGGGAGGAAGGAAGGAAGGAAGGAAGGAAGGAAGGAAGGAAGGAACAGAAGGACAGAAGGTGGGAAAGAAGGGAGGGAGGAAGGAAGGAAGGAAGGAAGGAGGGAGGGACAGAAGGCCGGAAAGAAGGGAGGGAGGGAGGAAGGAAGGAAGGAGGGAGGGAAGAAGGAAGGAAGGAAGGAAGGAATGAGGGAGGGAGGGACAGAAGGCAGGAAAGAAGGGAAGGAGGGGGGAAGCATGATGATGGGAGGGAGAAGGGAGGGAGAGAAGCATGCATTTCATGTTCTCAACCTTCGGCACAATCAAGAGCTCACAAACGTTGCCTGCACAGCTGGTAAACAATCCGCCACATCATGAAATCCCCGCAAGTCTGCAAAGCACAGACACTGCTCCAGCCCATCAAACGGGCAAGGCCGCTGGGCCGGAGCTTTCCCTCTGTTGTGCGCTTACTGGGCCAGGCAGTGGCACTCAGGCTCACGCTAAGGGTCAGCGCTGCAACGGGTCACGCCAGGAAGCGGGCTGCTGGCACTCGAGGCTTCTGGGCTTCCACCTGGCACTGGCTGGACTCAGATCCTGCTACCAAGTTCCCCCATGGCACGGGGCTGGCTGCCGTGCTTTTCTTTGTCCTGGACACCCCCAAATCCTCCTCCTCTGCCCTTACATGACAGCAGCGCGTGCACTAGACTGGCCCCAACTTCGCAGGAGAGTTCAGGAGGGTTCCGGGCCCGCCCCTCCCCCCCCCCAATGGGTGATGCTGGGCCAGACAGGCTGGTGGTTCCAGGTGAGGGTCCCGTGGGTGTGAGGCTGCACTGGGCATCTGTGGTGCTGGGACCCTCAGGACCATGCCTGGCAGTGGAGGAGGTGGAGTCGGACGGGCTGCAGGGCTGCACCCAGGAACACTCATGAAACCGTGTGGTGCCAGGATCGAGCCCAGGCCAGGTTCATGCATTTTGATTCTACTTCCTGCTCCCCCAGGGCTCGCTTTGACTTACAGCTCTCCTGGTACCCCACAGAAACACACACACACAAACATAGACACACACACATACACCCCAAGTTCTGTTTTTACTTAGAGCCCTCCTGGAACCCCACAGACACGCACACACACAAACACAGGCAGACACAGACAGACACACACACACAGACACACACACACACACACACACACACACACCCTACATTCGGTCCTCAGATGGGGTAACTACTTTCAACGCCTCACCACAAGCCTATTTTGCCACGCACACCCCTCCCCAGAGAACTTCTGGCAAGGTCTGCAGACAGCGTGGGTGGGGGTGCCAAGGGCTTCTCGCAGTCACCCCCAGAGCCTCCCGACACAGCTCAGCCTGCACCCAACGGTCAGCAAAGGCTGAGAAACCTCCATTTCTAGACAAGCAATGACCACGGCAGGCTGGGTGCTGGTCGAAAATACAGATTCCCGGGTTTGACTCAGGGGCTGGCAGGGTGCAACCCGGAAGGGGCATCTCTGACTGGCCGACTGGCATGTGGCTCCCGAGTCTGAGTGGGAAAGTGCTGCCAGGAGGCCTTTCGGAGCCCCCCGAGGGCCAGCCTCCTGCAGACTGCCCACCTAGGACCCTTAGAAGCCCCCCAACGCCGCACCCCCACCACCCACAAACGGACTCTCCCAGCCCGGCCAGGCTCCAGCATCCCTGCCTCCCTCCGCCTTGCACTTTTAAAACCAAGAGGAATTTGAGGAAAATGTAATCCACATGTTTTAGCATCATCTACACTTAAATCATGAAAGTCCTGTGTGGTTTTTAAGAGCCATTTGATGTCCAAAACACCTTATGAGGATTTTTCAAATAAGCGTTTTAAAGTCTCTCTTTACTTTCACTTGGATTTCACTCTGGGTAAGTGAATTCAAATGATAGGAAGCTGGTGGGGCGCGGGGGAGGGAGCCGGAAACCCCAAATCATGACTCTGGGGGAAATCCGACCTCCACGAATCAGATATTCTGTTCCTGAGGCATCTCGTGACATGCGTCCATTTCTTGCAATAAAATCGATCTTATTTGCCCGCGATTATGGTTGAAGTGGCCACTCACTCCCATCTGGAGACATCTCCTGTCTCCTCTGGCTTCTCTGGGCTGCTCGGGTTCCATATTTAAGCCATACGATTCCCACTGAGATAAAAGCCAAGACCTTCCCCCAGGGCTCGTTCACAGACAGCAATTCTGCGGCACTGACCGCCAGCAGCCCTGCTCGTTGGACTCTTCCCAGCCAGGAGGGACGTCACATTCCAGAACCGACCATCAGCTGACCAACAGCGCAGGTGGACCCACCTGCTTTGCAAAAGTGACCAGGCCGCCTCAAGCTCAGAGACCCCAGCAAGCTGTGTGTCAGAATCTAGCCCCGGGCAGAACAATTTGGACCCTTCTCAAAAGATAAAGAACTGAGATTCCCACTTGGGGAGGCAATGAGCCTCTTCCCCCAGCTCCCCAGTTTATCAGTAACTTGGCAGTCACACCCACAAACTGCCCCTCGCACCTGGCATCATATCATCTCATCAACGGCCATGACCCAGAGACTCAGAAATAAAAGTCTCTGGGGGGCTGGAGCAATAGCACAGTGGGTAGGGCATTTGCCTTGCACGCGGCCGACCCGGGTTTGATTCCCAGCATCCCATATGGTCCCCCGATCACCGCCAGGAGTAATTCCTGAGTGCATGAGCCAGGAGTAACCTCTGTGCATCGCCAGGTGTGGCCTCCCCCCTAAAAAAGAAAAGAAAGAAAAGAAAAAAGAAAATAAAAGAAATAAAGCTCCCAGAAGAGAGTGGCATAGGTCTTGCCCACAAGTGAATCTGCTGTATCATCATATTCTAAATTTTAGACTTCCGGGAACGTGCAGTTGCAACTCATACTCAACACCACTGATGTACCAAGGGTAGCATACATTTGATGGGGTTTAACAAACACATTTTTAATCTCTTATACAAGGGCTAAATGGTTCCAGGATGAAAGACAATAATCTTTACACGCTTTCCTCTAAGGAAACTTCATTGGATCATTTTTTAGCAGATTATTTGTAATAAGCAATACAAAAAAATTCGTTTTGGCTTTTTGGGTCACACCTGGCGATGCACAGGGGTTCCTCCTGGCTCTGCACTCAGGAGTTACTCCTGGCGGTGCTTGGGGGGACCATATGGGATGCTGAGAATCGAACCTGGTTTGGCCACGTGCAAGGCAAACGCCCTACCCACTGTGCTATCGCTCCAGCCTGCCCCCGCTAATTTTTTTTTAAAAGCTTCCATAGGATCTAGTGATCCCACATCTGGACATCTAACCCAAGGGGGCAAACGCTCTTCAGGAAAGACATGTGTGCACCTGTGTTCAGCGCGATGCTCTTTACCAGAGCCAAAATCTGGAACCCACCCATACTTCCAAGATGAGTGGAGAAAGAAAGTAGGGTTCAATGGAATGCTTCTTAACTATAAGACAAACCTGTGCGATTTGGCATGACCTGGAAGGAAGTGGAGGGTGTTGTGGTCAGCCAGAGGAGATTACTGTCTCACCACAAAGATCATCTCGGCCAAGCACCAGCACCTGACAACAAACGGCTGAAAGCAACAGAACCTAAGAGCTGGTCTACAGAACCAAGCTTCCCAGGGCCATGAGTCCCGAGGTGGGGGCACAGGGGGCCACGGGGTGTGAGGGAGGGACCCCGGGACAGGGGTAGAGGGAAACAGATGCTCTGAAGGCAGGTGAGGTGCTGGAATGTTCTATGCACAAAACCCCAACATAGGCAACACTGTGACATTGTAAATCAGGACGACTAAAAGAAAATTGAAACAGATTCTAGCTCCAGGAAATCGTCCTCAGTGTGGAGAAGCAGCAGTTGGTCACAGGGGAAAAACCCCCGACCCCAACCTGCAAGAGGCCTTCCCGGGTGGGCAGTGCTAGCCCTGAGCCGGACGGGGAGGCCAGAGGGCCGTGGACGCGCCTGGAAGCCTTAGCCTGGAGTCCGGGGTGAGGCGTGGTGGGTGGGCCCTTCAGCCTTTGCAGTGATCACGGTGGGTTAAGTGTGGGGACCGCAGCGTGAGTTTCGGCCTGTGGCCGTCCCCGAGGAGATGAAGACCAGCTGACACCAGAGGGACAAAACGAGGCAGTGTCAGGACCAGCGGGTGCAGCGTGGAGGGCATCTGCCTTGCACACCCGCCCACTTGGGTCCCCTGAGGTCTGCCAGGAGTGATCCCTGAGGGCAGAGCCAGGTGCCATCCCAGTACTGAGCACATGGGCGCCCAAAGAAGGGGCCTGTCCTCCTCCTCCCCTCCCTCCTCCTGCTCCTCCTTCCACTCCCCTCCCTCCTCCCCTCCCCCTCCTCCCTCCTCTTCTACCTCCTCCTGCTCCTCCTCTACCTCCTCCCCTTCCTCCCTCCTCTCCTCCCTCCTCCTGTTTCTCCTCCCTCCTCCTTTCCCTCCTCCCCTCCTCCTCCTCTTTCCATTTCTCCTTTCTCTTCCTCCTCTTCCTCCTCTCCCTCCTCCTGCTCCTCCTCCCACTCCCCTCCCTCCTCCCTCCCCCTCCTCCCTCCTCCCACTCCTCTCCCTCCTCCCACTCTTCTTCCTCCTCCTGCTCCTTCTCCACCTCCTCCCCTTCCTCCTCTTCCTCCCTCCTCTCCTCCCTCCTCCTGTTTCTCCTCCCTCCTCCCCTCCTCCTCCTCTCTCCACTTCTCCTTTCTCTTCCTCCTCTTCCTCCTCTCCCTCCTCCCCCTCCTCCTCCCCTTCTTCCCACTCCTTCCTCTCCCTCCCCCCTTCACATCATGCCAGTGTTCCCTCTAAAGTGCCCAGGGCGGTCAGCTGAGCCGAGAGGTGATCGTGGAGGACTTTCAGCCTGGACCACGCAGGTCCCTCCCACAGCCCTGCCCTGTCCCCAAACACTCAGACGCTCCCAACGAATCCAGATCAGCGGTGGCATTTTGAGACGTCAGTTCAAAGCCTGTGCTAACGCTGTGCAGACCAGCTCTGCCCACGGCTCCCCCATCGTGACACCTCCCAGTTAAGGTCTCTGACCTGTGCTTTTTTCCTCCTTCCTGCTGTGTGACCTCTGGCAAGCAACTCACCCTCTCTGGTCCTGGGTCTCAAAAGCCACCACATGCTGCACTCAGGCTGGTGCCTGCCCCACTCCTGGCTGGTTGTGTGGATTCAATTAGATTCAACACTCAGCGCCCGCGCCCCAACCCACCGCCATGCCCAGGACCACCCCGCACGGGAAGAGACTTAGGAAGTGACTGTTATTGCCGACCGTCCCCCTGCTCGCCTCCTGCCGGGCTCCGTGGCACGCTGCCTGCCCTCGAACTGGAGACGGGAGCCCAGACGGCCCCCGGAGATCCCCCTTTCGCTGGTCCCCCTCCACGGTCCGGGCGCTCGTGGAGGCCGCACAGCGGGCGTGACCGAGCCCCAGGGACGCCGGGGTGAGACTCTGCGTGTCTGAGGAGGCCCCCATGATGCCGGACCTGCGAGTCGGGGTCCCCGGCCACACCTCCCCCTTGCTTCTGACCCTCAGGGTGTCTTGGCAGGCGCACCTGCCAGGGGCAACATTCTCCCCGCAAAACAGCTTGCGATGGCAAAGAGGTCCCGGAGGGGCCCCTGAACCCTAGAACCCCGTAAGAAAGCATGTCCACAGGGCTGGGACAGCGGGGGACGGCCGTTTGCCTTGCATGCGGCCGACCCCCTGGGTTCGAGTCCCAGCATCCCATAGGTCCCTGGAGCACCGCCAGGAATAATTCCTGAGTGCAGAGCCAGGAGGAACCCCTGTGCATCGCCGGGCGTGACCCCCCCCCAAAAAACAATAGAAAGCGTGTCCAGGTGATACCCAGATACCCAGGGAAATAGCTGGGCAGGGGCTGGAGGTCCCCCAAAGGGTCTAGAGCCTGGCTCAGAACCCGGGGTGCCCCCGAGTGGAATGGAGTCTCGGTTCTTCTTTCTGTTTCTCCTTCCTTCCTCCCTCCGCCCACCTTCCAGTCCCAAGGCCATGTGGACACCCCTTAATCCAGCGTCCTGCTGGGGATGGGGGGCATCAGGGCCCGTGAAGCCCTAAATGTGAGGGAGATTCTGAGCCACGGTGGGGAAGTTTGTCCCAGAGGCGGCCCATTGTGTTTTTCAGATCTTCAGAGAAACGCCTTAATTTTCAGAGAAACTCCTGACCGGCGGCTCTGCGTCCCCTTCCCAGTCCTCTCTAGTGTCTCCTCTCCCTCTCCCCCACCCTCCCCTCCTCTCTCCCCGCCACCGGCCATCTCTGTCCCTCTCTCTCCCTTCCTCCCCAGAGGTGGGACATGGTGGGGTTCTCCTGGACAGTGAGTTCAGGGGCCACTTGAGGACGGGACGAGGTCTCCCTCTGATGCTGTCCTGGCCAGCAGCCTGTCTCACTCTGCCCCCAGCGTCTCACTGACCCTCCTCCCAGGACCCAGCTGGGGAGAACCTCAGCCCCATCTAAGTCAGTCCCATTCACCCCTGGCCGTCAGGCTGGGGAAACTGAGGCTAGGGTGGGCCCAGGGATAGTTGCCATGAGAGGTGGCAGCGCCGTGTCTGGGTGCAGCCTGCTCCCCAACCCGCACCCCCCTTCAGGGAGTCAGGCCCCTTCCTATCCCCCCATCCCCCCTCCCTCCTGAGGTCTCACCCCTGGCCCCGCGGGAGGGACACCCCGGCTCTGATCCGACCAGAGATGCTGGCGGGCCACACCCCACCTTGCCTCTCCCCCCCAGAGCCTACCCAGAGTTTTACTGTGGCCTCCCTTTCAGTATATTCCTTTAAAACCCCAACAGCCCGCAGTCCTTTCTCGGGTGTCACCCACGGGCCGGGCGGCAGGCTTTATCTGCCAGCACTTAGGAAAGAAAGAGAAAAGCCGTAACCGCTGAAGAAGAATCCAAAGCCCCCGGCATCTTAACAAGGGGTTCTGTTTCCTATCATCTTCAAAAAGCCTTCATTAAGCCTCTCCGGGCGCATGTGGCCGGGCCAGGCTCTTTACAGAGTCCGATCAGATCAGCGGCCCGTCAGCAGACGTGTACGGGGCACCTACTGTGGGAAGCCGGCAATGTGGGGGGTACCGGGGCACCGAGGCCTCACCCCTGACCCCGCGGGAGGGACACCCCGGCTCTGATCCGACCAGAGATGCTGGCGGCAGATGGAAGGTGCTGCCTCTCCTCGGAAGATTCCAGGCCTGGGGGCTGCCCCCAGACCCCCGGGATTCCCTCCCCCCTACACACACACCCCAGGAGTGAGGAGATGCTCTTTATCTCGGTGTGTGGGTCGGGGGCGGGCAGGGGGGCAGCTAGGGTGATGGCCCCTGGTTCCCAGCAGAAACCCGGCCCTCAGAACGTCTCCGAAGCAGAGATGCTGACCCTCCTGGCACCAAGGGGTTGAGGACGGTGCAAACGGCGGGCAGCACCTGGCGGGGGGTTAAGTGTGCACCCCTGGCTGGGGGACTTCAAGTAAGTGGCTGCACCTCTCTGAGTCTCCCTCTCCCCCATCTGTGAAATGGGCCTGCAAAGGCACTGTGGGTCTAAATGAGGGGTGGGGGCGTATATGCTGCCCGAGCCCACGTGCTGCTTGTGCCCGCCGTGGCCGAGTACATGCCGTGCCCGAGCACACGTGTCGCCTGCGTCTCCCCTCTTGAGACGTGTGCTTTCATGCTTTCCTATCTACGCTGGGATGTGTGTAGACGCTCTCTCCGCCCTTGGAGAAGCCCGTGTTCTCTTGAGTGCGTTACTCTCTCTCTTACTCTCCCTCTCTCCCACTTTTCTCTTCCTCCTTCCCTTCAAAAACCCTCCAAATAAAATCTGTTTTACCTTCAAACTGTGGCACTGTAGCAATGTCCTCCCGTTGTTCATCGATTTGCTCAAGCGGGCACCAGGAACGTCTCACAACAAATTGTGACACTTGTTACTGTGTTTGGCATATGGAATACGTCACGGGGAGCTTGCCAGGCTTTGCCGTGCGGGTGAGATACTCTTGGTAGCTGGCCGGGCTCTTTGAGAGGGGCGGAGGAATCGAACCTGGGCCAGCCTTGTGCAAGGCAGACACCCTAATAAAAAAAATTAAAAATAAATAAATAAATGAGAGGGGGGGTGCTGGGGGCCAACGGGCACACAGGAGGGGTGAGACAAGAACTACCGAGGACCAGCAGGAGGACCAGGAGGACCAGGAGCAGGATGGGCATTTTGTGTTTCTCTCTGGAAACCGGCCATGCCTCAGGGCTGACTCCTGACTCTGTGCTCTCCTGGCAGGGCTCGGGAGACCATATGGGGTACCAGGGATTGAGTCCATGTTGGCCACGTGCAAGGTGAGGATGCTTTCCGGGTTGCACTATGACTCCAATCTGGACATTTTTGGAAAGGTCAGGGACCACTTTCTCAACTTGTGAGTACTCTCATTCGTTGCGGGAAGTTTTGTATGGTGGATTCGAGGCCACCGAACAGGGCCTGGGGACGTTTCCTTCTTTTAGTCATTCAGCACACGCCTTCATTATTTGCTGAGCACCTACTACACACCGGGCACAGGCAGTACTGACTAATTCAAGGGCTCTGCGCCCACAGCATTATTCCCAACCCAAGGGCTCGGCAAAGGCGCCCACCATGCCACACACTCAGTGTAGGGGATCCCTGTCTGGGGGGTGTCCCCTCCTGCTAGGTTGGGCGCTACAGCTCAAGCCGTGCCAGGTAGGTAAAATTGATGTCAGAGCGAGCCAATGAGAGGGCAGCCTTGCCGCGCTCCCCGCCCCCACGGCCTCAGTGCCCGCCCCCTCCACCATCCCCCACACACGGGGGCAGCTCTGGGCCCAGGGGGGCCTGGTGGTGGTTTAGTGGATCTGTGTCCCTGTCCCTTGGTTCTCACTGGGAAATATTCCTGATTTTAGTCGGTGATGAGTAAATTGTCTCCATTGGATCCTCCCTTAAAGAAAACAGAAATTCCAAAGAAAAATGACCAAAAAAATCTGGATTTTTTTTGGGGGGGGAGGAAACTAACTCTTAATAATTACGGGGAACTATTAAGGTCAAGCCTGAAATTCAATCTTCCCCCTACTTGTTAGTTCCTATCTCTGTCTCTTTTTATGCTTGGGGACCACACCCGGCAGTGCTCACAGGGCTTACTCCTGGCTCTGTGCTCAGAAATCACTCCTGGTGGGCTCAGGGGACCAGATGGGGTGCGGGGGACTGAACCTGCGTCAGCCGTGTGCAAAGCAGACACCCTCTCCACTGGACTATCGCTCCAGCCCGCTCTGCCTCATTTTTATTTTTTTACCTGCAAGACAAAGGTAACGATGACCTTCCTCCTGGGACCGTTGTGCTGTTTCAAGACAATATTTGCCAGCCTCTCTGGGTGCCTGGTATCTCCAAGGAATGAACAGAAGCCAGGATTATTACTCAACAAGCAGCAACAACGTGTGGCGTAGCTCCTTTTCGCTGCTGGGAGCAAGGGTGCTGTCTGCACAGCAAATCTGGACTAGGTTCTGCTATGTGAAGCAGAAACCCCCGTGCAAAGGAGACTCAGAGAGATGCTGAGTGTTTTCCTTTCGCATGAGAGATGGTCTGTGAAGGGTTGGCAGGCTGCTATCTCCTCGCATCCCAAGAGAGCAAGCTCCTCCACGTCAGCGTTCCGCCATCCCTGCAGTGTGGTCGCAGTATGAGAGCTGGACCTCCAGCAGCCATTCTGGGCCATGAGGCAGACCTCATAGCCCAGGATGGCTGCTGGAGCGCCAGCTCTCATACTGCAAACCACTGTATAGGGAAGGGGGAGAAGCAAGGGTTACTCCTTTCCTTCAGATGGTTGCTCTCTTTAGCAAACAGAACGACAGAATATCCATTTGAATGAAACCTGAATTTTAAATCAATCGTTTGAACCTGTTTAGTTGAGAGCTACAGAAATACACCTCAAATCTACGGATTTGTTTAAGTGTTTACTTGACATTCGAGTTCATTTCTGTGTCCTAGCACCCAGTTGCTATTTTTATCTGCCTACTCCATCCTCGAAGCGGTGTTTCTCCCAAGTCCTACACAGCATTTTCAAAGCTGGGGCAGTGCCTGGTCTCAGGGTCTGTTTCTACAAGAGAGACAGAGCCTGGTGTGTGTGTGTTCTGGGTAGTCACAGGCCCAGCTGAAAATCAGGCGGGTGGGGCACATACAGACAGCCCCCCACACACAAACACACTGCATTCATGAACCAAGGGGAGGGTCTTCCACGGTTGCAGAGCACGCGAGAGCAGAGGAAACCCACCCGCTCATCCAGAGAATGGGATAACGGTTTCCTGGTGACCCGGATTACCCACATACAGCAGGCAGACCACAAAAGGCAGATTGTGCCAACTCTGTGTGTTTTTTTTTTTGTGTGTGTGTGTGTTTTGGGTTTTCTTTTTTCTTTGCTTTTCGAATCACAAGCAGTGATGCATAGAGGTTCCTCCTGGCTCTGCACTCTGGAATGACTCCTGGCGGTGCTCAGGGGACCATGGGATGCCGGGGATCAAACCCAGGTTGACTGCATGCAAGGCAGATGCCCTCTTCACTGTGATATTACTCTGCCTCTGGCTCTGTTTATTCTGTGACATGTTGTCTCTGCCTGAGAAAAAGGAGGTTCAGAGAGGCCAACCCAAAGGAGGAACTTGGTTACCCAAAAAGCAAACTGTTCACACAGGCTTTACTGAGCACCTGCTCTGTGCCAGCTACCGAATGAGGGAGAAGCTGGACTAGTGATTCCAATAATTCTTTACTAATTCAATGATTTTAAGAATTACTGACTTGGTGGCTCCTCAAAATTATTCAAGAATATTCAAGAATTATTTACTCCAATCATTCAATTCTTCTAATGATTTCAAGAATTCTTTTCAATAACCATTCGAGAATGAATTCTCTGATTTCAAAAATTCTTTACTAATTCAATGATTTCAAGAATTATTTACTTGGAAGATCCTTGGAGTTATTCAAGAATATTTAGGGCTGGAGCGATAGCACAGCAGTAGGGCGTTTGCGTTGCATGCGGCTGACCTGGGCTCAGTTCCCTAGCATCCATATGGTCCCCCCAGCACCGCCAGGAGTAATTCCTGAGTGTAGAGCCAGGAGTAACCCCTGAGCATGGCTGGGTGTGACCCAAAAAGAAAAAAAAGAAAGAAAGAAAGAAAGAAAGAAAGAAAGAAAGAAAGAAGAAAAGAAAGAAGGAAGGAAGGAAAGAAAGAAAGAAAAAGAAAGAAAGAAAGAAAGAAAGAAAGAAAGAAAGAAAGAAAGAAAGAAAACGAATTTGTTTCCTTGGGGTTGTCTGACTCCTGGCCGTGTACTTCTGACAGGGGTATTTCTGAAGCAAGAGACTCTCTAAGCTCAGAGAGAGCCCAGTTCCCATCTTCCAGCCCACCCACGAGAATGTCCCTTCAGCTTAACTAAACAAAATAATAATAATAATCTGAGTATTCAGTTCTGCAACCTGCAAATACACCCTCACTTTGGCCAGATTTTAGAATCTTGACTAGAATCTTGCAAGTCGCAAGTTTGTACCCACACTGGACTGTGGAGGGGGGATCATAGAGGGGATTATCCCCCTCCCTCAGGGTTTATAGTCACCATATCAACCAATATCTTTTTTGTTGTTTTCTTTTGGGGGGGTGGGGGTCACACCGGCAATGCTCAGGGGTTACTCCTGGCTCTGCACTCAGGAATTATTCCTGGCAGTGCTTGGGGGACTCTCTGGGATGCCGGGGATCAAACTTAGGTCGGCTGTGTGCAGGGCAAATGCCCTCCCCGCTGTACTATCCCTCTGGCCCTCAACCAGCATCTTTTTTTTTGGGTTTTTTGTTTTTTCTCTTTTTTTGCTTTTTGGGTCACACCCAGCGATGCACAGGAGTTACTCTTGGTTCATGCACTCAGGAATTACTCCTGGCGGTGCTCGGGGGACCATATGGGATGCTGGGAATCGAACCTAGGTCAGCTGCGTGCAAGGCAAATGCCCTACCCGCTGTGCTATTG